>NW_026867166.1:0-458876 GCF_026571515.1 Ruditapes philippinarum | reverse complement strand
TCATGTACATGTACATGATCATAATTGACAAGAAAAGTCGTTTGGTCACAAGATAAATTATCTAAACTAAATAAAATGGCGATCGATTCCTGAATTGACAGAGTTGGGGTGATCATAAATGGATCATATTCATAGATATTGTTTATTGCCTTTTACCTATGTAGTAATAAACGGGCAAAAAGACTCACCACGAAAAGAAAGCCACTTCTGGCTAACTTTTGTTTGTTTGTTTGTTTGTTTCATTTTACGCCTTTTCCCAACAGTGTTTCGGTCATATAGGCGGGTAGTTTCTTAACCATCGTTCCTGGAGAGTTACACCAGTACTAGACTACCTTCCTCTGCGCCTAACTACCAAAGCAGAGCCAATGCCAGAGAGGCTACTGGATTAAAAGTCATCGACTTTAACTCCTCGACCAAGGAGGCGGTTTTTTGGCTAATCTCTCTTCGAATTTTATTGAAGGTCTATAAAAGTAAATGCTTTTAAAATTGAAGAATGTTTAGGAAAATAGTAAGTTGTTAATGTTTTAAATTGGTATTACGTAAATCAATTAAAAGAACGATTTTACACACCCCAAGAATCAGTGCCTTCAACAGAAAAAGTAAATCTAAAACTTTATATGACTTATGATAAATATATAAATAAACTGTAATGTTCTAATGTTTAAAAAATGTATATTTGAATTTCTCATGCGGTATGTAAGACTTAATGTAGAATAAAGCATTCCACTGCATATTGTTTTCTATGGGAAACAATTCAAACTAAACTTATATAACTTTCTTCGTGAATAATATATTTTGTGATTTCGTATTTTGTATGGTTGAGCACGGAGAAGAAATCCATGAAATATTACTTAGTCTAGACTTTGATGATGGGAAAAAACGAAATTGATATAGAGCCAATAGAACCTTTTCCTGTAAGTAATCAAAACATGTCGTAAAAATGATATTTGTGGAAAATATATCATTGTTTCTCTTTTTCATTTCGTCAAATGCAAGACAGGACATTTTTAGGAAATGTCAAATGTACTTTAGACAGACTTCCTGGGTATCACAATTCTATGCGTCCATCTGAAATGCCATTGTGTTTTAGGACAAAAATAAAATGTTGTCACAAGCGTTCAACTCCCTTAAGAATGTCCAAAATGGAAAATGTTAACGTAACATATTCGTCATTTTCACATTGAACTTAAAACTGACTTTTAGGATATTAAATTTTTGGCTAAGTAAATCATTCCTATTTGTGAAATTGAACTGTTTTTTTTTATTAATATCTAGAATTCAACTGTTACTTGAATGTTGCTTATTTAAATGTATTCCACGTCCCTATGCAATTACAGTAGGGTGAACGTTTCGGTTGTCAAAAATAGCGTTTTTCGTGCGTCCGATTTTCGTGTAACGTGCGTGCGTATAGCGTGCAACGTGCGTTTGCTGAAACGCTTTCTCAAGCGTGCATCGTTTACAAGCGTTTAACGTTTATCGTTTTCCGTGTATCGTTTTTCGTTTAGCGTGCGTCTGAAAGCGTGCGTTTCTTATTCCCAGAAACGTTTAGCGTGCGTCTGCGTTCGTCTAAGCGTTTTGCGTCTGTTAACTTACTATTGAGAAGTAAAAGATTATCTTAGATATATTATGTAAATTTCTTGTTTCTTAAACATGTAAGAGATGTTCTGTGTCCCTGTCAAAGAATAGAAATATTATATAAAGAAGTATTATTGTGATATTTACATTAAAGTTTGAAAGTTTGTGACCTCGCGGTGAATACTGGTCAGATTTCTACATGCTTTACGCCGAAGATTAATTAGTTTTAATCCTATTTTACATACGCATAAGATATAATTACTAATTAATTGCAACATTTTTGATATTCAATTCAGCAAACAGGTGTTTATATGCGTACCAATATATATTAGATATGAAGTTCGTCAGACATCAAATGATGGTAATCAGACTAGCACCCCACCCCCTTTACAGGTTCATCTTCTGACTTTTCATCAAAGACTGTCCGAATTTAATTTTTAATTTAATTTTAATTCTATCCGAATACTATTTAGGGTGATAATTATTTTAGACAGTTCCTTCTTATTTTTCTTGACAGATTTATATTGATATGTAACAGCCTGGCAGGGACTCGAACCCCTGACATTCGGAATACGATTCCGCGGCTCTTGAGTTCCTCTGAGCTATTCGGCCGCTTACACGTTTTTACTTGTTTAAATACTGAATAGTTATAAACCTACTGTGTATGCAAATATTTCTTCGAATTTCCCAGGGTTACTTAGCATTGTGAATTAATTTCTAGCTGGGCTATACAAATGTATGTCAGTCACAGGGTGAGAAAAAAGTGCATCCTGACATGGAATCAAACCCGTGACCCTCTAAATACTGTACCGCAGCTGTACCGACATTTGTTAATAGTTTCATTATTTGTACATGTATAGTGAACATTTTAATAATTATACATTGTACATTGTATTATTTCTATATTTTTTTACAAATAAAAATAGCTAGATTTTTTTCTAGATAAAAAATTCTATGGTGCCTAATATATACAATGTACCATGTTGTACTTTTTAGACATGTAATCACAACAGACAGGCTAAGCCACCCTTTACAAAATTCCCCTATCTGACAGCTCATAATCAAGGCATAGACTACTATTTTTGTATGTGGCCTGGGCTTTTACTGTTCACTTACAAACCGTATAACACTGATAGCGAACAGATGCGCAGGCTGGTCTGGATCCATGCTGGTCGCAAACCCATTATGTTGGTTTTATCGAGACGCAGCTCAAATATATCTTAATCTTATATGAGGTCCATAATATAACCCACTTTGATAAACATATATATAGCTTTCATGATTTGTTTTCTGTATATTATCTAAAATCACTTTTAAGGTTTATCAATCCGTAATCATTACTTAAAATAATACCCCTTTGAGATACCCGAGATGAGCCTATGTCGCCCTTTGCTAACTTAAAAGTATATAACCTTTCCATATATAACCATATAATTCTTTGAAGATTTTTAGATAGGTATGCTGTAGTCCCAAGTCACTTGTTTAACTTCCCTCAAGTAAGTTATAAACCTCATAACTGATAAAATTCTAACTATAATATACTTAAATATCACCTATGTATTAATATAAATTTACAAAAAACCCATTTTGCATACTAATATATCTTTTGGGACCTGTACAATTTCAATTGATTGTAATTTTAATTTTCCTACAATATCAATTTTATGCTTCATAGGTAGGTCAGTTCATTAAAAAGAGCATAATACAAGATCCCTATGAAAAGTAATGTAATTGATAACTCAATCCAAATAAACTTTATTAATTAAAAGCTTTAATAAGATGACTTAAAAAAAGAGATTTCAATAATTGTCCATGAAAATATAAATGTTATAGTAAATTCTATGTGGACCCCAACTATTAAAGAAAGCAGTGCCACATAAAATGTTGATACACCGGGTAATTTTACCTTAAAACCTCTTAGGAAATGATACAGATTTTTTTTTATATAACATAAATCTATTATATTAATTAACAAACATATTTAATTGACTAAAATAAGGTAGTCCTAACAAATTTCATTACAAAAATATGAGAATTATGGCAAATCTCCTAAGATGCCTAAATGTCCAAGATAATGCACTAAATCACTACAAAATATGAAAATTTTACCTAATTATAAGAGCCTTGGAAATTAAACAAAGCTATAAGAGGAACATTAATCTATCATATTAATTAACAAACATATCTAATTGACTAAAGTAAGGAAGTCCCACCAAATTTCATTACAAAATATAAGAGTTATTGCAAATTTCCTAAGATACCTTACTGTCTTAAGATAGAACACCAATTCACTACAAAATGGGGATTTTTACCTTATTATAACAGCCTAGGAAATGAAACAGAATTATAAGTGCAACATAAATCTATTATATTAATTAACAAGCATATCTAATTGATTAAAATAAGAATATCTCAATAAATTACATTGAATATTCAGAAAATTATGGCTTATTTCCTATGATGAAAACTATACAAGCTTACACACTAATTCATTAAAAATGGGAGTAATATTACCTGATCATAACCTCATGGTAAATGAATCAAGTTATATAAGCAACATAGTATTATTAAATTAAGTTATACCTACATCAAATTGACTTATATAAGAAAATCCCAACAAATTTCATTGAAAATTAAGAAATAATGGCTAATTTTCTATAATGCCTTATTAATAACTTTACCACACTAAATCATTGAAAATTTGGGTAAGTTTACCAAGTTATAACCTTCTGGTAAGTAAAGCCAAATAATGTTATACTATCAAGTAACTACTACATCTAATTGACTAAAATAAGAAAACCCCATTGAAATATATTGACAATGAAGAAAGATAGGGTAAATTTTCTATTATGCCTATTTGTTCAAGCAAATACATTACATCTTTAGAAAATGGGGGTAATTTTACCTTATTATAACCTCCTAGGAAATGAAACCAAGTTAGTAAGGCAACATATTACTATAAATATTGAGTAACAATTACATCTGTTTGATTGATATGGAAAAAAAACCACCAAAATTTCATTGAAAAATAATAAAGGTATGACAAATGTCCTATAATGCAGACAGAGGGGTTCAGATCCACTATCAGTAAGGAAGTGTTTCCCTTCCCCGTCAGGGGACCATTACTTGCATGGTATATGGAATCACAAAAAAGATACTGTAAAAACTGATTTTTTTCATTTTTACAGCTCAGAACTGTTCACTATTGAGGGGAGAAGATGTGCAAGCAGACTGATAGCTTAGCCGGTAGTCAGCTTCGACACTGTATTCAAGGGGTCCCTGGCTCAAGTCCCAGTCAGACTGCATATTTTTCTCACCCTTTGACATTTGACTCCCAACAGTTAGTAATAAAACAATGTGAAATTGGCCTTGAAGTTTCATACCATCACCTATTCCAAAGGGGACTGTGATGGATGGTATAAATCTCAAAGTCCTATTTCACATTGTTCACTGTACCCATTCAAGGACGAATTTCAATAAAGCAGGGGAATATGTAATGGTTCCGAACTGTTCACTATATAGGGAGATGATGCGTAATCAGCCTAATACAATATAGTTCAGTCGGTTGAGTGGCAGAACGGTATTCCAAGGGTCCCGGGTTAAAGTCCTGGTGAAGCAGCACCTTTCTTTTTTAACTTTCTTTGTGACAGTATCAAAAAAGGAAGGTATTAGGCATTTAATGTTCCTTAATAATAATATAGCATATTATAACATATAGAGCATAAAAAAATTGTCAATAAATTTTCAATTTCAATACTATGAAACATATTTTCTGATGCGCTGCTCTTTTTGGTAAATCCATATACTTTACAGTTTACACATGATTCACAAATTATTGGAGTCCAACACTCCTCCCTCCTGGCACTTATGGATCGCGGTGCATGAGGTTTGACAAGTTTCTCCATTTTCCTCATTTTTTTCTCGCTTACAGTTTCGGGCCCAAAATAGAAAAGTTTATTCTTAATATAACACTTTAATTCATTAAAATTTCATTAGGCTTTTCACACTGTGAAGTTCTATAATTGTTCTTATCTGTTATATTAAAACATATTTTATCAATATCTTTTTATGGAATTTAATTTTTTGAAAAATAAAAGAATAAATATATGCATGTAGTTTAACAGCTGATAATTTTTTCAGAACTCATATAAAAAATCAAATTAATATTTATTTTCCCAGGGAAATTTCATTATACGTTATATCACCGAAAAGCTTTTTTATATCAATCATGTTTGCAAGTATGTTTTATATTAGTTATATTATATTATAACCCATAATGCATGGTATTTATTATATATATTTATCAAATTGAAAAAAGGTGGTTAAAAATTGAGGTTGAAACTTTCAGGGCCGAAACGTCCAGGAGGTGTTAAAAGTCCTGAAACATATAGATTGAGCCCTTGTCTGGAAAATATGTTGGGCTGCCGGTCTGCAATGTATGTTTTCCTTTATTTCAAAAGGTCATGTATTAATTTCGTTCGCCTGTATGTAAATGATTTGATAATTTGATCGATGATTTGCTAAAGTTACTACCATTCGTTTTATTTTGTTTACGCCAGAAGCGGTGTCGAAGTAGTTATATTATCTATCTAAGAGATTCCTGGTATAAAGCAAAGTATTTTTTCAGAAATGTGCATAAAGACGACCCTGTTAAATCATTTTTAATGCATGTATTAGCGCTTGTTGGCTTATAATTTCAATAATCATTTGTTTCGGTCTGCCGACAAAAAATAATATTGTGCCAGGTTGAGTGCATTCGCGGATTGATATCATTACAGCTCTAACCTGGGACATAAGATAAGTTAGTTAACATAAACCTGTTTAAATTACATGAATGGCTAGCTATCATTTAATCAAATCACTAAACGATCTAGCTAAAGTTGTTAAAAATTTATATGATAAGGATATTTTTATTAACGTTTAGAAACGTTTTCTATTTTGCGTGCGTTTTTAGCGTGCGTATATCGTTTAGCGTATTTCGTTTTGCGTGCGTCTGCGTATTTCGTTTCATAAAAGCGTGCGTGTAACGTGCGTTCGTATAGCATGTAACGTGCGTGCGTTTTTCCGGAACGTGCATTTTGCGTGTAAACTGGAACATTCACCCTACTGTATCACATACACAAAATAAAGACCGTTTAAAGAGAAATAAGAGTAGTTTTTCATTTACACGCCTATAGTATAAACGCTAACATTTAGCGCGTCTTTACACAATGTTTGTATAACGCTAATGACGTCACTTCAAATTATATGCACGGATGTGCAATACCATATTTACTGAGTGGCAAAATCGGCACCGGTGTGTGATAAAGCATATTAATACATATTAAGCGCATGTCAATAAATTTCAATTTTAAGTGATATGAAAAATATTTTCTGTTGTGCTTTCTTTGTAAATCCAATAACTTAACATCACAACCAGTTTCCTTATTTTCCTCATTTTTTTCCTCTCGATTACAGTTTCAGACCTAAAATAAAATTGCGTTCTTAATACAGGGAAGTCAAAGACCGGGCCCGCGAAGCGGGTCCGGGCTTTAGCTTGCCCGGCTATAGACTACACGTGAATATTTAAAAGAAAATCAAATAAAAAACAATTAAAAAATATATAGAATTCTATACCTATCAACGAAATTTTCAGTGTCAGTTCTAGTCGGGCACCACCATTTACAATGTAACTCAATGATAATAGGCGGGGTATTCCGATAACGTACCAAATCTCAACTTTTCGGATAAATAATAATCGTCAAGTGCTCCGAGTAAAAACGGAAGCAGTGCATGTAATACCGAATGACACCTTTAAAACGGAAGGAATGAAAGGAATATTTTAACGACTTCCCCGTTGTAGGCTTTGCCTAATTTCATATTATTTATATGTACTCATATATTGAAATGCCCTAGAAATTTTACCTTTTTTAGTGATTTCACTGGATTTCAGTATTGTTTATTTCTACTTTCACTTTCGTTTTGAGAAGCTTTTACTGGCGACAACGCAGTAAATATTGCGGTGTCCCAATGAAACATACAGGACATCAACTTAAATCTACGTATTGTGCCAGCAATTTAATCATTCTTGATTCTGGAAGCTTTTCCTTTAATGTTATCCATTTCCCTTAATGTTATCCGTGGTAGAATCCTGTGTTTTTAATCTGTTTTCGTGACTTCTGTCAAAATAGTTAATTCCTTTATTTCACACTCAAGATTATATAGTTCGATTGTTTATGATGCAGCCTCACTTAATATATAGATTTGCCTCATAAATCCATCTGAATTTAATTGTTAGCACTGTATATTTATGAAACATTGCAATGCATTTTCAATGTCGGCCATGTTGGACTATTACGTAGAGATTACGTAGTGAACGCAAGGGATAGTTCTTTATCCGATTGCACATAAAAAGGAACACGTTACCCTAACTATTTTACTTTCGATATTAGCGCATGATAGCTTATAAATATTTCTAAAAATCATTTGTTGAGGCTGTGACAAAAATTAATTTCGGTGCTAGTTTGAGTGCATTTCAGTTCTTACATAAAGTCGTTTAAAAATTCTAAACGGAAAAGAGTCAACTCGGCCCTATACCAACTCGGCACGGGTCAACTCGGCCCACTTTACAAAAATATTTATAACGTATTAACTTTGCTTTGCATGTTGTTAAGGTAAATGAATAATAAGAAATATCTCTGAGGTATCATTATTATATAATTATACATTGTACCATATATATGATAATCAAAATTTATCACTAAACGATCTACATGTAGCTAAAGTTGTTAAAAACTTAAAATGATTACGATATTTTAATAAAGGTTTAGAAACGTTTTCATTTTGCGTGCGTTTTAGCGTCCGTATATCGTTTAGCGTATTTCGTTTAGCGTATATCGTTTTGCGTGCGTCTGCGTATTTCGTTTCGTTTTGCGTGCGTATAACGTGCGTTCGTATAGCGTGTATCGTGCGTTCGTATAGCGTGTAACGTGCGTTTTGCGTGTAAACTGACACGTTCACCCTACTGTACTTACATGACAGTTCCGTCCATGAACAGTCTCAATAAAACCGAGCCTGCAACATTTTCATTTTCGTGTTGGGCTTTCATAAGGGATTCTCATTTCACTCTATTTTATCGACACATCAGCGTTGTTTGTGCCGTGTGGAGGCTGTAAAAAGTCGCCCGTACATGTTATATTTCCGATCCTTTAAGATCGTTCAGTACGACATTATTGTTGTGGTATTTAGTTCTATCTATTCGGCATCTTTCTTGCTGGGTGGTTCCAGATTTCCTCACTTGAATACTGTTGAATCACCCTAAGGATATGAGGCCTGCTTTTCAAATTTGTCTTTTTGACGTTATATCTGTGATATGCAGGCTTCATAACCTCAGATCCCCTTTCAAAAATTCCATTTTATTTAGTTCCGCTAATTGTTTTCTCGTTTAGGGCACACGAATTTTTGTTACTTGGGGACCATATGCCGCTTTTCAAGGAATTGCACTAACGTGTCACATTGAAGGTTCCATGTGACCGCCATATGAAGACATCTGCGGATGTTTCAAAATTCTAAATATTACCAGTTCATGTTAATGCTGAATTCTGCTTAAGCCGGTGCTAGGGGGCGTGGACGGTAGTTTGCACTTGACAGTACCGTCCATGAATAGGCTCAATCAAACCGAGCCTGCAACATTTTCAATTTTGCCGTGTTGGACTTTCTTAAGGGATTCTCATTTCATTCTATTTTATATCATATTTGTACATAATATAGATCTGTTGTATTTTATAGATTGAAGTAACTGTTGTAACATTAAGTTGTCTAGATTTTGACTATGTGAAATAAAAAGAAATTGAATGACAACATTCCCTTTTTATTGTAACCGTTGTTAAAAATTATATTTGTGAGAAAAAATATATTTGTCTCTTTTTTCATCAAACTACAAGAAAGTTGAATTTAGAAAATTAAATTTCAAAAGTACTTTAGACTTCTGATGTCTTAAAATTTGTTATCTTTAATTTATTGGGATTACTGTGTTATTTTTTTTTTATATTTCTATTCCAGATTTATTGCCATATCGACAATAATGAAAATCAGTTAGTTCTAGTTTGAACAATAGGATAAAATTACTACATGTAAAATAGCAGAAATCGTAGAACGTGACAGTAAAAAATTCTGGAAACAAAGTGATCCCTCGGAAGCATTAATCACAACAAAATTACATAAGAATTGCAGACTCGGTTTGATTGAGTCTGTTCTTTAATTTATTGGGATTACTGTGTTATTTTTTTTATATTTTCTATTCCAGATTTATTGCCATATCGACAATAATGAAAATCAGTTAGTTCTAGTTTGAACAATAGGATAAATTACTACATGTAAAATAGCAGAAATCGTAGAACGTGACAGTAAAAAATTCTGGAAACAAAGTGATCCCTCGGAAGCATTAATCACAACAAAATTACATAAGAATTGCAGACTCGGTTTGATTGAGTCTGTTATTTTAGTAAGACTAAAATAGAGAAAAACAGAATCCCTAAAGAAAGTCCAACACAATAAAATTGAAAATGTTGCAAGCTCGGTTTGATTGAGCCTGTTCATGGACGGTACTGGAAAGTGCAAGTTACCGTCCACGCCCCCTAGCACCGGCTTAAGCAGAATTCAACATTTCTTTAATATTCTTTAATAGTATATAATTATGTTTTGACGAGAAAAAAATTATACTGAAGATTATTAGAACTCTTAGTACGTTGAACTTGCAGTTGGTTGCCTTTTTGAGTGCACATGGAGGAATTGTTTATATATATATAAGAACAGTAAAATACATTCGTTTTTATGTCAGTATGTATTATTTTGTTGTAATTGTTTTTATTGTAGTTTTTGTCCTCGCCGTTTCACAATTTATCATATTTACGACGTTTTTTATTTGATATTGCATTATATTATTTTATATATTTACGCCCGATAGATAAATACATACAAACCCTGATGTCATAATTTAAAGAAATAGTCATAAGTGTACCTTTAAACTTATTTTGAATAATATAAATTGATTATTACACATTACGTTAAAACATCTAACATATGAACATACAACATAAGAGTACTTAAAGTGAAATTTATAAAAACCGTCAAATATACACTCAGTTAGATTTTAAACATGTGCAAACTTGTGTCGATTTCGACATTTCTTGTGTTCGGTCGTTAAATTTTTACTATGCACACGAATGATATTCACTGAGCTTAACATATAAGGGGTCAAACACAGAACCGCTTTTAACTCACTATCAGTGGGAGTACAGAGTTTGTGTGGGTGTGTTGGTATGAGACCTACTCGAAGCCAACTTTCTTTTAATTTTTGTATTACCAATTCTGTTTTCCTTGTCGAATAAAATATTTTTATTGTATGTTTTTTTCAAATAAGTTATAATATTATATTTGAAAATTTATATGTATATTTTAGTGTCAGTTTACTTTTACAATTCAAATTTTTATATTCCCCAATCTTGATGGTAAACATTTATTTATTGCACCCATGTTCAGTATTGTGTCAACATAATTATTGTATGAAGATATAATGAGGATGTCCCATATATCGATGGAAGATATGACTGGTTTTCTGAACCCGCTCTCATTCTGTTTTAATAAATATGACACATAGTCATGTCAATTAGCTATATTTTTTCAGATGTGGCTTTCTTTGCATTTCAAAATTATGATTTTTTCTAACCACATAAAGTAAGATAAAATTGAATATAAAATATGGAATACTGTTATTTTACTAATGAAAACATATTTGTCGTTGTTGTTCTAAATAATTTATACAACACTTTGAATTAAATCTTCTTTCTCAGATAAGATGGTACTTTTTGTCATATTTGTTATGTTGACAAGAATAATTTAAATTTTAAAAATGTTAAGTTTTAAAAAGCAATGTATAACATAAAGTAAATGCTTATTTTGTTTTAATCAACAAGACGACATCTGCTTCATGTACATGTAATGTATGAGGGTACAAAATATAAACCTTATTTATATTATGGAAGTAAAACTACTCTTAACTGTATTCTGATTTTGTTATATTTGACAGAGGTATACATAAGTAATATTTTAAGTTATTTTAGTTCTGACAGCGTAGCCATACTTATTTTTTCGGTCAGAGAAAATGAAATCTTCGGTTATAACAAATAATGATAAATGGTTCAAGCATTACTTTGGAGACTAAAGACTAGCTAGACTAGCAACCTATTCGATATAAAAGCTATATTGTCTGGTCATTAACGATAATATCATGTCATTTAAAAAATTATATGTCCATTTCTTTGCGATATGTGCGATGAGTATGCAAAAGTACAGACAAATGTATTGCACATTAATGAAGATGACAAGTTGCCTCTCTTCCGTTTTCCTGTTTCTTCTGCTTCAAATCGTCGCTATTCTGATGTTTCTTTGTGACTAAATAGTCTCCAAAATTTTGTTTCTTAGAAGTTATTAAAAACTGTTCTATAAATGCTTTATAATATGTTTTGAAATTAGATATTCACTTAAATATGTACCTGGTAAGTTTGATCGAAGCAGGTTCTTATCACAGTGAAATTTGAATTTGTGAAAATCGGAGAACGTGCGTTTGATCTCTCACATGACATGAAGCAATTGCATCTTCTATTATGTTAAAATATCCCTTATGTCGTCTATAATGTTATATTTATTTACACATGCATAAAATATTCACATGTCTATGTCCGATTAATATTTATTCGTGATATCAGTGTTGTTTATTCTTATCACAGTGACATTTGAATTTGTATGAAATCGGAGTACGTGCGTTTGATCTCTCACATGACATGTAGCAATTGCATCTTCTATTATGTTAAAATATCCGTTATGTCGTCTATAATGTTATATTTATTTACACATGCATAAATATTCACATGTCTATGTCCGCTGAATATTTATTCGTGATATCAGTGTTGTTTGTTTGCTTTATGATTTATATTCTTGATATATCAAGTTATGCATCAAAGTTTAATACAAATGGCTTTATTCGTTCCAGCGATAAAATACCACTAAAGCGGGCGCCAAGGGCATGATAAATATTAAACTTTTTCCAATATGTCTCATGAACAGACTCAATCACACCAAGTATTTAATGTTCTTGCAATTGTGTTGTTTTCATTGCTTCTCATAATTTTCTAACAAAACAATTGGAAAATGTTTATGGCAGATGAATCGTATGAGACGAATTCTCCCTGACAATATGCGTGTTTGTAACTTGAAATATCCATGTGATATCATAGTTTGTTAACATGTTTTTCTCTTGATTTTATATGTCTGTTCGTGACTGAAACAATGCATAGAAACGCATCTGAGGTATTCTTCTACCAGTTTATCTAGTAAGTCACCTTACAGTCTTCATGTTATTGCTTACAAACCCATCAACCAAAGCATCTTTAATGAATTACAACTTTGAACTTCTAAACAGACAGTCAAAGGCAAATATTTTATGAACGGAAAACATGATTTTCGTTCCTCTTGATATGCGTTTCCGAGATTCTAAGATATATATGCTCGACTGCCAGAAGCGTATCTTTTATGAGGCATGTGTTCGTTAAAATGTCTGGTTTACCACCAAAGAGTAAAATGTAATAAATCTTCCCATTTTATCAATTTATATTACATTGTTTACATTATTTATTTTCTTTTCTCACTTTGTGTTTTTAGCAGAGTTGTTTTGCTATTGTGCTGCCTTCGAAAGTACAATTATACCGAATGTCATGTTCTTCTTTTTCAGACTCCTTCTGTAAATCTTGAATATCCTTAATAGACTTACATATTCATCCTTAACTTTAAGTTATATTATTATTCTTTGCTGCAATGAAATGGTCATTTAAATCATCGTATAATAAACACGTCATAGCATTTGTTGTTTAACTTAAGGTGTGTAGTAAATTTACCTAATATATTAGAATGGCTTTTATTTTGTTTTTGTCATAAAGAAAATCGTACTCAATAGCTATTTATTGTCAGTTAACGGAAGTCTGCTAGTGATAAACCTAATAACAATTTAGGATGTCATTAAACATTGTGATTTTTGCTAAAAACTGAAATTTACCAGATTTCAGTATGCAGTTAAATGCTACCATTCATAAATATTTTGTATGAAATAATTTGAATTATCAAAGAAAAATGAATGTTCAATTTTTATCAGAATAAATGAATTTAGTTAGGCCAAAATGTGAAGCATCTATAAACAGCCATGCTCATCGAACAACAGATGCATTCCATAAATTCTAGGTGGGTCATAAGAGTGTAAAATTACGTTACAGTATTAAAATGCATTTTGAATTTATTATTGTCTCGCAAGTCATGTGTTTCTTTTAACTTGCATCACAAGCATCCATTAGGCTAAGCATAAATTTTAAAACGAGATAAATGTCATAAACTCATTATTTTATCTGTAATGTAAATTAAATGATGAATTTTCTCTACATGGTTTAGGATCGTCTAAAATAGCAATTAATTTTTATATGTTTGACGGTATTCTGTTGACAGTTATAAAATGCATGCCTGGAATCGCATTTAAAATATGTTATATTGTACCAGTTGTAAAAAGAACTATGTTTGGTAAGTTGCTGATGAATACCATCTTCAAAAATTATCACTATATATACTATTGAAATTATTTTACAGAAAACGTAAGTCTAGAAACAGCTAAATATGTATTAAGTTGAATTTTAAATCTGAAATAACGTCCAAGAGTAAAAATTGTACTTTCAGTGTGTATAATATATTATTTGCTGAAGAATCAGATTTTGTATAATACCATGGCGTTATATAACCAAATGAATGCGGTATATCCGTCAAGCAGGGAATACTTATATATTATTAATGTTTTAGAACCAGACAGAGAAAACATGTTTAAATATTTTAAAACCTTAAATCAGACAACTTTAAGTTTTATACAAGTCTTGTAAAATTTAAAAAAAAAATATAACAGAATTCCCGACTAAGTAAGAATTTGTGAATTTAAAACAATGTTGCTTAAACAGTCAGCACTTTGTCCAGTCATATTTTATTTGCTCGTAGTAGCTTTAATTACATTATCATGAAGACATTTTTCTGATATCAACTTTTATGTCATCGAAACAATGCAATACTAAATGGGGTTTAAACATTTTACGGTAGAAAATTATTTTGAATTCAAATTTTAAGATGCCCGGGACAAGATATATGATAAAGAATATAAGGTCGGGCAGTGCAGTTGGAGTTGTATACACCGTACGACGTGCGAAGTAAACAACTTATTTCTCAAAGCAAATTGCCCTTAATGTTCTGCCGCATAATGATAACAGTGTTCCTCGTTATTTGCATTATTTGCATAAAATAAACCGTCTAACAAAATGCGAAGGAGAGACAAACTTCTTCTTGTCAGGATGTTTCAGAATTTTAATGTGTTTTTTCCCCACATGGTTTAAGAGTTTGTAAGATATCATTGACATTGGTAACTATTTGATATATAGCACACGCAGTAGTATCGGATATAAATATAAAATAGTCATGATACAATACACTGACTTATTTTAATATATGTATTTATTTTTTCTTTTAGATTAACATATGTTATCTTTGTCTTGTAGAAACATTGTATTTTATAACAGATATTCATAAAAATCTACAAACAATCAAATACACTACAATAGTTTTCATGTAACTTAACTTTTTTTTCAAATTAAATGAACGGATTAAACATCATAAATATAATTATAGCATGCATTAATTCAAAGAACTAGTGAACAAAAATCTTGATTTGCTTTACTTTGTAAACAAATGATTTTTTGCACACCATTTCACTGAAATAGTCAGGAAATAAAATAAGTTAATGTTTAAACATATATGTACGATAACATATTGAAAGGTAAATAATGATTACCTTCTTGTCAAAATTGTGGTCCCCCACCTGATCGCTGCCCTTGTGCACTCTCCAAATTTTGGTTTGGTGCATGTTGGTGCCCTGGTGTTGTTGCTGAGTGCGTCTTGTGGGCCTTGCCTTTCCTTTTGTGATGACTAACACATAGTTTATTCTAACTGTATGAATATGAATATCCTATTAAATATTTTTAAATACAATTCAAGTGTGTCCTTTCTAAATAATTAAATCATTGTTTCTCTAAAATAACAATTATATCAAATTAAAGCATTATATTTAAACAAAACCGATTTCACGTCAAATAATGTGAGTTTCTCCTTTGACAACTTCATTAAAAATTCTTGCACAAATGGTTAGTGAACTATCAACATATGTGTGCATTTTTGTTGTCTTTTTCCCACCATTTTAATAAAATATCTGTCTTCAAAATTGTTCAAATTTGATTGAAGTACTATACGCATTTGACATAATAAGAGTAAATTGTGATATAATACTGAATGCCGTGAAATGAAAACATTGTATGAAAATGTATTACATCAATTTATATGTGATATATCCACGGAAAAAAGAACGACGGAAAAAAGACTAAAGTACTGTTTACGGAAAGCGAAGCATTCTTTTCACATCAAAAGGTATTCCAAAGGAGTTCTGGGAACTATTTAAAAGCAAAAAACTGTCAAAAAGCACCGAAACTCTGCTTGAACTGTTTTAAGTCCATATCATTATCAAATGAATACGAAAATACAGAAACACAAGATTTTATCAGTAATATTGACGATAACACGTTATTAGGTACAAATACTGTCACATTTGAAGAGTTAGACTATCCTATAACTAAAGAAGAAATACTAGCTTCGGCTAAACGAGATATCCGAAATAAAGCGCCCGGTATTGACAATTTATTGTCTGAATATTTGTAGAAACCCTCTGCATAATATAACCACATGTTGAACAATTATTCAACAAAATATTACAACGGGGTACGATTCCTGAACATTGGGCGAAAGGTATTATTGTGCCATTTTTTTAAGAAATGTCAGACAAATGATCCGAATAGTTATAGAGGGATAACCCTGTTTACGACAATGAAAATAAGAGAAACACCTTTTCGTTTCTACTTTTAATATTCAATTTTTAAACACTTTTTTTTATCTCTCTAACACTTTTTTACTATAAAATGTATTTTACATCAAAAATCCTTTTCATATCTCAATCACTTTCCTTCTTACACACACATCTACTTCTGTGACCATGCGGTCTCTATTTATACAAAGCTATTATGAAAAGCACGTGAATATGTTTGTGGCGGGAATTCAATGGCGGGAAAGTTTAAAGGTGCAATGTAATATAATAAGACTTTGGCGCGAAAACCAAAGGAGCAATAAACGGAGTATCAACATACAATAAAGTTTAAAGGAGCATATACAAAGAACAGCATCTAAAAACCAAGTATTCATTACATAATCGCTATGTTAGGGACAGGAGTGAACATATTGCATATTTCTAATTATATACTTAATGTATTTAATATATGTTTTAGAAAAAATTCTGAAAATTTATTTTGTTATTTTGTTTAAAGGGAAATTATAGTCAAATTAAATATTTTAATTATAATTGTCTAAATTATACCTACCTTTGTGAGAAAATAATAGCATCTATAATATAGTTTTTGCGATATTCATCGCCTTTAAAAAGCTATTTACAAAAATACAATGTTGTACAAGGTTTTTATGTCGAGTGAAGTGAAATTTATTAATTTTATTGAAATAATAAATTGAAATATGTATATATGTACATGTTACACTTGCGGATTACTGCAATTTGTAGCAGTTCAGTTAGCCACAGAAAAAAAAACCAAAAATGGATTAACACATAACGCATGAACATGACATGTGTCTCTACGCTTTGAAAAATAAACGAACACAGGATTTTTTGTGCACATTAAATTGTCTTCCTATATATAAAATACTTCTGAACGATGCGATTCAATAGCGTTATTGATGGAAATTTATAATCCGCAAAACTGTCTTAAATGAAATTTGGGAGTAGAAATTCACAATTTCCTTAAAGCAACAGAAGAAACTTTCCAAAAGAGAACGAAAAAGATTTACTAAACGATAAGATAATAACTAAATGGTCGTAAGACAGCCTTTAGAAAATGACCATGCTTTCTTAATGTGTAGTCGCTTCTTGAATTGGTACTCATTTGCACAAATCTATAGTTTCTTTGTTTATTTCTATATGTTAGAGCAATTGTTCGTTGAAAGAATATAATATCATGCCATCTAACGATCATTATTTAACTTAATTGTTGAGCTCTAGTCTTCATGTGCTTTTTTACAATTTATTTTTCATTTGGTAAACTGGTTAACATATTGTTTTATACTTAAATGATATTAAAAAAATGCGATTTAAAAACTAAAGTAAGCAAATAATGAAATCAGATAATTTGTTTGTCAAGAAACATTAGCAAACAAATAAGATCAACAACATTTTCTTTCTACTTTTGTATTAATAACCATATGTACAGATTTCCTAAAGAATTATTTGAAAGCGAACAACAATTGTTGATCTTTTGTAGCAATATACTGAAGAATATCAGCACAAATGCTTGAAGCTGATATTCATAAAAGCTAATTGTCTTTTTTATTTTCTCTTTAATTGTCTTTTTCGATAAATATCATTTATCCTTATAATTTTAAGTTAAAGACATGACAACGTTTCTTGGAAAAGGATTGCACACTTTAATTCCATGCACAACGGCGCCGGAATGTTAATACAGAAAGAAGATGCATAATGATTAATTTGGTATCCATTATAGCGGAGTTTTCAAATAACAGACAGTGTGATGCTTTGCATAAAAAGAATACATTTCCAGTCTCATTTAGTACTTGTTCGACCTTAAGTAGCTTAATGGGCATTTAACATAGATAAGTCATGGGGGCTTTGTTTAAAATGAGTTCGACTTTATCTCTGTGATTTAAAGTTCTGTTGATTACTTAAAGACAATAAATTACTTTAACAACTTGTCCTGCTTCTGTCGAACTTAACATAAAATTGTTCAAATTTGATTGCAGTTCTGTAAACAAATATGCGCAGTAATAAGTGGAACTCACAACACAACATGTAACACACCAATAACATATACATATAATGCAATGTTCAATTCACAAGAAAAAACTTACAAGTAACGACATAAATCTTCTAAAAAGCAAGATATTCCAAGACAGCAATGTAATCATATTAACATTCCTTTAACTTGGACATGTCAAATAACAAATGATCTATAGTTTGTCCGTTACGTTTGACAGAAAACTAATTTGTGTAGTGCATGGAATATGTTAATGAAGAATTTGATCTAATGTATTGTAATATTTGAGGCTAAAATGGCTAGAAAGACTGATCATTAATATCACACATAAAAGTGTCTATACAATCATAATGTTTTCTAACATGTTTTAAAAAGTTTTGAAAGTTCGGCATTACAATCATGAACCATTTGTTGACAATCTCAAATACACTGTGATGAACTAACTTCTCATTGTCCTTTTGAAATTTAACTTTAGGATCATACTTATAGAAATTTTCGTTATAATATCCATTGTTATTTAGGCTTTAAATATTTCCATAAGGCACCTGCTCCATAAGTGCTAATATAATAAATGAATCGTTCGCCCTTTAAGTATAGTTAAATCGAATGTATTGCTTGGCTAGGCGAAAGTTCAATTGTCTGAGAACCCAAAAAGCTGGCATGGATATTAAAATGTAGTTTTGTTTGTTCGACTTTGATTGATTAAAATATTAAAGTTAAGAGACAGTTGTAGGCAAACTTTTTTCCACTAAAATCATATCAAAGCAGCAAAAACATTATTCTGAACTGTAAATTGAATAGAAAAAACTACATATTTGTAATTTCTTGATAACTTTCTGCTGTTTTGTCAATTTGATTCGAGGGTTTTACCAGATTAATGTATTTACGTATTGGATTTTTTAAAAAATAATTAAAATCAACCCTATTTTTTAACAAACTTCACCCAAAGGTATAATACTAATCGATTGTTACCTGTATTTAAATAATGAACACTCTTACAATATTTAATTATTTAATTCAATTTGAAACGATTGTTGTATTTCTGCAGATAATGACACTTAAAACAAGCCTGTACAACGGAAGTCTTTTTAATCCAATGTGGCGGAATCGATTATACAAATCATATAATTATATTCAAATGTAAAATGTTCTTCAACAATGAAAAAATAATATTGATAATTAGCAGGGGTTTAGGTCGCTGACGTTTGAGCATTGACCCCATAATTTCTATAGGACTATAATTTGCTGGAGACACTGTTGATAACTATACTACAGAACTAATTTATGGAAGGTTATTTGGTCTACTTAGGTAAAGGAATTAATGTTTCTGTTGCTAGGGGATAACTCTCTTTCTAAAGAAATAAAACATATCTTATGATTGTTAACCCAACACGACTCGTAATAATTCAAAGAACATTTGCTTTATAATTCAGTAGATCGTTTGTCATTTTATTCAATACCAGTCACATTGATGTATTCAAGATTAATGGCATTTCATGGATGCCTGCCTTTATATGTCAGTAATCCAATAATTTAGAATATCTAGCTACCCTTGTCTAAATAAGTGTGAAAAATATATAGTTTTTTAACATGATATCTAATAATGAATAGCAGATGTTTTAAGATAATAACCATATTTGACATACAAAATAAACAATTTCGACTAAACCTATTTTGTCGTTCGGCAAAAGCTGGTTGATAGAAATATAATAATATTTAACTATTTATTTTACTAGTAACTTAAGCAATATTGCTAAGCAAGTTCCTGTCAAAGAATGTATTTAGCTATGTTTTAAAAGTAAAAATAAAGAAAAGAGGGTTCAATAATTTTTCGAAGCTCAAACAAATGTATGTGAATGCGATTATTTTCTTTGCCTAGAAATTATTATCGAAGTGTTTAATCCGATACCAATCTCAACTTCTTACAAAACAGCAATACACAATTCCCTTAAAGCGGCAAAAGAAGCTTACTGTTAAAGATATTCTGAGAAATGATAAAGAAAGGCTTAACAAGTAAAGCTACAGCTAAACGTAAGAAATACTGTGCGGTAATGTTTTTATAAACACCTTTAACAATTTCTATAATTATGTTATTTGACAACTTCTTTGCACACAGACTGATTTAATTTAAGTGATAAACTGAATACTAAGGGAATTATTAATTTCGGAATTTGAACTTTACTACAATATAAAGATTATGGGTTTCAATAAGGAACTCAAATTGTTTGCTGAGCTCGTGGTTATAATTCTTTTGGTTATAAACCTCATAATTCGACCGTCCGATACAAATACCGGATAACGGAAATCAACTAAAAGACAAGTGCTAATGGTATAATGGCATTTATCGGATGAATATTTCAATACTTGTTTCAAATATGACTATTATGTATGATGTTTCTTTTTAGTGATTCATACCTTGTACATTACACATGTTATGGAATCAATAAATAGTATGATTAATTTTATTTGTTAAAATATGATCTTTTATATTATTGTAAATTTTTTTTTTTTGTTGTTGTTTTTTTCCCATATAATTAACTGACAATGCAATTACAATGTTTGCAAAGCTAACAACAAAATCACAAAACAAATCAAAGACATACTTTTATATATTTCTAAAAGTATGTGTTTTTAACCAATGCGTGAGGCACAAAGCTAGATCATTCATATATAAGTGTATAGATTTTTGAAATATAACACAAATCAACAGCAGATATTCCGCATGACGAATCCTTTTGATGTTATGTGAATAATTACTTTTCAATGTAGTTTTAAATGAAAATTGCAAGTTGCAAATAGATATTTTGCGTTTCAATTTCATATTAAGTTCAGCATCCTTTGAGAAAATGTCTATGCATCGAAAAGGAAGAAAAAACAAATGAATATGCCAACTGAATCGGAAACGTAACATATGACACATCTGGGGAAATATCTGAAATGCCTACCGACATTTGTAACATTTTCTCTCTGACATTCGTATCCGACAATAAACTCCCAGAGGTTTGAGATCGAGTTTGGTTCTTTTTCGAGCAAACACATCATTAAACAAAATTTAAACAGGAACATATAATGAAGATTGTGTTCGCTAAATAACCAATCCATAAGTTTTAAATTCAATTTGTCACTTGGCATTGCATTTCCTTTAGATTTATCCTTACTCCTAACTGAATTTTAAATTATGATTATAACTTAAATAAAGATACCATGTTTACCGTTCATCATGATAATGGAGACGGGACAGGCACTTTAGCTAAACAAGATGGCGTAAAATTGCTTATTGTTCATTTGAAATTGATCTGTGTTTGTTGATTCAAAGGATTAAATGCATTCCGATATTGATTATTTCAACAACATTGTATTCTATATTTCATGAGACAATGTTTGCTTAAATATTGATTTTAAGATAAAGATAAATTACTTGAACCAATATGTTTAATTCGCGTGTATATAGTATACATGTATTTCAATAATTAAAAAAAAAAATTGAAGAAAAACATATTAAGGCTAATATTTCAAATATTTCAGACAAAAAGAAATTTAACCCATTACTTCATATACACGCCTTTTAACGCCTTATTCACCCCCTTTTTTGTTGTCTCAAATGATGAAAAAATGCCTAATTTAGGCCCCAAACACTTGTTTTTGTTTCAGAAATGTTGTTAAAAAAGTGACCTCTTTTTCGGCGCGGCCCCCAACCAAAAGATACATCAGGGGGTTGCCAGAAAGGGGGGGATGTGCCCCCTTCTGTTTGGTGGGTTTGGTGGGTTTGAAGGGGGCGGAGTCCCCCTCATCGCCAAGAAAATTTAGGACTTGTGAGAGGCTGTAAATGACCCCAGATTGATCATAACGTAGCGTGTAACCAACGCTGAAAAGCATTTGACTCTATCTCAATCCATTGAGAAGTTGCAGCACTTTGAAATCAATTTTGATGGAAAAAATCAACGCAAAATAGTGATTTTTGGCAATTTTGAGATGTCCCCTCGTTGCCATAGTAACAGAAAATTTAAGCCTGAGCATGTTGTTGCAAGGGCAATGGTCCAGTCAGCATTTGTGCCAAGTTTGATTAGTGTTGAAGCAGTTTTTATAGTATTATAGCAATTTTAACTTGTAACGGGAGACTTTTCAATGAAAACAGCCATTTTTCACAAAATGCTCATGAAGTAATGGGTTAACTTTCTACCTATAAATGCTCTTGTTCTATAGGAAATGTGCATAAATAACGCGCATGCGTTTTTGTAATAAAAGAATGTTTCTAAACGGGAACCAAGTGACACATCTACGAATATTAAACGCAATGTCCTAATATAGTTAACCACATTAGTTCTACTGTGAAACTTGTCACTCCATAGCGTCTTTAAGATCTCTTCGAAGTGCTTTGTTCACAACGATTAGATACATTGTAGAAATAGTAAATATATATAGAAAATGAGCATAATTCTCATTATCTCGAAATGAATATTCTGTATTTGAAGAGAATGACAACGTTGGATCTTATCAGATAACAACAGTAGACTGTCATAGGCAAAAAACTGGGTGACCAAAGTAGAGGACACTTATTGTATACTTGTTATTATGCACTTAATGCATTAAATCTCTTTCATAGCAAGATGCTGAAAATGAATTTCAGTATGCTGTTAAAGGGAAAAGAGTCAAATTAAATAGTTTATTTACAATGTCTAAAAATACCAATCCTTGGAGGAAACAACCTCATCTGCATAATAATTTCTGCAATACACATCGCCTTTATAAAGCTTTTAAAAAATTTCATGTACAAGATTTTTTATGCCAAACGTAGTGAAATTTATTGGTTTAATTAAAATGATAATCTAAATTATATATACGAGAATGTCACTGTTACACCTGTAGGCGATTTTAAGATTGGCGGACAGCAATTTGTAGCAGTTCAGTAATTCACAGTTAAAGAAAAATAAGAATGAAATGAATATACATATAACAAATGAACATGATATGTGCTTTATGTTTTGTGAAAATTACACGAACACACGATTTATTTTGGCAAGCGTATTAAATTATGTTTATGTAAATAAAATACTTCAGAAAGATGCACATGTATTGTATTATTTCAATTCAATAGCGTTATTTATAACAGGTTTATCTGTCTATAGATGAAACTTGTGAGTAGTAATTCACAATTTCCTTTAAGCAACAAAAAAGCTTAATATTATAAGGAACGAAATAGATAGCTTTAACATGTACCTCAAAGCTGGAGCTCCCTTTTCAAGACATAAGTTGTGTAAATGAATCTTTTAAATATCTCATATCATATTGTCATAGCTCATATCAAAAAAGTAAAAGTCTATATTATATCTGTAATAACGTTGGTATATTTTTTAAAGCAAGTCTAATAAAAATGTAAGACAAAGTGAAAACACTGTTTGTTTGTTGTTTTTTCTTGATTTTATCGAATTGGCTTCCTGAAAGATTAAAAAGCTTTACGGTTTACTTAGTCATACAAAATAATTTGCAACACAATTTGAATATTTCATTATATATTCATTTTCATTTTATTTTATTTTGTTAATTTATTTTTAATTATTATCATCATCATTATTATTACTACTATGGAATAATAGAATTTAGATGTTAATTAACAAGCAATAATGTATGACATAAATAGAATAACGTAAAAAAGATTACAAAATAATTATAGACCTAAATATATACGGTTTTATGATTCTTGATATTTATTCATATTGCCGTATAATACATGTATAGTAAACACGAAATTCAGACACATAATGCCAGTATTAAAATTTAAAACATATTTTATTCTAGATATTTCTTAATTGTCACCTGGGTTTAATTGTAAATAAAGAACCGGTATTTATTAAACTTACATCAAACGCTCAAGATTAAAAACTAATGAAATGCAATATTATTTATTTCCAAAAAAATGTCTGAAGACGTAAGTAGGGTACAAAGCTTGATCTTTGAAATCAATGATTAAAAGACGCTTAAGAGAGGAAGATATTGTGCATTAGCAATTTCATGATTTATATTGCACGGACGATTTTCTTTGATGTTATGTTTATTAATAATTTTTCAGTGTAGTTTTGTAAAGATTAAGGTGACTTCTGCAAAAGTAGTGGCTTCTGCAAAGATTCAAATTGGTATTTTGCGTTTCAATTTCGCATGAAGGGCATCAGCTGTTGTGACATTGTCTATGCATCAAAAAAGGAAATCAAGCAATTGAATCTGTCAACTGAACGTTACATATTATCTGAATTGTCTGATGTCACGTGTTGCTTTTGTCTCTGACATACATATCCGACAAGAAAATGTGAATTTGATCTCATAGCACTTGAATTAAAAGTCTCGAATCAAGTCTTCCGAGGGATCACTTTGTTTCCAGAATTTTGTACTTCACAACAGCAGGTGTCAAGTGCCGTGTGGCAGCCGTAAAAAGTTGCCCCGTACTTCACTTCAGTGTTGTTATATTTTCTGGTCCTTCGGGATCATTGATGCCAACACTATAAAGTGTTGAGAATTGAGTACCGCTCAAGCCGGTGCTAGGGGGCATGAGGGCTGTTGCACTTATTCATTATCCCTCATGTACAGACTCAATCAAACCGAGTCTGCAATTCTTATGTTATTTTGTTGTGATTAATGCTTCCGAGGGATCACTTTGATTCTAGAATTTTGTACTTCACAACAGCAGGTGTCAAGTGCCGTGTGGCAGCCGTAAAAAGTTGCCCCGTACTTCACTTCAGTGTTGTTATATTTTCTGGTCCTTCGGGATCATTGATGCCAACACTATTAAGTGTTGAAAATGGAGTATCGCTCAAGCCGGCGCTAGGGGGCGTGAGGGATGTTGCACTTATTCATTATCCCTCATGTACAGACTCAATCAAACCGAGTCTGCAATTATTATGTTATTTTGTTGTGATTAATGCTTCCGAGGATCACTTTGTTTCCAGAATTTTTCTTTTCTAAACAAAAACTATGTAAACTAGAAGATGTTAAATAAGATTGTGTTCTCGTAATCAATCTATTAAATTATAAACATTCGATTTTTATAATTCGATATCAGTCAAAAGCATCGAACTAGTTACGTAATAAAAGTGAAATGTTAGGGGCATGTTAAAACTGCTAAATCTGTTTCAGAAATATTCTAACACAGTATCAATATTCCCAAAAGGGCAATATTAATTCGTTTTGATGTTTATTACCGCTTTCCTAACCAATTGATCTTATGGTTCATTATGTTTATAGATAGAAGTATTTTACTCCTTGTCAAGAGAATGTGATTTGTAATTTAAAACTAATTAGTTGACATAAAAGAGATTTGCTCTCCATTTAAAATTGACTGTGTCCTTGTTGATATGAAAGTTTCAATGTTTTTTTTTGTATTTTACAAAGTGGTTGTATATAATGAGTTTTTAAATTATCATTATCGAGTATTATCATTATCTTAGAAAGGTTACCATGCCCTGTACATATTGTTTTTATGATTTTGTTTATTGAAACAAACATATTTTACGGGCTTCGCTTAAATTACATGAATTCTTCACCTTTACAAATGTAAGGTATGATAGAGGTAGATATTTGTTCATAATTTAAATGTTTCGATGATAAATTATAAAATTGTTTACTGGCATATCATGCAGAAATTTGTAAAGCACAATATTAAATATGCAGTTTGGAAATTAATGACGGCCAAAAAACGTCAACAAAGAATGATATATTTTTGTATGTATAATTCGCATAGTATAAAACTATATATGGTTAAAGAAAGACATAAAAGGGCCAATAATGCCCCAAAGATGCTTTTATTTTTTAAGCGTTTTTTTAAAAATATATTTTAACCTTTAAAGTACAACGACATTCTTGTACCAATGGTTAGCGAACTTATAAACACACGATTCGTTATTGTTGTCTTTAATACGTTCTTCCAAGAACAAATATAAGTAAAACAAACAAAATGTAACATACCGATAAAACATTGTAACATACATGTATAATACAATGTACAGTTAATTCTTTTCAATACACCAGAAACAACTGACAAGTAACGAATAAAACTAAAGTAAGAGCTAGATATTCTACAATATTTACCTCCCTTTAACTTGCAAAAACAGTCATGCAATGAATGATCTATAGTTTGTTCGTAACGAGTAAAAAAAAAAATTCTTGTAGAGCATGAAAAATGGTATTGAGGAGTTTTACGGAAGCATACCAATTAATACCATTGTTTGTAACTGTTTAAGATTTAAACATCTTTTTCAGTTAGCTGTTACATAAGTGTCAATACAAAAATTGAATCATTAATCTTTTAAACCGAAAGTATTGCATAGATAGGTTGAATTACTTAGAAAAAAAAAAGCTATAATGAAAATTAAAATTTTATTCTTTCTTGGACTGTGATTGATTAAAACATTAAAGTAATAAGTGAAATTGTCAAAAAAATTTTAAACAAATCAGAACATCATACGTCAACAGTAACTGAATAGACAAAAGAAAAAGAAAATAAAATGCTCCTTTGCATTTGTACAATGTATATATAACCGCTGTTTAGCAATTTGTATGATAATTTTTGGTAATAAAAATGATTGCGGAGTTTTTTTTTTGTTTTTTTTTGTTGTTGTTGTTTTTTGTGTGTTTTTACCAGATTTATTATAGAACTAGGATGTTTGAAGTTTAAGAATATTTTTAAAGAAACTTTAACCAAGGGTATAATATTTAGATGAAATTGTGAAATGCTTTTGGGAATTCAAACTAAGAGAATTCCTGAGTGAGAAATACCAAATGTGATTTGCAACAAATTTTGCTGTTTCTCCTGTATTGAATAATTCAATAAGATTTGAGTTGTTTGTTGGATTGCTGCAGATCATGACACAAAGTACAAGCCTGCAACATTCAAGCCTTCCTAATCCGACGTGACAGGAAATTATACAGGACATTGAAAAAAGAGATAACTTATTTTCAAACTTGTAATGTTTTGAATAATACAATATTGTTAATCATAAGCAGGGGTAGGTCGCTGACAATTTACCTTTGACCTCATATCAATATGGGATGATAATGATCCAAGAACATTGTTGATTTCTGTATGTAAAGCTACTACACAACTCATTAACTCAAGGTTAGTTGATCTACAAACACACATGGTCATGTTTTAACACCGCACCTGATCTCTTACTCCATAAGAAAGGTTCAAATGTCACCATGTGAACTGTTACCTGCGTGATGGTAAGCCTACACAGTTTCAAAAAGGTATGAACATGAAATGATGTTTTTGCCGCCTAGAGATACAATTTTCCCCAATAAATGAACCATATCTAATAAGTGTAAACCCAAACGACTCGTAATAATTCGTAAGCATTTGCGTTATCAATCCCTAGGTCGTTAATCATTTTATTTAATATCAATCACATTGATAAATTCACAATTAATGATATTTCATGAATGCATGCCTTGTAGGACAGATATCCAATAACCTAAACCATTGCTCAAATAAGTGTGAAAAATTCATAGCTTTTTAATATGATATGTAATAATGGATATCATATGTTTTAAGATAAAAACAATGTATACGACCTAAATGAAAACCATATCGGATAACCCTATTTTGTCGTAAGGCAGAAGCTCGTTGATTGAAATATAATTTCGTTTTACTATTTATTGTACTAGTACTATGACAATATGAAAAATTAAGTTCCTTGAAAAAACGTATTTTATTAGGTAGTAAACGTAAACTAGAACTATCACTAAATGTGATTAATACCCCCTGCAAGACTGCTTCGGAAATGAGGATGTTACTAGTAACAGAATACCTTGTAAAGAATTGAAAAAGAGTTATGGTTGTGGGCAATTAAAGATGGTTGTGGTTCCTGTATGTTGCATTACCTTTCAATGTGGTTGGCCATTGATGAAATTTTATTGGATTACTCTGTAATAAGTCCAGAAAGACAAGGAAAAGGAACAAAGGGCAATAACTCTATAAATACTGAAGATTGAGTTATGGTTATTGTACACTGCACTTCCTCTCATTGCGCGTGACCATTGTATGAAGTTGTATTGAATTCCAACTACCAGTTTTCAAGTTATGCACTGGACAAAAAAAGAAACAAAGGCATTAACTGTTATTAGTCCAAGTAGAGTTATTGTTCTTGTGCACTGCACTTCATCACACTGCCCTTGACCATTGTATAAAGTTTTATTGAATTCCAACAATTAATTTTCAAGTCATGCACCGGACAATAAAAAGTAACAAAGGGCAAAAACTTTTAAATTAGTCAAAAAAGAGTTATGGTTTCTGTGCACTGCACTTCCTCTCAATATACTTGACCATTGTATGAAATAGTTTTGAAAGCCAACTAGTAGTTTTCTTGTTATGCTCTGGACAAGAAAAAAGCAATTGAAAAGTAACAAAGGGCAATGACACTATAATTATTCTGGACAGAGTTAAAATTCTAGTGCTTGACCATTCTATGAAGTTCTTTTTAATTCAAACCAGTAATTATCAAGTTATGCTCCAGACATGGAAAAGTTTCAAAGGACAGTAACTCTGTAATTATTCAAAATTGATTTATGATTCTTGTGCACTGCACTTCCTCTTATTGTGCTTGATCATTGTATGAAAGTGTTTTAAATTCCAACCAGTATTTTTTAAGTTTTGCTCCGGACAAGGAAAAGTATCAAAGGGCAATAACTCTGTCAAAATGGCGTTATAATTCTTGTGCACTGCATTTTCTCTTAATGTGCTTGACAACTGCATGAAGTTGTATTGAATTCCAACCAGTACTTTTCAAGTTATGCTCTGAACAAGGAAAAGTAACAAAGGGCAATAACTCTGTAATTAGTCAAAATGGAGTTATGGTTCTTGTGCACTGTACTTCCTCTCAATATGCTTGACTATTGTATGAAGTTATATTCCAACCAGTAGTCTTCAAGTTATGCTCCGGACAAAAAAGCAATGGAAAAGAAACAAAGGGCAATAACTCTGTAATTAGTCAAGATGGAGTTATGGTTCTTGTGCATGGCACTTCCCCTTATTGTGCTTGACCATTCTATGAAGTTGTTTTGAATTCTAACCAGTAGTTTTCAAGTTATGCTCAGGACAAGGAAAATGCAACGGACCGCTGGACCGACCACCGGGTGACTCCTATATACCCCTCCCCCAAACTTCGTTTTTGGGGGTATAAAAAATACGCATTTAAAATTTTGTTAATAATTGCCTAAATTACATCAATCCTTTGAGAAACATATGATCTGCATGGTAGTTTTTATTATCATCATAGAAAAGGTTATTTACAATATTTTGTACATTTTTTTCATAAAACTTTACTGATTTAATTTGTATTATAAATTGAAATACTTTTAATAAAGTTAATATGTACGCTCACCAATGTTTTAGTTAGTGACATAATGTTTGGCAAACTTCAGACTTCTTAAAAATGTTTTTAAAATAATATATAACGACTGAATGTGACATTTGGGTAGAAAAGATGTTGAATTTCACATGTTCATTTTAATTAACGTTAAAATTTTATATTATATTTTTTTCAAATAATTATTCTTTATAAACTCCAAACGGTGAAGAGGGTAGAAACAAATAACTTTTTTATAAGTCGAAGCTCAAACAAGTTTATGTAAATGCTATTATTTTGTTTGCCTAGAAGTTATTATTGAAGTGTTTAATCTGATGCCCAAATAAACGTCTTACAGAACTGAATTTGAGAACAGTAAGACACCATTTTCTTACAGCAGCAAAATAAGCTTATTGTAATAGAAATTCAAAGAAATAATAAAGAAAAGCTTAACGAGTGAATATGAGTACATACTCCCTCAGGCTAAGCTTACCGTTCAGAAATACTTTGCGGTACTGTCTTTATAAGCACCTTATATAATTTGTATATAGTTCTGTGTTAAGTTCTTTAACCAAAGACAAATGTGATTGAAATGAAAACTTGCATACTGAAGGCAATTTTAAATTTCGGAAACTGAACTTTCCTGCAACAATATAATTTACAAAAGTTAATGGGTTTCCATAATTCCATTCGTTATAAGCCTTAAAATCCGACTGTCCGGTACAAAAAACAGACTACAGGAATAAACTGAAGAACAAGTTATTGTGGTACGATGACATTTTTTTTTGGCTGAATATGATTTTACTTCTTTCAAATATGTGTATAATGTTTCATGCCTTGTACCTAACACATGCGTATTAAAGAAGCAGTAAATATTAGGCTTAATATTTATATTTTAACATTATATTCTTCTATATAATTGTATTTATGTTTGTATATAATTAATCGATAATAAAATCCCCATGTTTGCTATGCTTACAATATACTCTTATGACAAAACATGTATTAAGACACACTTTCATATATTTCTAAAAATGTGTGAGGCAAAAATCTAGATCATTGATTTATATGGTGTATAGTTGTTTGTAATAGAACAATACATATCAGCAGATATTCATATTCCGCATACCGTATTATTTGGATGTTATTTGAGCTATTACTTTTCAATGTATTTTTGCAAAATTTTGAATGCGGATTGCAAGTATTCTGCGTTTCAATTTCATATTAAATTCAGTATGCTTTGAGACAATGTCTGTGTATCAAAAAGGAAAAATAAACGAATGTATGTGCCAATTGAATTGAAAACATAACATATGACACATCTTGGGAAATATCTGAATTGTCTATAGTCATTTTTTAGTTTTAGATATTGATTTTAAGATAAAGATAAAGATAAATTACTTAAACCAAAATGTTTCACTTGAGTGTATGTTCTTTATTTCACTCAAATTTGGCAAAAACAATAGAAGAAAAACATATCAAGGGTGATATTCCAAAAATTAAGACAAAAGAAATTTAAATTACCACCTATTAATGGGCTTGTTCTAACGGAAATGTATAGTAATAACGCGCGTGCGTATTTGTAATATTAGAATATATCTAAACGGGAACTTAGACATATAGAGATATCAATGTCCTAATATAGTTAACCCTATCGGTTCTACTGTGAAGTTTGTCACTCCATGACGTCTTTAAGATCTCTTCAAAATGCTTTGTTCACAGCGGCATAAATCATTTGATTAGCTACATTGTAGTGAAAGTAAATATATAGAAAATGAACATAATTCTCATTTTCTCGAAACTGATTCTATGTATTTGAAGGAATGACAATGTTTGACCTTAATAAATAACAACAGTAGATAACCTTCTAATGTCATAGGCACAACCTGGGTGACCGAAGTCGAGGGCACATATCGCATATTTGTGATTATGCGCTTAATATATTTAGTTTATTTCATTGCAAGATGCAGGAATGTGCTTTTTTATAGTTTTGTTAAAGGATATTTCAATGGATTCATTTATAATTGGTTAAATTATACCAATCCTTAGAGGAAATAACAGCACCTGCAATACTCATCGCCTTTAAAATGCTATTTACAATTGTACAATGTTGTACAAGAATTGTTATGTCGGTCGTATTGAAATTTGTTGGTTTGATTAAAATGATATATTGAAACATGTAAATATGTAAATGTTACATTCATATCCGAGTAAATTAAAACTCAACACTTGAATTCAAGTCTGGAATCGAGTCTTCTTTCTTAAACAAACATAATTCAAGCTAGAACATGTAAAAAGATTGTGTTATTTTTATCAATCTATCAAAACGTTAAATTTTTATTTAATTTATATAACAGACAAAACATCAAACTTGATGAATTACGTAATAAGAATAAAATGTTAGGTACACGTTATAACTACTAAATATGTTTCAGAAGATTTTTAACTCAATAACATTAATCCGAAAAGGAAAAGCTTGATTTAAATTGATGTTTTAAATCCCGTATTATAACATTTTTCCTTACCAATCAAATATTTGATTAATGTTGTAGTTTTAGAGAAATCAATATATTACTCCTTGTCAAGAGAAGGTGATTTGTCACTTAATAAGAATTAGTTGATATAAAAGCGTTTTGCTATACATTTGAAAATGATAGTTATCGTGTTGATATAAGGTTTCTGTGATTTTCGGTATTTGATAAACTTTACAAAGTGGTTGTATATTATAATTACTATAATTATCTTAGGAAAGTTAACATGCGCTGTACATAGTGATCTTTTTTAAAAATTTACTTAAATAATTGAAATAAAAATTATTCAATGAATTTTATTTACATGAACGTTTCATATTAACAAATGTATGGTCTGTTTAGAAATGAAGTTGGTAGGGTTTGGTCATTCAGTTGTATACTAAAATGTTTTGATTGAAATAAAAAATTTGGTATTCATACATGACCGTGTATCCGTTTAATAATATAGATTAAAAAAGAAGAAAAAGCACTATTGTAATTGTTAAAATAAATTATGTTGACGGATAATGATTATTAACATAGAGGTAGATATTTGTGCATAATTTAAATGTATATATAATAACATACGATCGGTGAATTGCAAGTGAGTTAATAATTTTTCAAAGCGCAAAGATTATTTAGTAAAGTTACGTTTTCTTTAAATGTTTTATCTATGGTGGCATACAAAGTATGGTATTTACTACATATACACAAGAAATATATTGCATGTGTGAGTATGTATGCATGCGATAGTATTACGTGACCACGCGATAACATTTAACACGTCATATGTTGTACGTGCGCATGCTTACGTTAAACATTTTGCGCGGCCACTCACTAATTACTTAATACTAGCATACGTTATATACGTTTCACGTGTGGCAACGTTATTTTATTGCGTGAACTCGTAATACTTATTGCGGGTGCAATAGTCAATAAAATAATAATTATTTCATTGGTGTACGTAGCTACAATGCTTCAATAATCGATTATAGAAACAGTCATTTTTACATGACCAGTTTTGTGAAAATCCATGAGCTTATGGCAATAATCAGATATGTTTTCCAATTATACAGAGGCTTTTAAACCCCATGATAATTTAAAACTAAAGTCAGATTTTTTAAATAAAAGTAGGATAATTCTTTAAGACGTATAATCATTTTCAAACAAAGTTCATACACATTTAACTTATGTGCTAAATGTATGAAATATTCTGTTTATTCAGAAACAACAGAGCTTAAGTTCAAAGAATATTTGTATATATATTATATTTCAATAAAAATTCCAAAGACAATACAAATCATCAATAGCAGTAAAATATCAAAGGTAACATTTCCAATATATTTCAGACAAAAGGCAATTTCAGATGTAACTTATAAGTACTTGTTCTAACGGAAATATGCACAAATAGCACAAATGCATGTTCGCAATATCAAACTGTTTATACCCGGGAACCAACTGACACATGTACAAATATCAAACGCAGTATCCTAGTCAAGTTAATCACATTGATTTCATTGGGAAACCCGGCACTCTATGACGTCTTTAAGATCTCTGCGAAATGCTTTGTTCATAAAGGCATAAATTATTGGATTAGCTACATTGTAGAAAAAGTACATATAGAAGATGAGCATATTGTATGGCAGCACTTCATGTGCCATTAGCCACGCCGGTAGAAACACTATTATAAATACAGCTGTTACGACAAAAAGCATGGCAGCGGTCCGAATGTTGGCAACAAGACCTTTTTCTCTGATTGTCATTCTTCTCAGAAATGCAGTCTTCTCTGTTTTCGGGCGTGGTTCGTCGACAACACTGGTCATGTCAACTTCTGTCTTAATACTTCCATTATTTATGGACGCTCTCGTATTCACATATGTTGTAGGTGGATCTTTATACGAGGAATACATTGACCTTTGACTGCGCATGCGTCGTCTTTTAGCTCTCCTTACAGAGACGAATTTATAAATAAGAATATATAGAACAACTACAACAACTATCACTATCACAAAGAAGCTTGAATAAATCTTTTGGTAGACATCAGTGAACTGGAAACTAAATATTAGACCGTTTACTTGGCAAATTCCTTTATATTCTATTAGTTGTGTCTTCAAGTGTAACACATTTTTCATGGTATCTGTTTTGTATGATAGATTAAATCCATACGCTGGTTCTTCTTCTTTTGATAATACAGTAATGCCACTTTGGTTTGCTATGTTTATATAACTGTCATTAACTCCATCAGTAGCCGTAGAATTAGATTCCTTTACAAAGTAAACTCCGTAGTTTAAGGCCGTTATAATTCCGAGAGAAAATGCTATTCCTGCTAAAACAGAAATTATAACTTTAGCCATCTTTTTGTTAAGTATATGTGTGAATGGATGGCAGATACACAGGTACCTATCAACTGCTATAGCCATCATTATAAATGCTGAGAATGGCACGTTGGATGTGATTAAAAACATGTAAAACTTACAGAGTATATCATACTTCACATAGTATACCATATATTCCAAAACAATTGTATATGGAATTATTAATATGCAGGTTATAAAGTCAGTTCCAGCGAGCGTGATTATGAATACCGTTGATGCTAATTTATTTCGCTTCTTGACATACACATATAGGACAAGAGCATTTCCAACCGTTCCTATGACACTAAAGAAAGATAAAATGCCAATCACCGCGATAAGAATGTCATGATCCTGTGTCGACTGGAGGAGAAGTGTCTTTGGGGTATTTGTGACATTTAATGAATCTTCTGTAGCCATTTTCCTTTAATGTATTTACTTCTCAGTTAGAAAATACTATGGAATCTAATGTATTTTCAAATACTTAGATATTCAAGGAGTCAACGCGGTACAGTCATTTATTTTAATTGCTGAATAAAATCCTGGCTAGTTTTCATTATAATGATCTTCACAGAAGATAAATTTGAAACAGGCGGTCCCGGTTATTCCTATTCAAGAATTATGTTTCTCATTCCGATTGTTTTTATGTTATGGTTCCAGTGTGAATACAGGTCCTTCAAATAAACTGGTCCTGAAATGACAAAGAAAACCATTATAAATTAAAACATTTAAACATTCAAAACAGTTACAGAACGATGAGTTAAGCAACTTATTTTGAGTTTTTTAATATGATTTTCTGACTTAAAATTTTCTTGTTGTTGGTAAAAAGGAGATTTATGTTAAAAATAATACACTTTTAAGTATATAGTAACTGTTATAAATTAAAATAGAAAAAAATGCAACTTTGAAGGTAGTTATATGATAACAGTTGGATTGACTCATGGAAGAAACAAGCAGCAAAAATAAGAGCGACATTAACTGAAAGAAGTACACCTAACCACACCAACACATAATAATAGCCAACCAAACAGGACCATCGAAAGGGTAATCAGCCGAGCAGCGTAAAAAAGAGAGTCGGCGTTCACTTTGTTTCAAAATCTAGTTGAACCACTTTCTTTCATAATTATGTTAACAGGGAAAATCTTCATTGCATGTTGAACTTATATTTTACGGGAATGTTTACTCTTGCATAAAAACTACACGCAAATAAATGAACCTGAAAGTTAATATTTAACATGCATTTACGGATAAAATAGAGCACACGGTTGGTTCACATTTGTTAATGCAACTCAGAGTGTCATGCAAAGACGACCCGGTACATTCATTATTAAAACAGAAATGTCAAAAAACTTCGCATCAGGACATACAAAGCATGACAATACCGGTTTCTGTATAATTTATGTACAAAGTGGTGACATATAGAACCGATAAGTATGTGTATACGAGGATAGCGCTTGTTCGCCCTTGTACGTGCGTTAACATCTGCAAAAAATTATTGACCTTATTTAATTCCTTGCATCGTTGCATGTTTATATCTAAAAATAAGGAAAATAAATATGTTGAACTAAAAATGTCTTCGCTCTTTTTCACATGTTAATGCATGGATATGGTACATTTGCCTACTAATTTCTTTAATACACATTTTCTAATTTAAGTATATGTTTATTATTATTATTGTTTTTTTTCCTTTAAAATTACTAGTATAGACAATATAACAAATTTGCCGTTGTTTCGTTTTAAACAAACAGCATTAAATAATAATATTTTGTTCTTAGACGTACTTATTTTTTTCTTACAATAGCATACGCGTTTTTGCAACAATGTTAAACTTGTGCTGATTTATTAAATTTAATTTTGTCATTTAAAACATCAATCATATTCAAGAGAATGCATAACATTATCTTAATTTACATTATGTACATTGTATATATATTTTTTTTATACTTTTTCTTATTTCTTTATTTCGTTATTTAATTATTTATTTATTATGCTTAATTCTTTAGCATGATACATATACTGATTTACATAAACCGTAAGAGTGAAAACATACAGTAAATTTAAGTCCTTTACTAAACGCATAATGTGTATATTAATCCGTTTTTTTTTTGTTGTAGCACATATCCAAACACAATCTTCTGTAAAAGCGCCACCTCCATAAACTGAAATATTATTTGTTTCGCTAGTGCAATGAGACAATTAGTTTCCTTCGTATTGGGAAAAGTAGCCAAGATAAACTCGACAGTTACAAACAAGAGGAACATTGGATAAAATTGACCCATGCAAAATGCGAAATATGCTTTGTTTCACATATTATTCGTATTACAGAATAAACATGAATCGAAAAAGTATATGACATGTGTTACGAAAATGTCATCATGAACTCTGTAAGCGTTAATATATAATATGCTATCTCCCCTACGAATTAATATTTTTTATACCAAACCATACTGGTAGAATTATAGGGGCAGGCAGTAAATGACATATAGCGGCTTTATAATGATTGCAAATTTACAATGTCGAAACTGTTAAAGTTGCTTTTCAAGTTAATCTTTGAAATGCTTTGATGTTGTGAAAGGAAAAAGATTCATGCGTTATAAATGTTTTTCGGGATTTTTCATAATTAACCAAATCAGCAGGAACATGACAACCAGACTTAACGCTTTTGTTGTGTAACTGTTGCCGTTGCGACATCTCAGATATTTTTTTTATTTATTTTTATATTTGGTGATGTATCAAGGCATACTCTATTAATGCTCTGGGAAAAGTTTCATGATTTTGAATAACCTGCAACTGTCGTATTGAAGATATTCATTTATGTTCACTAGTATGTGCTTCTTTTAATTAATAGAAATATGCTAAAGGTGTAAGATAATATATAGATTGGATTATCTTCCTTCTAAATTTTCCTGTGTCAAAAATATCATACATTTAATAAGAGTAAAACTTTAATGTGCATCATTATGCTATTATTGCCATGTATAGAAACAAGACAAGTAGAACTAACTGTATCAAAAATGTATGCATATTGTGATATATATTTCCTTGTAAGTAAACAACGTATTCAATATAGACGCGGATACACGGAAGCTATATTATAGTATTTTTTTTCCATATTATAGTAAATGCTTCTTTCTTGACAAGATTTATAAACATATAAATGCGTTCAGTTTATTTTTGAATATGAACAATTACCACTGACCTCACAGCACGTGGTTTAACACCATTCTAATACATTTTATCTGAAAACAAGCATTATTTATGTGGCTATTGTTCTGTACGTAATGCAAACAATATCATAACGTCTAGATATCTAAAAAAAATAATTCTTATACTATAAATCATTCCGTAACAGGTGGCGTCTTGTCTGATATTAAAAGCTTTATAAATCCGTCATCTGATATATTGGTAAAGTTTAACACAAATATCTAAAATGACACTTAAGCAAATATTAATGATACTGCGAAACGTCATAAAACAGAATGTATGGTTATGCATTAGTGAATGTATTCAATTAAGCAATATATTGCTATAAAAATCAGTTATCTCATGCAATTTTATTTATGTAAACTTCATCATTAGCAGAACAAAACAAAACAAGAACATATCTTTATTAAAGCAGCACGCCTCCAGATTCATGTTAATTTTCATGAAAATTTTGAAATTGAATTTAAAAGTAAAATATTGTGAGGTGAAAAAAAAGTAATTTACATTTGCAATCGGCACTTACAATCCAAGAAAAATACCAAAATGTCGTCATCATTTGCAAAAAAGTCCTTACTGCGTTATTAACGCAGTAGAAATATGGAAATGAAATACTGCAAAATCATTCTTAACCGTACATAAAATGAAAATTATAACTTGGATCTTGAATGTTTTACTTTTCTTAAAGTTTTAGTACATTTTTTTTCAATTATGATTTTCTTGAAATATTTTGGCTCATCTGGACGCGTGCAGCTTTAACTCAAATTATTTAAGCACCACATGCGTTTACGTAAGAACAGTGGACATAAAAAACCGTTCTATGACAAGTCTAATGAAAATAGTATTCAAAATGAGCACACAACGATACGTTCAATAATAAATTAAATAGAAAAATAGTTTGATTCCCAACAAACGCCAAACACATACTGTGCAAATCCTTAATCATCTGACTTTTTGCTTAATTAGTATATTTGTTTGAATAAGTAATTAACGATCATATGAATTACGATAAATGTTGACGGATGATTCAGTTTCGATTCCTGTTAAATGATTGTTTTTCTTTTAAATCATTTAATAACTTTTAACAATTTAACTTGTATTTTTTATAAATATTATACCAATTACCAATCATAGTAAACTGAACCAACACATATATTTTGACGTAAAATAAAATAGAAAATAATATACGTACTGATGCCGTTTCAAATCCTTTAAAGCAAAACAAAAATTAATTTATATTCTGAAACGCTTTATAGATTTATATTGGTGCGATTGCAGGTAATATAGCAAACAAATAAACCCTCTTATATTCCATTGTCTTTTAACACTATTCAGTTTGCGCACTTGCCAACAACACTCTGCCAATACTGTGTATTGGTTTTGCTGAAAGTATTGGTAATATATGGCATGTTCTCCATTATAAGTCAGCTTTGTGAGTTATAACAGCACATTTGTGAAGTCATCAATATTAATCCACTTTCGTGTTGTTTGTCTTAAAATACTTTTAAATATTAAAAAAATTAGTGTCTATAAAGTAAAACAAATATCTAACTTTATAGATGGAAACGTCAAATATATGATGTACTTTTTTATTCATTATTTTTATGTTGAATATTTGTCCAGAAATATAATGTTATAACTACTATGATAGTTACATAGTTTTAAAATTAAAAGTTTGATAAAGTAGTGATAATCACGAACAGTTATAAATCAATGACACATTTTAAATGTTAAACGCTCGAGTGTATTTTTTTCAAATAACCGACGAAACAAAACGCAAAATCCACAATATTTACTTTTCATCCCCACGTTACGCATTCGTCACTAATTATCAAAATTCAATAATAATAACTTTTCTATCGAATAGATGTTATAACACCGGACTTAATTTATAATGTTACAAAATCACTTAAATAAATATAATCTGATTTTGTTTTCTTTTAAATATATTACGCTCCGTTTACATAACAAAGCAAATCTTTCTTGCAATAATCCTGTTTTTAGCGTGTCTTTCTATATCAATTTAAACTTATAGCTATTTTTTTATCATAATTCCTTTAAATTTATTTCTGTTTAAATATATTATTTGACAAAAATACTTTATATAATTTAATGTCCCTAGAGCACACAATTTGAAACTTTAACTATAATCAATACTAAAATTTTCTATTTTAAACTTAACTTTAAAATTAGATAATTATAGTTATAATAAAAACCTTTCCTACATTGTTATATCCTTTTTTCGGTTTGTAATGTCCAGTTATTAAACGCGTTATTCCTTTATGAGCGTAAACTTAAATGTCTCTATCTCCAGACACAGTGTGTTAATGCAGTACAATACGACCACCAGTGTGCTTCATATCGGGGAAAAGTAGTCAAGAAATATCTTGAAGATTTCCAATAAATCATATTCCAGATTAATTTTGCGAATTCTCTATGTGCATTTATAACCTTTTCTTATAGGCAAAAAAGAAGAATAAAAAAAATGAAACAAAGTGACAAGTTGACTACATGCAAAAATACATATTAATGATTCAATATATTATAGCTATCCATGGAAATGATTAAAACATATTTTATTGCAAAAATATTGCAAATACACAAAATAATAAAACAATATTATGCTGAAAAAGGATCAAATCCGAAATCATAAAATGCTCATAGATGCCTTTTCTAACATAAGACAAAGTACTTTAAATAGGATGGTTTTGAAAATGTTTGAAATATTGAATAAGAAGGAAAAAAATATTGATACTTGTAGAATGAAGAAATATTAAAAGAAAACGTCAAGATAACGACCTACAAACGAAAAATGACATATAGTAGTTGTTTATATTTGAAAGGAGAAGAAATAGATATAATGCAATAGTTGTCGAATCTATGACAATCTCCCCTAAATAGTGAACAGTTCTGAACCGTGACAATAAAAAATCATTTTGATACCAATGCAACATTTTGTATGACATGTTTGTTTATCTAAAACATCATACATTTTTTAACATAAGCAAATCTTACACAATTGTCAACAAATGTTAAATCGTTTCACAAAAAAAAACCAACTTTTCTTTAACTAAATTTAATATTCAGGTTATTGTGAAGTATTAACATATTAAAATATTGAGTCTGAATTCTTTTCTATTTTTATATTTTGTTAATAATATAATGAGGACAATTTGTAGTATACATTGTCAGCGTTACGCAAACATGTTTTAACATTTTAAACACGACATGTAAACAACAAGCCCACATTAACATAGCAGCTCGTTACACATTACCGTTATGTATACTTAGAAACTGAATATACTACTTTACATTCTAAGGTAGATAAATCTTTGTTACATTTGGTATCTAAATCAAATCATTGCCTTTTTGTAATGATAAACATTTTCAAAATACCGTATAATGCTCGGTTCTTAACCTTAAAGGAATAGGAATGAATGGATTGATGTCTGTCTTAGATAAATATTCATCATTTAAAAAGAGGAATCATGACAGTTTTCCTATTGACATCAACCCTATAAGAGAGAAATTCGTGTTTTAAGACACTATTTTTTACTTGAGAAATAAGTTCATGGGCGCCGCCATTTTGGCGTTATGTCATTCTCGCGAGACAGACGAGACCGAGATTGTGACTTGTTATACCCACTTCCGGTATAGGTGTACACGCTGGTACAACTGAAATATATCTTGATGAAGAACTTATTTATTTTTTTGCGTACATTATATATTATTTATGAAAACATCATATGGAACTGAATTGCTGTAATTAATTAATTTAATTATTTTATTGAAGACGCTGCGACATAAATTATCGTTTGTCAAAACTGGTACCAACAGCAACAGGTTGCCCTTTCCCCTATAATTACGCATATTCTCGGGTTTATCCAGCTCCCTAAATCTTTTTTCCACGTTATCTACTTACCAAGTTACTTTCCCGACAGATACGCATTACTACTACCGTAAATTTAATCCAATAAAACACAAGAAAAGCATTGATGCAAAGCATCAAAGGGCGACGCCAAAAGAATTTGATCCAGATTTGCACCTAAATACTTAACAAAAGATGTGTACTTTATAGCAGTACCATTACATGTGACCTGGAGGCTAGGTCCAGGTTAAGTTGAAACTTAAACCAAAAAAGAATAGACTCTGTCTTGCCAAGATGCAAAGGCAATTTATAGTCAATTAAGCAATCTTATAAGACTCATGTTATAAGAAAGAATTTCTTCAGATTTAATTTATGAGACACAAGGATTCCTGAGTCATCAGCATATAATCACTGGCACGAGTATCGGACCTGGGAAGAAAAAATATGACCAGATGACCAGATTGATAAAAAAAAACTGTGTTTATAAAAACCAAAACAAAAAATGTAAATAATGATCCCCTTAAAAATATACTTTCAACTTGAAGTATATTTTTAAAGGGGTCATTATTTACATTTTATTTTGGTTGTTGACACTTTTAAGATGAACACAGGTTTTTTTTATCAATCTGGCCATATTTTTTCATCCAAGGTCTGATACTCGTGCCTGTGGCATTATAATAAAAGCTTATTGCTTAGGGTTGAAGACATGTAATTGACATATATTAGACATAAAAGAGGACTAAAATGAACATCAGGGGGACAGCATAGGTACTCAGAGCAGTAGTAGAATAAGTACCAGCCACATCAACCAGCTACTATCAGAGATAAGACTTAAACCATGTAAGAATGTCATTATATATGGCAGATGCTTGAAGTTTCATGAAGAAGAAGAAAAAACTTCTTCATGTGCAGGATAGTGTGTTCAACTGTATCAAATGCCCTTTGTAGATCTAAAAGTATCATGCAATACTGCCTTTGTCCATTTCAAATAATGCAATCTGTTAAATGAATCAAACATGTGTCAATTGAAAAACCACTTCTAAACCCTGACTGAAACTGCCTGACCATGACTCAAACCCATGACTTTCAGAAGACAATTAACTGAGCTATCCGTCCTGCTACACATTTTCTCTTTAATAATGAACAGTTCTAAACCACAACATATTTCCCACTATATCGATTTGTGTTCGTGAATTTCTTATGTTACAGAGCATAGGAAATTGAACTCATGCTTATATGCAGTCATAGGATGAGAAAAACTTTGAGCTTGACCAGAACTCATTAACCTGTGACCAACATAAGAAGAAATTTTATGAAGGCTGATTTGTATTTTGCATCAAGGGCACCGGGCAAAAACATGAAAATGCAAAACAAACAAACCTTTGTGGTAGATTGTATTTTCATGTTTTCATCTGGCGCCCAGTTACTTTTTGTACTATGTTGGTTTTCATGTGGCACAAATCACCCACTATAAATTTAGTGCACAAATTTATTCAAGGGCAAGTAACAATCTACTCTATGTACAGTCTGTTGTCGCGTTGACTCAGGAGACCTGGAGGTTGAGACCGGTGTCTCTTCATTACAAATAGATAAGACAGAAGCTGTCCTTTTCAAACTATGCACATGTTAGAAAAAAAAGAATAACTATTCAGAATATGATTTTTTGAGACTTTATTAATTATATTGCTTGATCCAAGTTTAGGACATTTTCAATCAATACATGTTTTATCATTTATAACTTTAAATGAAAGTCTCATCCCTTTAATAATAATGACATAACTGTATCTCTTTTAAATGCAGAAAAATTATAAGTCTCAACATATCAATATACTACTGTCTAAGATATACATGTACATGCACATAACATTAATAATTCCCAGTTTATATTAAATAAATATGAAATCCTAACATTAACATTAACATGCTTTTGATGACCTTACAACTGGTGAATTATATACAACAAAAATAGTATTATAAGTAATACCTTAGATAGACAGAAAAGAGCAAATAATTTAGTAAACATAAGTTACTTCCCCTTAAAATAAAGAAAACCTGAAACCCAAAAGAACACGATAAACAGCAAAATTATGAAATGTTGCAGGTTCAATTTTATCAAGCCATGCAAATTAATGGTAAAGTATTCATAAAAAAATAAATGGCCATGTGTCAGCAGTAATTGCAGGAAATCGGATAGCTTTCAACATCCGGATACTGGTACACTTTGTAAAAACAACCATTCTGCGCAACAGATAAATGTAATAAGGATAAAATCAATAGGATAATCGTTTACAACAGTTTCATTACCTATCCTTATACTCAATTGCAGGTGAACTTTCTTCTTGTAGGAAAATTTTGAAAATGTATAAATGATACGGCCTCAATCTAGACCACAACGATATTCGAAATCCGGGTTTTAGTATTGTCATTAAAACTAAGGGACAAGCTGTTAAACTTAACCCGCAATTTCGTGAAAATAATATCACAATGCACATGCTTTTTACATAAAGTTATTAAATACAAATATAACAACACATTTGTTTACTTGATTTTTACGAATCAAAGTAAAACTAATTTACACAACATGAAATTAACTGCTAATAATAACAGCTCCTTCCATAGGCAAAAATAAAAAGCGTTCCATAATAGACGACGCCGCTCACCGGCGTCGCCAAAAAATCATAAATCTACTTAATATTTCAAATGATTATTGGTAACTGAAAAAATGTGTTGGCTATTTTATGACGTGCTGTAATTTACTACAGTGTGGAACCTAATTCCCCCTAAGGTCATTCAGTTCACTTATGAAGCGTAAAAAAAAAGATGTCTATTTCGTCATACGAATATTTGACAAGGGTAAGTTACCAATCAGGGCAACATTGTGCATGATCAAAAGGTCTGTCGGCACAGAGGCATACAAGGAGCAATAAAAATCGTCAGTACACAATGTGACAGGAGCATTTGGTGCAAATTAGGAACAATTAAAATGGACAATGCGCAGTATTAGACATAAGTAGTAAGAACCAGCAATTGTGTGAATAAATTATGCAAATTAGATTTTTGAGCAGCCAATGATTTGCCTGCAGTTAATATTAGGCTATGATTACGATGCGCAGCATCATACGTTAACAGACATGTTAACAATTTACTTTTCAAAAGAGATGCTTATATTTTTTAAATGTGTACATCAATTATAACATATGTCCACACCTTTAAATTTGAAAGTCAGAATCAAACTGCAAAAATTTAATGATATGTACTATTAAGAACACGTTTTAGTGTCACGTACGACTAGCAAGGACACGCTGTATTGACTAGAAGTACGGCATTTTTCAAAATTTAATGGAAGTCGAAAATGCATATGTTATTTATGACTTTAAGCGAGGATTTTAACCTAGAAACAGCATTAATTGTCTTTGGATGTTAACTTTTTAGAGATTAATCGCCTTGATCGCTATATATATATATCGATCTTTGTCATCGCAAGATGTCGAGAAAAAATAGCCTTTGCTTGCATTTACACCAATTGAAATAGTTTACAAAATTTTGATAATAATCATTTTTTGTTTCATTAAGTTTAATTTTCGACACCTTTTATATGCAAAAAAAAAAACAAACAAAAAAAAACAACAAACACTGAAAATGATTGTTGTTAGACTCTTGATAATTGCGACAATTACCGACGGTACTGTATAGAAGTTTGTTCATCAAGGAAAGTTTGCATGTTCCATGAAAGGAATACTAAAAGTCTATTGTCAGTCCATGGATAGGTTTTAATTAAGGCTAAATAATTGATTGACTGTGCTTTTATGTTCGATATTTATCTACTGTTTTGAAAATTATATAATTATTTTTGCATTTCACCGTTTGTTTGTTGTTTTTTTTTTTCATTCAATGATATTTTTATTTATTTATTCCACTCCGATCATTTTTTATTCGACCCATGTGCTTAAAATTAACAAAAATGAATTAATAATTCATACAAATAAAACAACAAATGATAAGCATGAAAATCAACAATTTTATAACGTTCGACATCCATATAATTTTGAAAAGTGACATACGGCTAGACAATACGTACAGTGCGTCCTGGCTAGTTGTTCGTGACTCACGTACGGCTAGAACTAAAATTTGGCTAGCCGTACGTTTCTTTATTTATTATATTTTTTTTTTTTTTGATATTGTTACGTATTTTGAATCATAATAAAAAAATCTCCTCTACACCTCCTGTGAAAATTAAATTGTCTGGTCAGTACTTTATTATATTAATATTTCCTTACGATTCAACTAGATTTATCATGAATCTAAAGATGTGGGGAAATGACATCACGCGCACCTGTTTTTATACGGCCAGTACACAAACATGGCCGCGCTTACTGATCTGTAGAAATCGGTGATTTAGCGATTTAAATTTTGTTATCATTCGTTTAATATTATTATTTTGCGGCAGAAAATTTGCAGACTTATTATTTATAGTATTCTTTTTCTGAAATCAAGTTTTTATTCCAACCTTGTCTTTCCCTTTAAGTATATACTTCCTGTGAACCAAATCATTATGCAGGACAGTCAGCAAGCAGAGACAGAAACTGGTATCCAGCTTTTTTTCTATGTTACATTGAACAGTATTCCTAGTTAATTCCTAGCAATTCCATTTACTACAATTTAACAGAATGGAAAACCCATTGTATGATAAACTGTTTAGTGGCGGATAACAACATGAGTAGGCTTATGGTGTTTAAACGTTTTCCGTATATATTGATGATTTATTTAAAGCACAGTGGTTTATAATCAGACAACTAAGTCAGTATATATATAAGACATAATTCTTTTTAATTTTTTTAGGTCTGAAATGGTATACTTTTGTCATCTTTGTCAACCTAAAGCCTTCGGGAAGAAGTTGAGAGATACCAATTAACTAACGAACTTTCTAAATGCATTATCTTGTTTTCATTGACCGTCCCTTTCAGTAAATAGCATGTACCTTAATACATATCTCAGTATAAATAACAGGCCAAGAATCATGATCAGTAAAAAACAATATCTGGTTTTGCAACTGCATTATAAAATCAAATTGATACATTCGTTGCTCAATCATTCTCTTCATTGTAAAAAAATAACCTTAATTAGAAAACATTTTAAATATGTTTGTGTGCTTTCATGTACGTTACAGATGCACGCATAACTATAATTATTGTTATCAATTTATCAGAAAGACAAACTGTATGAGATCAATGAGATAGGTTCGTCTAGTAGATTAAGTGCATAAGGTTGTTACATTCAAGGTTGTAAATTAAGGTGTTCAAGTAACAGTTCGTATACAATGCTAGTAAAACATTAAATAATCTTCTTTTAAAATAATGTTACTGTTCATAGGCTGTTGCATAAATGTATAGAAAAATGCATTAGCCTGAGTGGATAAACCTATAAAACATACAGTTTTTAAAGATAATTATATATGATAAATAACATGTCTTTGAGTTCTATCTATTCATCTGATGAATTTACACATATAAGAGAAAATCAGTTGATGGATCTGATTGCCATAGTATTAAAAATCACAAAATGATTCCAAAGCCCTGTTATCACTGATAATACAATATTCTGACAGTATGTGCGACTTTTCATTGCATACAAATTGAATTATTTTAAAAATGTGTTTAAATTATGTATTAATCGATAAAATTGGTTTAAAGAATCAGCTTGTTTGAATCAAATAAATATGTATACGGTTATAAAAAGTCTAAAATAATAAAATCCATATATCGTCTAAACGTAAATACAATCAAACTTTAACAATTGATTAAATAACACACAATAGGTTGAGTCAGAGGTACCATTGCAACAAAGTCGAGTTTAGGATATTAAAATGACATTGATCAGAAGCCAAGAAAATTTTGTTGAATAAATTGAAATCAACCAGTTTTTTATCAACTTACCTTTAACTTGCACTTACTTAAAACTAAAGTAGTTGACAATAACAATTGTACTATACACTGTTAATATTTAAACCGAAAATGTGATTCTCAGAATTGTCTAGCGAAATAAAAGATTTAAAACAGTCTTAAGTTGTTAAAAAATGTAATAACTGAAAAAATTGAAACTAATCCTCATGATTCTGTTCTATAAAACTAATGAATCTGAATAGTAGCAAGGCCTGTGTTAATCTATATCAACAAAAAATCTAATATTTCAAGATGGCTGCAACATAAATAAAGAAAAAATATTAAAATATCTTCATTAATTCCTTAGAAAGAAATTACTAAAATTACAAATTGATAAAAGATCGTCTCTTAGATTCGTTACATGCAAATGTGGCTTTTACATGATTATTAAACAATTAATAACTTAACCTTAGAGCGCTTTTAGAGAAGTTTCTTCTTCGAAAATTAGCAGCAGAATGTCAAACTTGTGTGTGCCTGTACTCATGCACACTACCAGATCCAGAATTTTAGTGGAAACTGTAAAATGCTTAACCGCTCTGATTGGTCAAGGAATATTAGCCAATCGATATCAGAGCTCATTAGGGCTTGACATAACTATAAATAGATTGTGATTCATGGAAAAGTTTAACATAAAACAATATTAACAATATCTCTAGAAAATATGATAATAATGTCTAAATACTACAAAATAATTACAAGAATGAAATACTACTAAGAAACTAAACATATAAACGTATGTAAATATTAAATATTGTATTTCACTAAGTTTAAAGGTTAGAATGAAAGTAGAACCATCCTCTATATATTGTATTTAAATAGTCTTAGGTAGGTTACTGTTAAAGAGTATCAATAATTTTTAAACAGTTATTCAATACAATTATAAACGACTCGTAAGAATGAAAAAAAATTAAATGTCTATAAAACAATACATGTTTAAAATGATTTAGATTTAAAATATACTTAAATCTAAGTTACAATTTAAACCCTGGTATCTAATATTATGTTATGATTATATAACCAGTTGTAAGTTAGATTCAAACTTTCAACAAAGTCAAACACATATTGTTTAAATGTTGATACTGTTATACAAATATATTTTCTTGTGATTACTGCCAAATTTACACTTTTTATTACTAGAACTATATCACTTGTGCCCTTTCTAAAGAAAGAAAACTATATGCATTTCTTTCTTGGGTATAATCCGCATTTAAAGGCAAATCATTGACTGTGAAATTTATGTAAACCAGCATATCAGTTCAATAACAGCCTGCAACGCGTCACAATTGTTCTTTATGTACAATATATCGACTGCGATGAAACTAAAGTTGTATTGTCACTCACACTCAAGATGTTTGTAAAATGTCATTGCCCTAGTAATGATATAGCAAGGTTAACTTAGTAAAACATATTGAAAATTAAGACAAACAGAAGTTCAGACACCGTAAGATTTAATTGCCTTTTACATTTTTAATTTTACTTTTGCCATAGAAACACGTAACACCAGAAATCATTTTGGAACATTTGTTGTTTTAAGAGATTAAAAGAAGGCACAATTCATTTTTATGCGCATATTGGCTAATATGTTATTAAAAATGAGAATCATGGTGTCGTTTTACCCCTTTTTATCTCAAAGTAATCAAATTTAATAGCTTGTTTTTTTCTTCAAATTAGCTATACTATTTGATGCTTTTTCTAATAATATGAAAACGTTCTTTTGATGTCGGTCACGTACCTTTAGAAATAATTTATTAGAGATTAGTTGTGTATAATTAAAACAGTATTTATAACTTGAGCTTATAAGGGGCAACAAAATCAAATGACTCCACTTGTAAACTGAACATAGCATATCTGACAAGTTTGCGTTTTAACTAAAATATCATTTTTTTTTGTTATTAAAACTTTTATGTCTAGAGCAATCGCTATGAACATTACAAGGCAGCTGAACACATACAATTTAGTGTGTACTATAATGTCTTTTAACTAATAATTAATGATTGAGGTTTAAAGTGTAAAATTATATAAAATTTTACTGTTTTTTTATTGTATGAAACAAGTTTTAATTTCTTAATATTGTTAAAAGCATTTTAATAACGTTTTAGTGTTAAATAATAAAATGGAATCAAATGCAATTTTTATTTTACGTTTTATAGATGAAAAATAAAAGAAAACAGTCACGTATTTATACTCAATAGATGAAAAAATAAAATCATTATATATTTAGTAAACTGAGGAAATCATCTTAATCAACATAATTATATCAGTGTATTATATTACAGACATATTCAAACAAATATATTTTAAAATTAAAATATTGTTATAAAGTGTTTAAGAAACAAGTTTTGAAGGATAATATCTTTCATAAATGCGACGATTAGGAATAGATGTTTGATATAGTACATGTATATAGAATATATAAACACTGTACATTTATTAAATGTCATAAATATTCGATCATTTATTTTCATTTGGTAAGACGACATGTAAAGATGTATAAAAGCTGTATTGAGTTAATGATGATAGATTGAAGTCACACTTTAGTGTCGTGATTACTCTGTATTCTGTTCAAGAAATAAATATGAAATACAAGTTATCAAAATATGTTATTAATATGTTTGTTTGAAAAAGATAACTTGTCTATGTGGTTATGTCTAAAAAGAAACATTAATATTAAAACAAACAAATCAAAAATGTTCTTAGATAAAAAAACTTACATTATGTCCATGCTATTCAACTGAATAAAAAATATTATTGATATATAGGTAACAGTACTGCCTGTTATTTTCCAAATGTGAGTTTTTCAATCAGTAAGAAAGGCGTTTTGCATGTAAATTATATCATTCTTAGATGAAGTCTCAGTTATGCTAAACGTGACAATTTTCTTCGATTATCCTACAAAAAAAATAAAAAGACAATAAATTGTATCCACTGTATTTTGGTAGTGTGTCACCTAAATTATAGGTTGTGTTCATTTATAGTTATTTATGGAAGTTAACCAAAATCGAAACCTAACGATAGCCATTGACAATCATTTTTTACCGCGAGTAAGCATAATCGACATTTGAATTTGGATGATAGAATTTATTGTTACGAATGTTAAACTGCATTAACAATATTGTTAGCACCAATGAAATACATTAATAAACGGCAACTTAAAATCAACTGAGATTCAAAATCAGTTGTTTTTTATTATGGTCTTTAATCAAGTATGCCAGTTGAAGCAGCAAGTCTCCAGATTCATGATAATTGTTCTAAAAAATACATTTTAAAATTCAAACAAAAGAAATAATTTCAAAGGAACAAAGAACATTATTTACTCGTGCAAATAAATCGTAAACAAATAATGATCATAGGTCAGAATATGTAAAATATGGTGATAAATACGGCAAAATCAGTCATAAATTGCACAAACCATGTTAATCATTTCTTGGATAGTTAAAACAATGTACTTTTCTTAAACATTTAGTACATTTTTTTCACACAAAGGTCGATATTTCGGCTCATCTGTAGGCATGTACTCATAAATAAAGATAGATACTAATATATTGATTTTATTAGAAGTAATGAAAAATGTATGCAGTACTTTATTATTGTTGTGTCTACATGTTTGACTCTTTCAAAACGATCAAACCTAAATTGAGAGTTTTATGAGTTATTTCTACAAATGCAATATTTAACATTGTAAGATATTTAAAAAGACTCTGTGAAGTGGACATATTTGTGTGTTTTTCTAAAGTGATTATAAGATCGAGCAATAACAGCAACAAGCGCATTGAAGACGCAGAATTCTTAAAATCATAATAACAATTTCAAAAGAAATTTACGGAATATTTTAGTACCTGTTCAATCTGAGTTGCAAAGTTAAGAGCAACAGTTATACGAACACGGTGTTATAAAGCTATCCATGTTTTACTTTGCATTCAACTCACCAGTGAAGTCTTTAATACATTTTGTGATATCGTTTTTCCAAATTAAAACTTTATTTGTAATAACTCCAAAGTTATTAAGTTTTGCATTCTTCCAGCTTCCATACTCTACGCTATTACTTTTTCATTTTCAACAGATGATTTTTTTGTGTGTTATTGTGCACACTTTAACGCATGAAGTTTCATGAAACGAAGTTTTATTCAAAGATCATCAATACTACTTTTACTTACAAAATGTTGATGACTTGTTTAAGCTTTAAAAAATGAAATTAATTAATTGTAAGTGTTTATCCAAGTCGCTACAAGTATTTATTGTTATATAACAATATACATATACAAGATAGCGTTTATTGAGTAACAGAATTTGTCTGCGTTGGATTTTGTTTAAAGTATATTTAATTATCCAATCTTCTTACTTGTATCTATTTTAAAAAGGGAAATGAATCAAAACAGAAACAAGTTGCATATTGTATTCAGTACGTCATTAGATGTTGTATATCATTATTTCGTACTTTTCTAATTGGAACAAACTGTTGTCAGTTTGAAAAGTACATTAATTTTTGCTAGTTCTGTCACATATATATTAGAAGAGCTTTTATTATTTCCCTGTCTGTCATTTTAGCGTCATTAATGGACTATCATAAGAACAAAATGTCATCAGGGTTTTTTTAAGACGTGATATTATCTAAATTGGATGAAGTTTCTTTTCGCTAAATACAATCCAATCTTCACCTCCCTGTCATGTCTAGATTTAATGAATATCACGTGAAATTTTACGACAGACGCTTAAAAATGTATTATTTAAATAAAATAAATAATGAAATCTATATCATTATTCATATCATATATAATGTTAAATTGCACTTAGGTTGATAGGTGCTCATGATTTGATTCGCTATAGTTGGTAATTAATATAATGTTCTATCACATTCTAAGAATAGGTTTTTACATGTTTCAAAATAGATATAAGCTTCATACAAACATCTCAAATTTTGTTTAAAGACATTTTCTACAGTTTTATGAAAAAATAATCCTTTCATAGAATTTTCTAAAATTTTTGTATGATGAGTAAAATTGAATGACGAATTTAAAAATAAAAAGAAAAATATATGTTGACGCGTTGGATTTCTTGTAAAATGGCAGTTTCCATGGTAACCATATATCTAAAAACTGTCAAAATAGCCTAACTGTGTTATAACGAATAGAAAATGTATAAGATAGCTTAAAACACACAACGAGCATTGTTTTATACAAAGATAACCTTATCTAATGATTCTGTATGAAACAAATGATAATCTGAACATATTTCTTTAAAAAATGAGTTTTCCATGTTCCTCAACCGAACAAAAAATGAGAAAAATGAACATGAATTCTCAGAATAATTAGAGATATTGAAAAAGGGTTTCATAGAATTTTCTAATTTTTTTGTATATTGTGTAAAATTTAATGACAAATTCAAAAAGAAAAAGAAAAATATATGTCGGCATGTTGGATTTTTTGAAAAATGGCAGTTTCCATGGTAACCGTATATCTCAAAATTGTCAAAATATCGAAACTGTATTATAATAATGTATTAAAATACCTTATTACACTCACAATAAACATAATTTTATACAAAGCTTGCTTTATCTTAGGGTTCTGTATAAAAACAAACGATAATTTGGACATATTTCTTTAAAAAATGAGTTTTCATGCTTTTTAACAAACAAAAAATGAGAAAAATAAACATGAAAATTTTCTGTAAAAAATTAAAGCTATCAAGAAATTTCTTTTATAGAATTTTCTACATTATTGATATATCAAGTAACATTTGATTGTGGATTCAAAAATAGAAATAAAATATATATGTTGAAGTGTTAGTTTTTTGTAAACGGGCAGTTTCCATGGTTACCGCATATGCCAACTGTCAAAATTACCACGCTTTCTTAAGAAATGTCAGTGTTATACTAAATGTATTGTCAAATATAAAGCATGTTGTAATAAGTATTTCTTTTTCTTTTGATGTTATATTAAGTAAATGATACTGATTTTTTTTTAAAACACATCTATAGGGCCATATTATTTTTTTCACTCGACTTACATACCCGAACAGAAAGCAAGTATTCAGAAATTTACAAAGAAAATACTGAAATTCTGAACATTTCTTGGATATTAATTTTGTTTTTTTATTCAACACTTTTAAAATATATCATTTTAAACTTCTTTGCCCAGTTGTCTGCCAGTAATCAAGTCGCGACGCACTTTTGTCACTATACCACAAGTGGGTGGGGTAACGCGCGCAAAATTATCATCAATGCTGTCGTACTAATGCTTGGAGAAATACTTTATGTGATGTTGTCTAAACGAGATTCTTATTCTTTTTAACCAATCTCCTTTTGAACATTTAGAGATATATATTCTATATTATTTACTCATTATTTGCTCATAGCCGAAATTTAAACACTTATCCGAATACTATTCAACTTTACCTTCATTTGAAGAGTTATTATCCGTGATTATCTTTCTTGGATGCGCATAACGATGCGCACAGAAAACTACCGAAAACGTCTTTAAAACAGTTAAGAGAGTAAAGGATGGAATCATGCTAAACGTCAATGCATCATATTTGATCATGATCATTCAAATCATGCATTGATTCTTCGGATCTTGAAGATGAATATCATTTCGTTTGCAATTGTCATTGTTTTGCAAAGAAATATAACGAATTCAGATATGTCAGAAACATGTGGGTTTATAATACGTTAAATGATGATATATACAAGTCGCTCCTATATTCATTTAAGAATAACGGAAGGTATGGGTAATAAATAAATATAAGGTTCCTTCTTATTGTATATCAAAAGCCTTCACATGACTAAAGCATATCCACTACAGATGTTGTTGTTTTGTTTCATGTCACATCATCACAGTATATGTCATATGGCGATTTTCTAGCTTTACTCGAGGAGAAAGACAACAGGTGCCCGTTTGTGCATTTTGTCCGGCACAAACGGGCACCTATGTAGAACTCTGATATTCCATAAGCTAGCTGGGTACATTTCTGACATGAAGGATCCCAAAAGGTTGGCATGACTCTTCATCGGATAGGGGCGATTGGTTTGAAGTCGACAATCATACCTATGTTTACCGTTGAAATATAAATACATATGTCTTTTAAAAATACGTTTTGTATTAACAGCCATTTATACATGCCTCAGGAATATAAGACATATCAATGTAAATTGAAAAGTTTATTTCTCAAGTGTATCGTAATATTTATGAAGTAAGTGATCGAGTGTTCTTCCATCGTTATAACGATTGACAAATTATAGTAAATACACTTAGTATGATTAGAATATATCAAAGGGAAAAGCAAATATAACTGTATCATCGAGCTGTGATCAACATGTTTGAAAATGCCAAAGGCTTAGCTTTACCAATCTATTCGATTGTGCTATGTTTGGAAGATGAGTAAAAGCAAAGTCGTAATTTATCAAATTATCTACAACCCACGCAATGATACATCATAGTGTTGTTGGACAGTTTCATCTATTTTTATAACAGCGACTCACCAATCTTTGAAATCTTAAATGCAGCATAGTTATTTTAAGACCCATAGAGACGAAACAAATGCAGATGGAAATAGCGCAAACATGCATTTGAATAATCCATTTTATATCTTTTATCAAACAAATAACAATATTTGTCAAAGGTTTTACTTTTTCGTGTTAATAATTTTTGAATTATTTTCAATTAGGTATTTTAATATTCAATCTGGCAAAATACGAGTTTTTTGTAGTCTCGTAGGCTTTGATAATATGTGATAAATGTATCTACTGTGTGACTTCTTTGTTAGATTAAATAATGTTTATTATTTATTTGAGTATTGCTATCAATTATTTTATACCATTTTCGTGTGTAGCTTTCACATAAACGGCACATATTACGTTGTCAAAACCTAAACAGGCTAATATATGACATATTGTCTGCTAGTTATATTTCCCAATATTATAATGTTTAAGAATTAAGCAGTTTTTAATGATAATTAAAAGCATCAAAGAAATTCTAAGCATAATCAATAAGTGTTTGTCAAATTTTATCTTATAATATAACTAAGTAAGAAATAAAATTGTAAGCAAACTATATAAGTGATTACTATTTCCTATTTTTAAAAATAAAAATATATAAGAACATTAGGAATCATTTTTATTTCTTTTAGATTCTAATGAATTTCCAGTTATCTAAAACATGTTGTCTCCTTTAATGTGACGACTGTGGGATGCCCAGACGCTTTAAGTTAAATCAGGGTTACTTCAGGCATTTTCAGATAAAAAATGGCTTGTCCAATATCAAAGAAGAGACAGCTCGTGATGTTGTCATGGGAACAATTTCCCTTTTATTCTTTAACTCTTATCAGTTGAGTCTAAAGATAAATCTGTCATTAGAACAAAGCGTGACATAAAACTTGCTATGATAAGACAAGTATTGCTAGCTTTAAGGTGACAACAGACACTTTCCGTGGTACACACATAAATGTCATTTAAACCAAGTTATTTTAGTAATAATTGTTATTTATTTAATCTTTGTGCATTAAATGTCGTTGATCATCATAAAAAATAACATATTTGAAAAAAATGCCTTTGTAAATGATTGATTTTGAATAAAAATCCTAAAATTTTAAATCGTCATATCAAAGTCATTTTTTATTTTTTTGTCATCAAACTTTTGGAAAATAACCATACTTATATTATCTAGGGAACCGTGTCTCAAATTTTTTCTATCTTTTCTCAAAAAAATATTACGTAACGTCAAACATTTTATGCGACTTTTTTCACCATACATATTACGTAATTAAAGATAATTAAATCGCTGATTGAGCAAACAAAAATCACTGACACGGTTCCCTCCGTAAATGATTTTCCTTTCATGTGCTTTAAACCGCATGTTAATTGCTTGATTATTAAAAAAGTTATGCCGATTCAAAGTTAGTCCGACCCGCGTCAAACGAAGTGTCATAAATCGGCTGTTCTCTCTCGGACCCCTACGTTTCACGCTAAATAATTGCATAATACACAAATATCGCACCAGAGAGGGTCACAAGTTGCGGTAACATACTCTAACAACATTTTATGACCCAGTGACATCTGACCAATTAAAAAGCTGCTGATTAATATCAGTTTATAGCCGAAATTTCTTCAATTCTTAACGTGATTTACTGTCCGTCTGGTATCTGTCGCACATGTCACGTGACTATCGGTAAAATTTGAGGCACTCAGTGGGGGGGAATGGAACGCATTTGTGCACCGCTAGCGGGGATACATGTATTACGAGAAGTATGGACCAGTATGGACCTGTAATTCACAGATATATGGAACTACCGATTTCCCTCATTGATGCCTCAACAGGGGGCGGAGCGTTATCGATAATCGACAGGTTACGCGAATAGCAGATACAAATAGTATAGGTACCGTTTTAAAACGTTTAAAAACACATTTTTTGGACTAACTGCTTCCAAAATTAAATCACGAATGTGTTCAGAAAAGGTTGATAAATCTACTTAGCAAAAAATCTCATTTTAGGTATTTTCAGTGATAATTGACTCCGTTGTCACCTTAATATCATCAGAAAGTTTATTTTGCCATATGTCTATCATATTAATACTTTAAGCTTTTAATTAACAACTATCATTATTTATTTTGAATGGATAAAATATTCATATCTTGCACTTAAGTAAACTTTGTAAATAAAATTATGTAAAGCAAAATATGGTATCTGTTTTATCTTTATCGTTTTGTCTTTTAAATCAATAAAATCATGAATAGATTTTAACACGTTAATCGTTTAAGCTTACAAGATAAGATAATTATAACTAAGATAATGCTGGTTTTGAAATTAATGTTCACCAAGATTCTATACCGATTGCAACACAATATCAAAGTTCAATAGTATATATATAATTGCCATTTTTCAAATCTGATCAAGCACAGATATGATTTAAATATATAAAGCTGATGCAACTGAATGATCACTTATCAAAAATTATGAAGTAATATATTTAAATTGGTAACATAACTAATTGTGCATGTTATCTTTTTTTATTTTGACATTGAAAGATATAAATTTTGCGAAAGTTTCAATAGAAACCATCTGATGGATCATCTTAAAAGAACTGAACAAGAGGAACAAAATTGAAACGACCTGTAAATACTATATTAATGACTTTCTTGGACTTACTGCAAAACATAACGATAAATCGATTAATAGAAAACTGAATGTATTGAATACGCTGTCTAATAGATAACAATGGCAGTTTACGTCCGCTAAATGTAAGCTTAACCTTATGTCCATTAGAAAAAAAATACAAATTCAGTTCAGGAAATGTGTTCAATACCATTACAAGTATTGATAAACTGTTATAAATAATCATGTTGCAATGTTTCTCTAGATATTTTAATAGTGTACAAATAATTCTGCGTATCATTTATGATATAAAATAAAATTAATGATAGTAAAAATAGCAAATATTATGATATCACTTATTTAAAGTATTTCAGATCTGATAAAAAGTTATATAATAGTGTCTTAACTATAAATAATCAAGCTTACTTTATATAATATACATGCTCATTCATGAAAGTGATTTTTTCAGGGACAAAAAATAGTTGTGTTGCCGTAGTGATTAAGATACAGATAACAAACTAAATGTCATTGTATTGTTGCGAATGAAAACATTTCACCAATAAAACCGACTTTCCTGGAAAACTTACCAGCAATTACTTATTTCTCCGAATATATTTCTTTTACAGCGATGAGATATACATGACCACTAAAATGATTGTACGCGATCGATTGTCAGGGACAAATTTAGCATAACCGAAAGATAAATCCGCAAGTCAGGTATTTGAAATCTGATGCTCCCCTATTTAGCTAATGGGTTGTAAAAATAAACATATATTTTGTCACAGATAACTTAAAGCTGTAAAACGAACATTAAAAAGGAGTTAAATAAGTGTAATAAGAGTAGCTCTTAAAAGCTTATAATTTAATTGTATTTTAATTTAGTTAGTGTAAACGCATTAGCTATTAAACTATTTTCTAGAGTTTTGCGTATTTAATACGTCATTCCCTAATTTTCACAATTTTATCAAGTCTTCATATTTCATATTTTTATTCATGTAGGCATTTGTCTTCTGTCTTGGTTAAAGTGGGAAGGGAGCGTCATTCGTCAATGCTCTCGGAAATAGTGTTTAATAGTCATTTGCCCCTAACTGTTGATTAATAATCGTCTACTTGCGGAGTAAATGGTAATTACTGGTTAGTTCTTCACAAATATCCAGCTTAGGCGGATCGACATCCAAAAATAATGACCTGAAGCAAATAAATTTAAATCGGCGAAAAAAGCGGGAACGTCGTTATAATTGTTTTCAATTGTATTAAATGATTACTTTTGAATTAATAAATACATGCCAACAATATTATAGTTGTTTGTATATTTCTGATATTATGGTAAAAATATATTCAAAGACATTTCTAGTAATGAATAGAAACAAATGGTTTCTGAGACCATTTACATTTTGCTAGTAAAAAACCAACAAATAAATGTACAATTAAAAAATATATAATTTATATCAATCTGCCCACGCCATTACATTATTAATTGAGCAATGTGAAGACTACTAGGACTTTTCATAAACACCTCTAATCGATATTTTTTAAAAAAAAAGACATGATGGAAAAAAAAAACTTAACATACAAATACCAATAGGGCAATTTTATGATCAAGTTTATCAACGGACATACTCTCAAAAAGAAGCAACCAATTAAGAAGTGTTTTGGATGCAAGATAATTGAACAAAAACATCTTTCATAGAAATACTCATTAAATTACACAGTCAAATTAATCTTTCGTCTATGCAAATACTCTTAAGTCTCTTGACCTGTTTTAGTAGATATATCTATCTTCAATATTATATTGATTAGGATTCGTTTCGAGAAATATGTTGTGTTACGCTGTCTAATTGAAAAGAAAATGTTGTCAGCTAATATCATATGTAGCATACGTATTGTATAAAATGATATTACTATTAAATCAATTATATAACTTTAACTTAAGGTCTACTCTTTCCTAAAATCATTTAATACTTGTTTGTTGTACCTAACATCACAAGTTCAGTTAAATGAAATGTAAATAATCCATTTAATATCACTTATAAGATATGTTGACACTTTATTTTCAGTTCTTTAAGACCGCCATATTAATTAAGTAATTAGTTTGCAGATACCATCAAATTAATTTAAGAAAAAGTAAGGATTTTCACATTACATGCGTCATGCATTCACTTCAAGGCGTAGGATATTGTGTAATTATTCAAAACAATTAATCGATTTCCTTTCTAATGTCATCTTAAGATTTGTATCAAATGTAGACATTTATTTTTCTTGCGGTAATCCACTGTTTACACCGGTCCTTTGAAAACCTGTCGTACAACGCAGTGCTGCACATGGCGTCATTCTCGCGCTCATCTTTAGAATGAATTGCATTTATAGGACAACGTCATTTTCCCGTTTTGAATGAAGTTGTTAATTCATACACTACTTGATAAAAAATGATATATTAAGTTAATGAATACATAAAATTACGTTATTTCTTACTGCCGTAAACAGTTACCCCGAGCTTAAATTTCTGGATTTTACCGGCCGCAGTTGTAAGACCCTTTTTTATTGACATCATTGCTGTTTACCAACATTAAATTTGCGTTGGATCGTTCCGGTATAACAGATTTAACAGCATTAATAATTTCGCTCGATTCTGGACGTTTATTTTTAAATATTCTTGAATTGTAGACAGTAAGGTGATTTATATACACGGATTCTGTTTATAAATTTACAATGGGACTGCAGAACGTAAGTAAGGAAATTGTATCAAGTATCACATTTAAGACCACATGATCAAACATGTATGAATAAAGTTGCGCTATATTGTGTGATGTATATATTAAAAAAAAAATAATGTTGAAATTTGCAATTCTTCTTATCATAAGTTGTTGTTATAATAAGCAAAAGGATAGTGTGTGTGGGGGTGGGGCGTAAAATTGGCAGTCGTTAATGACAATTGGTATATCAAATAAAACTGTGCCTACAATTATTTTAATTGGTGGCGTAGGCGTTTGACTATTTTATGTATTATTGTAACTTTTAAATTGGTATTGCCGAACCTTTTATAGAAAGACATAACAAACATTTTTAATGATTCTTATTAAGTGAAATTTAATTTGAAAATTCAAATTGTTCTCGTTTTGTCATAACAAAATATGCATGATATAGAGACGTTTAGAACTGAATAGTAAATATTTGTTAAAGACACTTTCAGATAATAGTGTTAATTCGATATCAAAAACTGTGAGCTCGTGACGTTGTCATGGAAATAAGTCTTCCTCTTTTATTCTGTTATATGTTGTACTAAACTACTAAACGATTAATGCGTCTAAAGAACACAAAAAAATATAAAATCAAAAATGATTTAAAGATTGTTTGAATCTAGACAGCCGTTAAATATAAAGCATGTGTAACATGACATGTCGTATTTGTATAAATATTGTAACTTGTATCTGCATGCTGGTCGTTACATTCATTTTCTTTAAAATGGCATTTCACAGAATTAAATTACTTTGCACCGAATATAAGCTATATCAATAACATCTATGTGATACGTAATTGGCTCAACGTGTTTTTGTATTTTAAAACTCTCTTATAGGGAGAGTTCGCATTATCATCGGTGTCGGCATCAGCTTCTGCATTACACTTTTGAGTCCGTTTTTGTTTCTTTTAATATTAAGTAAAAGATAAGTATCACCTAATGTATTACGAAGATCGCTTTGACTTTCTTTTAATGGATACTTTAAACAAAAGTTACCAAATAACGATAACTGTTTCTTAACGGCTACAAATGTGAAATTGTCAATAGTTGTTGTTTCAATAAAGCGACATGATCGATTCGAGAGATTAGTTCCATCAACATCAAAGAAATAGTTTTACTGTGCAAGAGCGAAAGTAACGCTCGAAACATTTACAGAACCATGCCCTGATACAATGAATTGCAAAATGAGTCTTTAAGAAAATAATAATTGACGATAATAAAAACAATTATTTGATATTTAATACCCAGTCAAAAACGCATTTTGGCTTTGTAAAAAGTCTTTCCAACGAAATAAGTTTCGTATATTATGGAAAACTTCTTTGGACGAAAAAAGGCATTGAAAACAAATCAATAGCGAATAATACCTTCATTCAAAGTAGACACTTAAATAGATATTCTATTATGCAAGCAAATAATTATGAAAAAAAAAACAATAATTGTAGAACATAAACTCAGGTGTCACGGTTCAGAATAGTTTACTATTTAGGTGAGATGCTGTGTAAGCGGATGGATAGTTCACTAGGTAGAGCCGAGGTAGGATATATGGGTCACGGGTTCAAGTCCCAGTCAGGTTGCACATTTTTCTCACCCTGAATACCCAAAATGATACTATCGTTTTTCAGGTAGATTTTCTTTTAAACTTTGGTAATTTAAAGGTAAGGTTTACAAAACTAATATTTAATTTGTTTCTTTTGTTTAAGATAAAGGTGTATACTATAATATACTATAATATATAAATATATATTAGGAAAGGTAAACACAAAGATAGTAAACGTTTGTGTAGATTGTGCTTGCTTGTATAGTTCAACGTATCGACGAAAAAGTAATTTATTTTAGAAAATGAATTCATTCCAATTTGTATGTCGATCTAGTGCAACTAATCTTATTTGTTTGTCTTAATGATATTTTGTTGTAATGTTGTCGAGCTATTTGCATGTCATCGGAAGCAATATCTCTACCAAAGATGAAAAGAAATGAGAAAGTAATTACTACAAAAAAGCTTTATACAATGATAGATGTTGTTTGACATTAAGAAGATAAGACATACCAAAAACTTTCAAAGGAAAACTTTACTTTAATAAGATGTGTGTTTTCAAAAATAAATAACTGAACGAACGAATGAATGAATGAATGAATGAATGAATGAATGAATGAATGAATGAATGAATAAATAAAAGAATGAATGAATATTCAAATAAATAAATAAATAAATAAATAAATAAATGAATAAAAGATAATCAATAATTTTTAATTCTGTCAGTACGTTCTTAAAAAGCTATGCATTTTCATAATCAAAGAAGAAAAATGTTGAAGGGAATATATTTGTTTTCTTAAACTACGCCTGATTTAAACTAATATATTTGTTTAATGATCCGGTCAATTTTATTGAAATCATTACAATCTCCCAGTTTATGCTCAATTGTACTGAAATTAAAACACTTAATATATTCTTTTCCAAATAATGGAACGGCTGATTTGTTTTGAAGATGCGTCTTAAATCATGACCGGCATAAACTGGGAGGACAACACGTCTGCGCATTTCATCTGATAGCGTCAAAAATTATTTGATATTTCTTGTTAAATATCTTATTCGTTTATGTGTGTTCTGAGTGCCATTTTATGTATCTTTGTTATAAATTATTCAAGTTAATGAGTTAATCAAATTATCAGAATGATATGCGAGCTAATTTGCAATTCTGAACACATGCACTTGAAAATGCGTTTTAACAATTAGTGATGAGAGGCTGATTCATCATCATTAATGAATTATTGATGCAATTAATCCTGTTCCTATGATATTATAAACAACAGCAATACATTATCCTTATGCTTGTAATAAAAAGAAAAACTTGCACTTGCACGCGACTCTTTATCATAAAATGATGATAAGCTTTCCAGTCTACACAATTTTAATTTAACAACAAATTAAAAGAAGGATTATAAACTCTCAGTTATATGTATATGTACGTAGATTTAGATTTAATCGATTATTACCACATATATAAGACAAACCTAATCACTACATTTTATTAAGACAATATAAAACACTACTTCCATGAATACCTTGAAGGACTCTTTTAAGATTCACATGCAAGATTGTTCGACATGTTCGTAGATGAATAAACCTGACGAAGGAAACAGTATGAATTTTTTTGTTGCTTTTGTTGCATAAATTTAAAATTTCATATAAGCACTTTAATTTTAGTAAATATTTCTACCTCCCTTACTTTATCAATAACAATGTGTTTCAAAAAAAAATCAGCGGTAAATAAACGAAAATAAATCAAAAAAATGTTTAAAGTTTATTTGAGATAACCTCGCTTTACATGAAGCAATTATACTGTAAGCATCGATGAAGTAGTTATAAAAATTTCAGAAACCGGATTTTGGTTTACTACATACTCGGTAGCTTTGTTTTAAGGTCAGTTTTGTCAATCAAATTGAGTTCAGTATTGTAAAGTAAATGAAATAGTATCTACTGAATGAAAATCGAATGCATTTCGTGAAAATAAAGAAAAGAAGAAACATAAAACAACCTAAGCAATCAATTATCTCTTCAGACAGAAATTTAATGAACCTGAAGATGTAATCGGATTGTTTAATTTGTCTAAACCTCAACAGAAGAATTTTACAATTAAAAAGTTTACCATGAAATAGATATCAATCAACAACTTTACACGTGACTGAAATGATAAAATTTGAATAAATTGATAGCAAACATTCGTCTTATTGCTATGGCTTTTACGAAAATAAAATACAAATAAACAAACCGCTATAGGCCAATGAGGCTAGCAGCTTTATTATTAACGATAATAGCGGGCGTGATAATATTTTTACACTTGTTGTGTTAGTTCAAATATCTTAAAACTGGTCATGTAACTGATTAAAGGAAATGATATGTGTTATATGGGTATTTTCATCAACTTTGACAAATATAGAGATCATAAAATTAGGTGGTTATAATTCTTTTCTTTATATGATCTTATTTGTACACTTAACAATATTTACGAATGTCTTATCTCCCACCTACTTCTTAATATAGTAAATCTCTTTTATCATAAGCTTAAGCAAGAGCTTTTATTTAAATTAAATGTAAAAAAACATTTAAAATGTTTTATACTGCAATGAAGTATTCCTTTACGAGAAAGAAGAAAGTTACAGCTCATCCTTTTTTCAATTTTATATTACTAAATTTGTATTTGAGATAACAATATGTCCGAATAGTTATATAATACCAATCTGTTGTAACAGATGAGATATAAAACTATTTACACAAATACATTTTTATTCTAAACTTATTAGCTTTATAATAATTCGTGATAAGTAAAACATCACCACATGAGTGCAAGATAAAATTACAGGATTTTCCTGCATACCATTTGATATGAAGATTTTTGTACTGTATTAATGTTTATAAAATGTCTGAAATCAATGGTTTGGATGCTTCCTTCCCCTACATTGAAAAGTCAGTATGAAACTATTTATTGTAAGACTGATAAATCAAATACTGTTTATTTATTTATTTATATTTTGTTTCTCATTTTGCCTCCAACATAAAGACAATATGTTTTGTTTTGCATTAACTCTTTTTCAGCATTGCAGTCATGAAGTACCAAAATATGCCCAGTTGCATTTTGATATATCCCCGTTAAGTCTGTTTTTTTTCTAGAATTTTGAAGTTCATTCAACATTTTAAACACAATATCAAGTGTAATCATTCAGCTTACGTTAAAACAAATTTTAATCACACTCTTGACCGGTTGCAGAATAGTAGGTGGCTCATGAAAGTAATCTTCCGTATACGTTTGCTCTACATTACATAGCATTCGACGAAAAATGACAGTGATTTTCAAAATTTCATTTTACGGATATTAGTTTGGTCTTTTTATATTTTGTTTTCAGTACAGTGATATTTTGAAAAGTTATGTACTGAAATCAACGACGATTTAGGCTAATTGAAAACATTCCGCGAATAAACTTTTATGTAACAATAAACAGCCTAAGCAATCAATTATCTCTTCAGACAGAAATTTAATTAACCTTAAGATGTAATTGCATTGTTCAATTTGTCTTACCCTCAACAGAAGAATTTCACTGATTAAATAGTTTACCACGAAATGGAAATCAATAAACGAATTTACTCGTGACTGGAATGAATCAGTTGATATAAACGAGAAGAAAACCATTCGTCTTATTCCTAACATTAACAAAAATAAAATGGGGTATTCATGTTGAATAAATATACAATGAAAAATAGTGAAAATATATTTTCAAAAACTTAAACCGTGGTAAGAAGTAAAATAAATATCCAATAAACAAAATGATCTCTGATGTAAGAGACTATAAATTTGTCACTGTGTAATATAACGAAAATGTCTGCTTCTAATACAAACGGCGGATCGAAACATCTTGAAGAATTGCGATTTGCATGCGATCGCAACTTTACAGCTTTTACATAAAACGCTTACGACACCAACGACAAAGCACAATTATCGAAAGTATCTTATAATAATTGCAGTAGATATGTCTTAATGCATAACACTTACTTTGTCAATTATTTATGTTCATTTTTGCGACAAATGAAGTGTAATCACTTTTTTTGTACATAAAGCTTTGTAACTTAAACTGCCAATCAGTGTGTGAATTCACATTGTCATAAAAATATTCAATATCAAAACTTTTCAAAAACCAGAAAAGATATTTCATTGATTTTAGTTATAATCTTATTATTTTTGAAAATTTTGTAAACCGTTTTTTTAACAAAAACGGCACATTCTTTGCTGTTATACCATAATAAGATTTATAACCGTTTTGCATAGCATCGGCGACCATATCGGTCGCCATCATGGACTCTGAACCGTTTAGAAAGCAAATTTTTATAGATATGGATTCTTGTAAAGGAGATTAAAAATATTAAAATGTTATGAAGCACATACATACCCTGTCATAAGAAGGATAAATTTATTCATTACAGATACATATATGTCTTTATATGTGCCTATAAATAATAAAATACCATAGGTTGACGTGTCAAGTAAATATTAACTTTACATAATAAGGATATGATTAAGATTTAAAAGTGTAAATCTATTTATATTTGTATCAATTTCAAATAAAAACATTAAATGTAACTCAATACAAGCAAACACATTTCTAAATGTAATGCATACTCTTTCTTTTTTGTGTAGCTTTGATGCAGAAGGTCTTAAAATCAGATTCATATAACAAGTTGAACACATTAGATTCATTTGATAATGCAAATATAAATAAGGGATACACGTTAACTATTGGAAATATTTTTTAAAAAAAAATCACAAATTTAAAAGTAAAAGGCCATGCCGACTTCTTTTGAGTTAATATTTCACTAAATAAAATTGTTTGACGGCATTTAAGTTAATTTTGTGTAGGCATTGTGATTCAAAACAAAACAATGACAGTAAATTTCAGAATTTATGAGATACCTTACACTTATACATTGATATCAGAAACCCTGCAAGCCCCGCTGTACGATGTCAAAGTCAACATTGTAACTAAAAATGATTAAACATCAAACTGTAGCCATATAGGTCGCAATGATGTATGGTTTTGTAAATGACCTTTCATCAAAATTGATAAATGCGGAATGAGGGGAGGAGACCTTAGATTTTGTTTCCTAACAGTACTTGTTCACACCTAATAATGTCTGTTGAATGTCAAGTAAGAAACACACTTCCTTCTTTATATAACGCAAATGTCATTTTTATACCATACTTGAGATAAAAAGGTTTGGGATACTTTTACATATTTTCACTGTATATATCAATTATACAGACATTTTTCAGACAAGACTTCAAAACTGAGAATACATGGTAACACGGTATAATGATGGACCAAGCTATTGATATTCATTTTTTTAAATACTTTCATTGTTCAAACATATATACTCAAGACATTACTTTTTTATATAACTTTTAACAGTCTAATAAAACCAGCAACAACAAACATTCATATTTTCTATTTTCATACCTTAAAGTATTAATACAAGTTTTTAATTATGTAAAGGCAGTTTATTCGCCATTGAAATTAGTATTTTTTAAATATGTTTGTACAAAAAGAATCATTTTAAGCTGAGGGATTGTTGCTTTTATGATTTTGAAATCACATATTGGTAGATAAAATGCACTTATATATAGAAATCGAGATTTCCTAGGCAGTAAATGAATATTCAATTTTTGTTGTGTTCGATTTAAACAGTATTATGAAAAAATAAATTTATTGTTAAAGCAACAGGGACTTGCATCAAAAACCTCGACACATTACACTTCGACTCATAAAACGGTCTCAATTTAACAACATACCGAGCCGTTGAAGAAAAAATCAAAAGTCGTAACAAAACGAAAGCGCGATACCCATGCCAGCTTATACTACATATATCATGTGTGATTTATCATGCGACACCAGGTAACGGTATAATGCCCAAAATGAAAGTAGTTATATCTGTTTAGTTTCAAACATCATTACGGCAATTAAATGGTAACTATTAAAGCATTTTACAATATAACACGTTTAAAACACAATACAAAGGTTTACAGCACCAATCTGTAAATTGTTGTCGATTTATTCCATAAGGACCTCAAAATAACCTCCGACACAATTTTTTTACATATAAGATTCGGCTCATATATAGGATTTTATACGGAATATGTGGGAAAAACTCGGAACTTTGGTTTCACTTCAGCACATCGAGAAAATTGACTTATCAATTATCTACTCATTGATGTTCTTCTATATATGGTTGAAATAGAAAACATACTTTTTTAATTGTAGGTAATACTCGTACAATATGAAAATCAAGATCATCAAGGAAAACTTGCATTTAATGACCATACCCTCACACGACCCGGCAACACAAGTATACCAACAAGGAGCCAAGCAAGGACAATATAGCTGGAATAATATGTTTCAATGTATAGATAATTATCTATGGATCATAGGGCTCACTTGTATGTTAACAAAGTTCCAGTTTCTTGCTGATTCATATTCCGTTTCCCTCAATTACTTTTAAACATATGAGAACGATTTTAAATTTGCTAAAACTAAACGAATTATAATAGTTTGATAAAAGTATCATCATGTAAAAAGAAAAAAAAAAAGAAAAACAGCATGGAATTGTCAAACGCTGCATCACGTATATCACGCAAGCCTTTGAAGGTTCAATGCCATTTTGTTCTGATTTGAGAAGTTGTGTTATTTCCTGTGGGCATATTCATTTCTAATTGATTCGTAGTTAACTTAAAAATGAATCGTAAAATGTCAATGACACGTGATAGTCTATGTAATGTTTTTGACATTTATGTGTATATCTATGATAAATCTTAGAAACCCTTTTAGCACGTTGAAATGTCGAGATAAACAAAGTAACTAAAATATGAATTGGCATTAGATGTAGCCATGTGGGAGGAAATCATATGTTACTATATTAATATTGGCCCTGACTAAAATTGATAACTAACTTAGAATAGTACGAGGTAGAACCTATGAAATTACTTAACTTAATGTCACTTGTTAATACAAAAGAGTTTCTTTTAAAGGTCATATGAATGACTCGCTCAAAGAACAAAGTTCATTTGCGACATAAAATGTAAGAAAATAAATAAAAAAGGCATTGTTCGATAAAATTATGATGATACGTTACTCAAATTTGTTAAGTACATGCGATTGAAGTGTAGAAAGTTTTAAAGACGTTTTTAACTACAGTTATTATAAAACAGGAAATAGATACAGACTACAGATATTATACTGATGTGATATGGAAATACTTAAAGCGACCATGCCTGTGTATACTGAGCCAACTCTATATAAGTTTGGATTATAGAAAATATATTAAAGTTGTAGTGCAAACATGGACTGATAGAAAAACATAGATTACAATGAAACACTCTTTTATATTTTTGTTCTTTTTTCCATTTTTTTTTTTTGCTCTGAAAAAGTTGACACTGTTATTATTTTATAAAAAGGAGCAATAAGCGCATATTAAAAGATATACGCACAAATGCACCGCAATAATAACAGACGGACCATATTTTTTTACTTCAGATTATGTCTTTTTTATTTAACAAAAGTTCTTATTCCTTACATAGAAAAGAGAGCCTAATGAGTAAGATTAATACGACTTATTGATCATTAAAAAGCAGGGTCGTGGAATGATAGCATTATTATGAGAATGTAACAATCACGTCATTTGATTTGAATGAATTTGTTGTGCCTCCCATAGATTTTAAAAGTTAACGAAGTCCAAACAAGAATGTCTTAAATGCAGTTACGTGTTTGTTATCAAAGAATTATGCCATTCATCTGAGGAGTTATTTTTGATAAATTAAATAGTACAACAAGTTGATTTTAAGACAAAGCACAAGTACGCAAACGTACTTAATGCTATCAAACTTTAGTCAAAATTGATACTGAATTCTCCTAGTGACTAACTTAAACATTACTTTTATCCGCTTGATAAAAGTCATATTATAACTTAAATGAAGGTAGGAACTACAAATATAATTAATGAAAGGATATTTAATATACAAATTTAACCTTTCCTATGATTTTATTTTCAAATGCCTTGTGGACTAAACATTTTTGACACTTCAACATCACAAGTCATTAAATTTGTTTCACAAGTTCATTGTCACGTTCATGTAAAAAAAAAAGTTTAAAAAATGTTTTAAAAGGTTTTACTTCTTGTAGGCATAATCATTTCTGTATTAAGAAGTTGTACTTTCTGTAGGCATAATCATTTCCTTTTGGTCGCGTAGAATCAAATGCCAATGGCATATCATCCTTTAAAATGTATAGTTTTGTATAAATGATTTTTTCGTCAATTATATACGATAATACTTTTATATTTCTACTTCATTTTAAGTATTAAGAAGCTTGTAAGTAAGATCTATGTGTAACCAATAACAGATGTAAACAAAACCGCAATTTCTTAGACAATATACGTCTTCTCAAAATTAGCATTGTATTCTCTTTGTCGAATTTTAGAGTAAATAATAACTATTTTGTAAAGACTTAACTTTCATATTTCTATCAAAACACAAAGATGTAGACGTTTATTTGTACCTTAAAAAACTGAAATTGTGTAAAATGAAAATATCTGATTGTATAATTATCAATTGAGTAAGAACAATAAGAAACAAAGAAAAAAATCATTTCTTTAGAACGAAAATGAAACGTCTGACGTCGAGGAAATAGTATATATAGCTTTATAAATAAACCTGTTTTATTAGAGCACTTTAAAGGACGGTAAATAAAGTAATAAAGAACGTTCTCTTATTTTAATAACTTGGTCAATGCATCTCACTCATATTTGATGTGAACTTTTTAGTATTGATCATTTTGTATGACTATTTATTTCTTACTATACCAATCGATTTTAATAAATATTACTAGATGTTTTGAATATACTACAATAATATATAATATGAACACTTATTTTGTTACATTATAATCCATACGTAAAACGCACCAGCAGTTACTTCTGTTTCACAGTGTGTTATGAGCAAGCTATGCATTACCAGTTCGTTGACATTTTCCTGTGATTAAAAAGCACGTCTTACTTCCTACAGGCATACGCATTTCTCATTACAAACACATCAAAATTTACGTTTTAGTCTCTTTTGAGATTTTGTAGGAAATCAATCAAGCTCAAAATATCCCCAAGTGTTGTTTTGTTGATCAAACCATGACACGATGACATTGTATTTTTGAAATTGTAAACAGACTAGCATTTGATTGTTAGTCATTCTAGGATGAGGCTACAGATTAATAAATGCTATGTAAAATGTATATTAAAACAGAAAAAAACAACATTTTATTAACTTTTTCCTGTTTGTGTTAATGACGTGTGTTATGCAAGAACGTAGTCTTTTTATTTGCTGTAAGATAGAGATTATGTAATAGGACAATTATCGAAATACCTTATGTGTTAAGTATAAAAAATTCTGAAAGTCCGCTTAAATATTATAATGACAAAAAATAGTATAATTGTAAATGCCATTGAATCTTTATATCGATGTACAATATGAGAAATACAAAACTGTGTTAACATGATGTTTTATAAACGTACATTCTGCAAGGGCACATGTATAATACATGTAATATAGTAGAAATTCAATGATATATTTACATGTCGAAAGCTCCCCACATAGTAAAATGTATTCAAGGAAATGGGATCGTCGTAATTATAGTGAACGATTAAATGTAATTTATCTTAACTGCTTGTCTTCAAGAAACAGTTTTACAATCAAGCTGACCTATTTGCATACCATTTGAATTAATCACCATTCCAGAGATAAGTAAAATGAGCCAATGATTTGTTCATACAATAAGGGTTATTTAATCAAAGTTGTATCGATAAAACGATTAGATGAAACGAATCAGACATTTCAATAGATAAGGATTGAATAGTGTTTCAAAGAGAAAATGTTTTACCAAGATACTTGAAAGAAATTGTTGTCCACTTTTTGTCATTTGTTAGCCTAATGCAATATTGAAAATAACGCAAAAGAGCAAAACGAGAAAGTTTAGTTCATAAACAAAAACAGTCCAGTATAGACGGCAGGGACCGTAAAACATTTTTAAAGAATGGTCGCCCTTGTAATGTCTTGCTGCCAAAGATGACTAGACAAAATACAGGAACTTGGTTGTTTTTATTTGGATAACACATTGCAAAACACTACGAACATATGTAAATTTTGTTTTTTGACGTCTGTTTACAAAAGGACGCCAACAAGAATATGAAAACAAATCAGCAACCGTTTAGAACCGATTTGATTATCATCGAACACATTTAATACTGATTTTTCTTATTATACTTTTCTTTACTACACTCTCATTCTATTGTTATAACTTATGTTAATTTTGGAATGACATAATAAATTTCAATATATTAAAATTGATTATATTTGGTATGTGACAAAATTAATGGTGCATATTATAATACTTGTCTATTCTACGCTTTCATTCCATTTTTTTATTTGATTTAAATTTTGAAATCACATATTTATTAGGTATCTGTAAAATTTAAGTTACTGTCTTTTATCGACGAAAGTATATAATTGTTTTCAATTTACTGTTGGCGTTACTCCAAAAGGTGGGTAAACGTTTGAAGTAACGCCTGCAATCAATTAAATACAATACTGTTAATTTAATAATTCATTTCGATTTTAACCGCTGATGTTGCCCACATGCAAATCAGTGTTGATAAAACTCCAATAACTTTGCAAAAATAGTATTATAAAAATCAATAATTATATATAGCACTCCTTCAAATTGGAGGGATTATAGTATTTTTCTCTCAACGCGTTTGTTTTTCAATGTCATTAGGTTGAATTGCTTTCTGTACAAAAACGTTAGGATTAAAATTAATGTTTTATTATATTGCAAAAGCTTAAATCTATATCAATTATTATCTCTTGTAAATGATAATGGATATGGAACAAACATCTATGTATGGCATGATATAATAAAATAGAGCTAATAACTGATGCAAAACATGGCATTTTCTCTTCTTACGCAGTTAACGTTTTGTCACACATAGCCAGATTAAATAATTTGATTTTAAGTTGTTATTTTTGGTTGTGTATATTCTAAGTATTTCAGTAAACAAGAACATTTTTTATTAATATGATATGTAATAATGAAATACATCCAGAATGTTTCAATAATGTATATTAATGACTGTCTCACTGTTTCTAAGGTTGCCCTCCCCCTTGCATGCCAAATATTACAGATTTACTAAATAAATATATTGTATCCCTGACACAACCAACATTTATTTTCCATGAATCATCTATACAATACCTATGTGCATTAATACATAGTATATCATGTTTTTAAAATGGCATGTGATTTAATGTGTTTTTGATATTTTGTTTCAATAATGTGTCTTTGCTTCAAACTTTTTAAGCAAGCTGGCATACATCAGTTAAGATTAGGCATGGTTATTACATCAATGGTTGAAAATGAATTAAAAAAAAACCTAAATAATTAGAATGTGTACTCAGACGTTTGCCAATACCATAAAGAATATATTTACTATTATTTTACCATTGTTCAATAATATTTCCAAGTTAAAATTGATCAAAAGGCTTTTGTTATAAATGAATAAATTATTGAAGCGTCAGTTAATTGTATATTCTCTATGAAACATGCATGGTTATGATTACTTTTTGTAACACTCATTTTGACATTGAAGCATATTATTTTAAAACACTTTTAAGCTATGTCCTATTTCGGCCAAATGAGAAGAGTTTAACATAAACGTTTCGAATGAACTCCCCATCTAGAGCGTTTACTTATTCATCTAAAATACCTCAGATCAACTTATATTTAAGCCAAACGCTTAAAAGGTAATGATAAACGCTTCAAATAGCTTGAGTCCTTCCTTTGTCTCTTCTTATGAGTTTTCAAAATACTTCACTTTTAATGAATATGTATTAATTGATCGACTAGTTAGAGAAAAATACAAGAAAACCCCATGAAGAAATTCCGTAATTGTATGCTATGCAATTTGAGAGATCAGGGTGGCACTTTTACCATTAAAAGATGTTTTTACGTACCCTGCAACCAAACAACGGATTCAAAATATGTTACATAAAACATTTGATAATGCTTCTGTAAGAGCTGTCGCACAAATTGCTTCTTAGTTGCAGCCTTAACTAAATCTGCATTTATTGAATGTGATCTCGATATAAATCAATGGCTGATCGTGAAATATTCATGAAATCAAAAGATATAACGCAAATTAATTTCAACAAGATTTGTGAAATGAATTCTTTGTATCGGCTTTTCTGTAGGAAAATAAAAAAATAAATCGCTGTAATGGAATCTTATAGATGAGTTTCTTTGACTATTTAATTTGTAAAATGTTATCGTGTTGTTTTGATTTCAAATCACCCTAGTGCATCATTCTTGACCAGAACTAATATAATTTATGTTTCTGGATAGTAAGATAAGTGTTATTTAGACATACAAGGTATAATTATATTTATTTGTTAAAGGAAAGGAATAATTACTATCTTGCTAAATAATATAAAGGAATATTTGCAAAACATAAACTTTGTTTTTTTTATTCTTTACCTACAAGTGAATATATCGTAAAATAAGTACGAGATGCTCCCTTCTACGGGTTGTGGCTCATTTCTTGTTGAAAGCCGTACCATGTAGAATGTTTTAACTAAAGACAGAAGTGACTGTAACATGTACAACTTGTGTGTATAAACTATTTCGATAAATATTGAACTTCATTACAGTCATATATTTTATGTGTTTTTTATTTTACAAAAAACCCTATAAGATACTTTAATGCTATATCTAATTCTCAAGAAATCATCATTTAAGCGACAAATTTGATAAGCATCAAGATAAACATTATCGACCCCATGTTAATAACCAATACACAATACAAACGTTTCAACTCTTATTTAAAGCTCTTACTGAACAAGTTACACATGTAACCGTCAACGAGTTTCATTATCTACTTAACAGTAAGTTGTCATTCTGCATTTGGACATCATGTTGTCACATGTAGCATTGGAATACGATTTCTTGTTAAGTTTGATTTTATTGATCCAGATTTATATGTTCATTGACAACTTGATTGCTTACCATTTGCTATCCAACATTTTTGCAAACAATATGTCATATGTCATTCTATAATCTTATTTTAAAATAATAAGAAAATTCAAAAGACAGTCTAAATGTCACAGGCTTTAAACATGAAATAGAAGATCAAATATTGTTTTACAAAGGTTTAATAGGAATATAGAAATTAACAAGAAATAGCAGCTTTCACGGAACACGGCCCTTCATGCAAACATTGATTCTTTAAGAAATAAAATTGGTCAGGAAATAAAATGCCTAAACTGATGTCCAAGGCAAGCATGAAAGAAGCTTCTCAGAACCTTTTACGATTTTGCACACTATTTTCATTACTAAGTTAACCTTGGTAATGCATAAATCAAAAATACGCAAGTTTGTCAATTGCCATATAAATTTTATATTGTCAGTGAGACAAGTTTAAATATTTATAAGCCAGTGATTTAATTCATTAAGGGAACATAATACAGTTATAAGCTTTCCAAAGATCTTCAAATTACGGTGGGTATCAATTTGCACGACGAAGACGATTAGATAATTGATATAATGTCGCTTGATGGTTTTACATTGTCGGTTTTCTTATTCAATTGTGTTCTTTTATTTGCTTTTTTGTGTGCATGATTTAGCGTGACTGTGTTTTAACAATAAAAAAGAACAACATTTTTATAGAAAAAACAGCTGAAAAGAAAAACATTTTTTAAACCTTAAAACTCGGAAGCAATGCACATTGTGAAGTGCAATCACTTCGCCATAAAATTGCATGTTAAATAATTCATCAGGATTCCCGTGTAATACACTTTTTTGCATGATAATACACTTAAAGGACTGTTTTATTGTCTTGAAAATGTATGTTTTTATTATATTCATTCAAAAAATGCACCATACAATGCCAACGAACACAATAAGAATAGAGGTAATCCAATGAATGAAAATATGTCCCTACAACTTGACATTCTAACGTAGGAGCTATCTTTAAGATTTATTTCCGTAACAGAAGTCCATATATCGGCAGATGATAACACTATTTTAGGTACTATATAGGAACGATAGTAAAAGAAGATAAATTGTCAAATTTAAAGGTAAAGGCGGGACAAGAGAGAAGCCTTAGAGTGTTCACTTATTGTATTATCTAGGCGAATTAATCTTCCTCCTACGTGATGTGAGGCTATTGTTATATTTATTTAGATACACTTCTTGCTTCTCAAATACATCAATATCCCTTTGATTATTCTTTATTTCGCAAATATGCTGCTTCTGCGGATATCTATATTTTTGTAAGTTTTATTTTGAATGGTTTTGCAGCAGTTTGTCATTGTTTGAAGTCTCAAAAATTAATAGTAAAGAAGATTTGAAAAAATGAAAACTCATACCACTAATTTGTTTTGTTCAGAAAACTACCTAAAAAATGTTACCAGTCATTTACAAATGCCCTGTGTTGAGTTATACCTAGTCTATAAAGAAGATCATCTTTTTTTCAAAATGTTTGTTTTGTTATCTTTTATTATGATAAAAATTGTTTTAGTTTAAATATCGGTAATGGCTTTTAAGATCTTAAAATGTTTCAAAATTTTTAAAACAAAGATTGAAGCACAAGTAAAATCGATTGCTTTTAGTAAAAATTAGAATCCGGTATAATCTTGGGTTAAAACCCACGCTCCTCAGCTTCAATGCAGTTTACAGTGTTTCTAGACTATTGAATACTTTTCAAAGTGGAGGTTATGCATAATTTGTAGTCCACTTTAAGAGAAGTCTTTCGAAATCATCATAGACCTTATATCAAAATCATTGTCTATGTTTACAATGAGTACTTCAATTACTAAGCAAAGAAATCAAACAAAACAAGCAATGTAAGTCAAAACCTTTAAATTGAAGAACAATGTTTGAATCGGAAACATTGGCATATGGAAAAGGTTTATTCACGCTAAAATGAATGTGGTATTTTATGACAACGTTGTTTTTGATATTTCAGACCAATAACCAAATACAAGCCTCAATTAAATGACCGGTTCTATTTGAAACATCAGCATAATTGTGTTTTTGATGACCTTGAGTATTTCATGAGAATATAAAGACGGTTTCCTACCATTGATCAAACGCATTCGATGCATCGATTAAAAGCAGCTTAAATTTATTGAGGTTCATTTCATTTGATAAACAGGGTTATTGACAAAGGAGGAGACTACGTAATGATGCCGAAATGGTATAATTCATAACCAACGTTCTGATCAATTTGATTATTCGGCAACATACAACTATTTGTTTTTTATATATTTCATATATGTATATTCAATGTATTAAATGCATATTATACATGTATACTATGAATGATAATGTCTATGACGCAATGTAAAATAACCGACCTCCTCTTAGAACCATTTCTATGTACTTATGTATCTATTTCTTAGGTTCGCGCCAAAACAGTAATCAGCTTTTTAACACCATTTCTCAAACAAAAACAAGTGTTGGGGGTCTAAAAAAGGCATTTTATCACTACTTAAGGTTCCAAAATGGGGATGCGTGAAAATTTTTTACATGAAGTAATTGGTTTAGCTTAAACATTAAGGTTAACTCTGCCATTAACTGACAAGTGAAATGATACAAACCGTGCAATAAGTGTCATTTATCCCAAGTCAGGTGACCGTCTTGACAATTGTAGATGTTGTATACTTGGAAAACAAATTGAAATAAGTAATATACATTTCTGATTATAATGCTTAAGCATATATTTGATCGATCCTTTGTTTAATATCCAGATAAATAGGAGAAATAAATTAATATCAAAGCAAATTCTAAACAGTTCTTTTAGTGCAGTTGATATTTTAATGACATGATTTTAAACCTAACAAATACTAAGACATGAGAGCAATCTATATAGCAGGCGATAGCAACTAATCAATAACAATAATAAATACCTTTGACGGTTATTAATATTAATAAATGCACTGAAATTCAAGACCGCACAAAACATTTTATTTGTCAATGATAATTACGTCTATCATTTAAAATTTATTTGTAAACAATTATAGTGTTATTAACTCGGGATTTCATTTATTGTTCATTCGTTTTTGTTTTCAATTTGATTGAATAAAACAGAAACAATAGAAACAATATGAATTATTATTGAATAGGCTGTTGTTTAAATACTTGTTGAAAATGACAAAACACTTAAGTACGTTTGCAGTGCCAACTTAAATTGCGCATGGACTGGTTTGCATATCAAAGGTGAATTTAAATATGGTGGCTTATTTGTGCTACTCATATTTTCGTAAAAAAATCGAGAATAAAACAATTAATGACGGGGACGCGGAGCAAAAACACGCTTATAAGTGGGGCGGGGCGAAATCTAATAAATAAAACTTTGCCCCGGCGGTACACAGATCGAGATTTAAGAAATAAAACGGCGGGGGGGGGGCGAAGCGAAAACACGCTAAATAGCGGTAGCGCGAGGTTGGGTTTTATTTATTAAGCTTTGCCATTGTCCCGCTAATGAGCGTCTCCTCCGTTTAATTTCTAAAATCTCGCTCCGCACACCCGCGACATTTTTGGTATTTTACATCGCGGAAAACGGCATCATCTCGTCATAAATAATTATACTTTTTAGCTGTTGCATTAAATTTTATTCCATTGAATAACTTTTCAAAATACTTTTAAAGTTTTAGGTTTCTTTTCAAACAATTTTGCGATGATGTTAAAAAACTTACGTTTTCAAGACTTATGTCGATATGTAATCCATATTTATAATTTCGTTGTGTTATCCACAAATCGACCGAAAGCCTAAAGAAAATATGAGCCCCTAGGAAAATTATAACTATGAAATATTTATGACCGTTAACAGTTACTTTCACCTGAAAAGCCTTTTAAATATTCATCGTCTTTCAATGTACACGTCCTTTTTAACTATTTACTTTCAAATTGATTTTGTTTGTTTGTAGGTTAAACCTTTTATTTGTTTATTAGCAAGCATTTAAATTGCTTAAAACGAAGAAAGTTAGAGATATGTAAAATCAAATAAAAAATACAATCATAATGTCTCAGAAACGAATACCAGTATATAGTTCATTGTTTAGAAAAGGAAAACATGACCTTTTACGTTTAAGTAATAATTTAAAAGCAATATAGACGCTTATTTTTTAAGAAATAAAAAAAAATATTTCTTTGAAATAATAGGCCTTAAATCTGGAGCTCGATTATGTTCTGTGATTGTGATATCGGATTTGATAAAAAAGAAAAACAAGCATTTATTTAAAGCATTTTTTTTTTTGAAAAAAAAAAATATTCAGAGTATTTACAATATTCACTTTTTTTTCTGATACATCAGAACATTCTATCAAACATCTTGTTCTGATTTTCATCAACAAGTAACGGCATATCAGTCATTGAATTATTTAGTTTAGTCAAAAGAAGTAACTTAAGAACAGGCGTACATAATATATGAAACAAACAGCAGAAAACACTGATTTTAGAGCTGGAGATAAAACAAAGTCTAGATTTATTCAGATTGATTTTGATACAAATACGAAGGCTTAAAATGAAATATTCATGGCATCACAGGATATAAGGCCTTGCTTCTGACAACACGTGTTTTATATGCAATGCATTTCTTAAATGGTCAATAAATCACTGTACTTGTTAACCGACATCTTTACAATCTATTTTTTTATTTCTCTAAGACTGAATTCCAAATCAATCACGCCGGAAAATGATACAATGTCCTACACTTGATAAACGGTCTTGTATTACAAAATGTATGACCTAGGCAATGAAGAAATTCATTGGTATTTAGAGAACATAGACTACAAAACTAAGATCCTCACATATTTGAGAAGCACATATTACATCAATTTCCTCGTCTTTAAAAGTTTTAAATTTGCACTTTAACAAAAGTTAAGCCTATTTGTGCTGTATATATGATTATAAAAAACCATGTCGATTATGAAGTGTCGAACCATTTGTCGAAATTCTATAAATAATAAGGAAGCTAATAAGAAAGCTTTTCTGTTTTGAATTTTCAATAAACAATGCAATAAATTATTTTCAGGACCAATTTTGCTCAAAAGTTTCCTTTGGCAAAGGATCACGCTTTATCCTGCTACTGTCTATTTCATCAGCTGGATAAAGCCCTGCCGGATAAACTTATCTATCTCCAGTCATTACGTCATATGATGACGTCACATGGTTAGCAGCAAAACAAAAATACATATAGATGCTATTTTACCGGGGAAAAGTAAGAATTAAACCATTTAATTAATCTAAAAACATGATTAAAAGCAGGATAAATCAAATACATGGTTGATGTCGGGATGAGAATGTTTATCCGGTTCGCTGCGAAAGTGAATCCTGGCTCGCTAAAGCTCGCCAAGATACACTTTCTCGCTCACCGGATAAACCTTCTCCATCCCGACATCAACCATGTATTCTCTATTTTTCTTTCTTTGCGACTTGTGAATGTTTTAATGATCGACCTTTAGAAAAAAATCTTTTACATGCTCAACGTTATTTTTATTGTATGTTTATAAACTTTTAAATTGGTTTAGTCAATAAAGCTGCAATTGTTATCGCAGGAGACAACAGACAAATTACATGCAAATTTACATGCAAATGGTTACAAAATATAAATTTACGTATCCAAGAAAGACAGTCATTCCTTGAACGTTGGGGACGTTCATATAAGAGTATTTACAAAATATTCGCTTGGCAGACATAATAATAATCTGACATGACAAAAGTGTTAATTACCTAAACGAGTGAAGCTAACAATTGCACCTAAGCTCGATTTGAGTGAAAAACATTGCAATTTTGGATCATCGTTAGCAATAAGAAGAAATGTTCTTGAGTGTGCGAATAAATTAATTTTGACCAATTATTATTGAGATAGATCTACATTAATCTCAAAATAATTATCTCCACTCTCATGATTTCAAACATTTCTCTGTGGAGTCCGTTTAAAGCAGATACAAAATTATTTCACAAAGCTAAACCATGAATAAAACTACGATATAGATATACAAAAAATAGGATATTTACGAAACACATTTTGCCGACAATTTCGAGAACATGAGTCCGTAAAATTATCAAAACTTGACATCCGTAAATTTATCAAAACTTGACACTTTAATCGACTAACAGGACAGCAAACAAGAGACAATAAGCCTTTTCTTTTAAAATCCGTTTAGACTTGCTGAGATCCCATTATGGTTTTTACCATTTGTAAAACTATCAATTTTAAAGTAGACATTGGTTGCATAATTCGTTCGAAGAAGACAGATGGTTGTCAATTGTCTCTTGCAATATCATAATTTATCAATGGAGATTAAGTCTATAGACTACTTCAGGAATATTAGCCAAGGACTTATTTCTTAAAGGCCCGTACAAGATTTCCAATCATCATCTAATTACGGTATATATCAAATATGCTGTCGTCTGAAGACGATTCAATGATTTGTATCATATTGCTTGATTATCTAGTTTGATATATTAATTTCTACATTTCAAAATCGTGATTTAAGAAGTTATATCGGTCTTAGTGGTGTTTATCGGCTATTTAACACCAGTTAGGAGTTTTGATGCGTATGAATAGACTACAAAGTCTGTAGGCCTGAGTGGTTATTTGTTTCGCATCAAAACGACAAAACCGATGTAAAATAGCCGATAAACACCGCTAAGACCTATATTATTTCGATTCTAACACTTAAAATAAGGAAGATCACTTATGTTATTTTCTCAAGCGGAAATAACATCCGGTGCTGATTCTCGTATAACGATGTCCGTTGTTTCGCACCCTGCTCTTGCTAAGATATAGAAATTATTAAACAAAAGTAATATTAAGAAGAAAAAACGTTATTTATCAAGTTTTCAACAATAAAAACCTACGTCTAAGAATTAATTGTATTGTGTTTACATCAGTGCCCCATTTATCATTATTGTATGTATGAAATGACGTCAGCGTTTAAGAATGAGTTGAAACTTAGGATGACGTCACTAAGCTGCTTACGGACTGGCACCGTTTTGTCAAAAATATTTAACTGATATGGATCAAAATATGTGGCGTTAGTGTATGTGAGATATTATTTCGGTATTGTATGAAAAGAAAACATCATAAGAACTGAACATATCAATAAAAATGATTTTTATTGTTGCTTTAAAAGGCTTTGTAAACAATATAATCGATTTCAAAAACATAACAGTCCCTAACCAGTGTTTATTGGCAGTTTAACACCGTTTTATTTTCTTCTTTGTCTAAAATGACAAAATCACGTGGTGTGTTTGAATTGGTATCAAACATATTGCTGTTGTATATGACCAATATGTACATAGTTAATTTTTCATCTTTTTTTGTTGGTCTATTAAGTCTGATAAAAAATTATGTAGTTCTAGCTGGCAATTTGATGGACACTTTTCTAACAGCATACGCAATTTCGTCGTTATTTATTTTGCTATATTGTAGCTGAAAAGTTTTATTCTTAATATTTAAAAAAATGTATACAAACCGTAAATCAATTTATCCATTTAATCATATTCATTTTATTTATTCGAAGAAACACATGTTCAAAATGTTTTTACTGTTACAACACGAAAGGCGCGGTACGGTCTAAAATATTCTTTATACCGAAAACAATTTGTGTACAGAGTAGATTCTAGTGATAACGTAATAATAAATGATAAGCACACCGAACTTCGTATGAATACGAAATCGGAACGGTAGACCTTTTAATAAAATCGAAAAAAGTATCTTACCAATATATTTCATATCAAACAATATCACAGTAATTTGCTGTAAAGGTGGTCGACGAAAGAAGTCTGATTGCGTTTACTTATTTGATTACCTTAGTTAATTTATCTTCGGTCTACAGAATGCGTGCCCATAGAAACATTTATTCAGATATACTTATTCATGTTTCTGAAACAAATCAATGACCTTTGTTTCTTTTTCCTTGTCTGGAAAAACACTTTGGCTGGCAAAAAAATTGTTTTGTTTTGACAAGTTTAGCATCAGTCATTTACTGGTTGATATTGAGTAAGAATGTAGGTATTTTATTATGAATAACGATAAATATATTAGTTTCAATGAGCGAACTATTACCAAAACTGTATACAATTACAGGTGTCTTTTACTTTTATGTACTATACAAAGACTTGTCTTGAGGATGGACATAAATTTATGTTTAATATAATTATTTTGTAATTATTGTCGAGCAAAATATGCTCTGAAAAATAAACAATAATGAGAGACAATTGATAATTCGATAATTCTGATGCAATCAAAGAGCAATTTTGTTACTTTTTGCCTTTGAGACTTTAACTTAATTTTGTATTGGTCATATTCAGTAATTGTAATTGACCTTGTCTTTTGATGTGCCATTGTAAATGGACAGAAACTAGTTTCTGTTCAAGGTTCTTATTTATCAGGTGGCTAATAATATTGTTTCTTTCAAACCTCACCATATTCCATTTGATTCACATTTTTATTGGCATACACATACTCATCTTTGTTTTTTTATGTATTTGTACCAAATCTAAAAGTTATTTTAAAATCAATTCTATATCAAAAACGTATCAGAACGCTGTCCTCCATGTAACACAGGGTTTATCGCATGAGCATCAAACATTATTTTATGTATAAACAACAACACAAATAAAAAAGAATAAAAAAAAACAAAAAAAACATCCGTTTGTTTAGGCCGATACGATAAGTAGATAAATTGATAACATATTTAATTGATATACAACTAAAATGATGTAACGTCCGCACATTTTGAAGCTACAAATATTGCAAATATACCACTATTAATTTTGATAAATTTATGAAATACATGTTGCATAAGCGTTATCCTATGACATAAAGGAACATAAACTTCAAATCCCTAAAAGAACATTCTTTCATCATATTCATATATCATTTAGGACTCTAAAACATAACAATACGCAAAAAGTAACGTAAGAAATACACATACAATTTAATATCAAACATACTTATATTCAAACATTTACATTTATAATGCTAAAGACTTTAAACGCTTTTCTGTGCAGAAGGGTTAGGGATTTGCACAAAAAACTTTGAAAACACGATGTGATCATTTAATCTGGAATTACGCGTCCAGACATTAAACAGTAAACATATCCCGTGGAATAATAAATCTTTTTTTTGTCAAAATCACTGTCGAATTCCTTCAAAACCAATAAAAAGCGCATGATTTTTATATAATTTGTTCAGTTATGCAAACTTACAGAACGATAAATGACAATTGGTACATTATTAAGTTTGATATAATATGAAATGTTTGGATTAACAAAGTTCATTAATTATTTAAAAATGACTCAATAACCTTATTATCTGTACTTGAAATGACTTGTAAAGCTTGATCACGAGCTTTAAACGTGTTGTGTTTTATTTGAAATTGTCTTTACAAATTCATTCAAATAATCTCGTCAAAAGGATTTATCTCTAGACTAGTTATATGCATAATGAATGACTAAAAGGAGTATAGAATATCATCATTGTTCGCGATAAGGGAATGTATAGTATTCAGATTTATACGCATTGAACTACACTATGAAAGAACATAATTATGACAAATACTCTATTTGTTGCTTCTTTTAACACATAAATAAATTTGTAAAGTCACATTTACAATTCATGTACTTGTTTGGAATAAATTGTATGCCTTGCACTTGTTTTTAGACAAGTATTATATCTGGACTTAAACGATAAATAAATAAATAAAAACATAAGGAGAGATAATTAATGAAATGAAATATATTATCATATTATAAAAAGGTCCATCCGCTGAATGAATGATCTTCACTGAAAAAAAGCCCTTTAATCTCGAATGAACATTATTTTCTCCACAAGGTAACAGTTTACAATCCATCTCGGGATGTTTCTGCAAAAAATTGTCTCGATTTATTTCAAGCAGAAACATTCCTTGATGTCGCCCAACCCAGTGTTATATCCTCGTCACTGAATCGTTTCATATACTAGAACTATCACTTTATATATCGTTCAAACCATTGAAATTAAATAAAGAAATAAAAAATACATACTGATTTCAAATTTTGAGTTAGGATTTAGTTATTGACACAACGCAATCAAAATCTATTTGGGTTGTACAGATTTTATCAACCAGCCGTAATACCTGTTGCGATTGATGTAGAACAGTTAGAAATAATATTTATTTTATAAAAAAAAACAACAACAAAAAATCAATACATTACCTCGTACAAAGCCTTTCTATGTTTAAGAAGGTTTTATAGTCAGTTCAGTATTGTTTTAAGTTTGTTTTTGTTGATTATATTGTTTGTCATGCTACTATGCAAGGAAAGGGATGCCACACTCGTGCATAGAGAAAGTTGTGTAAATATTGATCCCTTTAGAGTAATCAAACCAGGGGAACCAGACATATTAACCATTACAATCCAACGTATTGGGAAATGGCTAAATACTCTAAATTGCAGCTAATTAATTGAGCATGATTAATTACAGAAATAGATTGGTCTCGTTAATGTTGTCTACGTCAGTGCAAAGCATCAATCATAAAAGTATATTACTTGTATATGGCTGTATGTTTTTTTTAGTAAAATCGTATCTTCTGTTCTCCTTTGTCAAATGGTTTCTGCAAGGTTTATGTTACACTGAAAAGCTGAAAAAAGCAAATAAAGTTCGGTAATGTCAGTAACCACCATCACCCCAAAAACAATATAAAAGAAAGAATCTACATGGTTGTTTATCCGCAACTTCGTAACACTTCTTCGTATATCAATCAAAAGCAGGCACAACTAACTATGGTATTTATATTGACTAATCAATTGTGTTAGAATAAAGTACATATCTATAAATAAGATAAAGCTTTTGAAATGGCAACCCGAGGCTCGAGTCGGAAGAACACGATTGTTTGAGGGTTGGTATATCATATTCATCTACCTAAACATACGTATTTCTCTATCTTAAATGTACCTGGATACATAAGAAACTGGACAATAATATCAGTAAAGCTGTTTTGATCGCACAGCGACTTTGTTTGCACAGTGACTTTGAACATGTTTGCGAAAAGTAATCAATGTCTTACTTCTCCTACATCCTGACGTTGTTTGCACAGTCACACAAAACTGCGAAAGTGCGTTACAATTTTAGCAGTTCTTTGGAGCTGCTGTAAACATATTGAAAAGAATCTTCTAAAGCATCCCCCCCCCAAAAAAAAAAAAAAACGAAAAAAAATAACATACACCCCAAACTTTTTGGCCTTTGTAAAACGTTTTTTCAGTCTTATGCGAAGTTTTTTTACGGTAAGTTTTCAAATTTTGGGATCATTATGATTTAGAAAATGCTATTGAGATGGACCACTTTGTCGACTTATCATAACAAACAGTTAAAACATTACCGTTCAATATAAGTGTAAACCAAGAATAAAGTTGTATCTGACATAATGTTTGTTGTTTTTTTGTGTTTTTTAAGTGAAAACCGGACAAAGACACTTTGCTCCTTTGCTTTTTGATCTCCTTGAATTGTTAGAATAAACGAACGCGTTGCGACTCGATTGACACTCATACAACACCTTTCAGTACAATTTATTGTCCTTGGCCAAGTTTGATTTCTTTTTACCGAGTGAAGGGATTTATCTCAATCAGGACTGGAGCAGTACGTCTAGACGCTTGCAGGAATTATAATCAATAAATATACAAATGTCATTTGTTTTGCCAATTCTTACATTTTATATTCATTATCATATATGAATTGGTGTAAAAAGATGAATAAAATCTTTTAAAATTCATTCCATTGGGTAAAAAGGCTTAATTCTTAGACTAGCATTTTACCATTCAAGCGCATTGTACGTTAAATACCGGAATACGACATTTAGTATGGTGCTCCAATCCTTTTTATTCCCACTCTTAGCGAAGGAATGTGCAACACATCTGACGCATGTAGTTTGATAAAAATGGGAAAATATCTCTAAGAACCCCAATACTGCGAAAGTGCGTTATAATATTAGTAGTTGTTCCCTTGAGCTGGTTGCACGTAACATATTGGAAAGAACTTTTCAAAACATATCCCCACCCGAAAAAAAATGATAAAAAATGATCATACCTCAAACATTCAGCGTTTTTAAAACGTTTCCGCAGCATGTAAATGCATAGGTATTTGACGTTGTTTTTTCCTGATAAGTGCTCCATTTTAGGATCATTTTTATTAAGAAAATGCTATTGCGAGTTGAAATCAATGATAGTACGTTTTAATTTCGAATCACTAAATTGTATTGTTTGTTAAATCATGAAATACTCTTTTGGTTATGTTCTCCTAATAGTGTTTGGAATGAATTGCATGACAATATGATATAAAGTCATGACGGCAACATTTTATGTGTCGATTTTAAATTCATACTGAGCTTGAAGGCATTTATGGTATGATAAATAATGTATTATGTTCTGGAATATTGTTTGGATTACCGAAAAAAAATGATACAATAAATAGCCTTGAACGAATTTAAAAAATAATTACTTGTCTTAGAGATGTCCTCTTGAACTGTAGAAAATAATAGGTGAGCATAATATTTGTTTAAATGTTTTGCAACATGCAATGTCTGTTTGAAAGCTAATCATAGGTTGTTACCATAGGCTGTTAGGTTTCAGATTGAACTCTGAAAAATTATCATGCCATTTGTCATTCTTTTTTTTTTTTTTTGCTTTTTCCGGACAGCTTGTTTTCCGCGAGCTATATCAAAATATGATCATCATTTCAATATTTGATGACACATAACTGCGCCTCAATCATGGTTTGTTTTTCTTACCATGAAAAGATAACCATTTTATAACATTGTAATGTACTGTCTCAAACTTGGCTCAGCTTCCAGCTAAGTACGCTGCCTATGTGAGTTGATAATGTCGTAAGCTGCCACCCCTGAGCCTCGCCTCGTATTGTTTGTCTTTTCTCTTTTTTATTGTCGATAGGGTCTTGAAATATTCTAGTAACCGTATTAAGTCGTAGTACAAACTTGAACGCGAAAAGAACCAAATTAGTATACGAAATATGACATATATAAGCACGAATTTACTACATTGTACCATTCATTGTTGACTTTGCTAGTAATTAGCTTAATTTTATATTGGTAGTTTTCTTAGTGTCTGTCAACAGATCGTTATGGGACATAAGATATGTTGCCTTTTTATATGGCTTTTTTCACATAGCTATTCGTCAAAAAGAAGTAATGGGATACTGTTTCAAAGGATAGTTGTATAGAGTTAGCTTTGAAAGAGCCAACATGTAAAAAAGACGGATTGCAATATATCTATAAAGGAATCATCTAATCATCAATTTATCAATTATGTTTATCGTTTGATCGGGGGGGGGGGGGGGTGCGATGGGTGGGGAGAGACACATTACACCGCTAAATTGTTCCTCATGGCACCTATTTTGATAATGCGAATGTGATAATCTGGTGAATTTTATCTTGTTCAAATTATTTGACTTTAACTGGTTAATAGTCTGATTGAACTTATATAAATACTATCTGGTGCAAACGCAAGCCTTACGTATTTTATAGTCATGCGCCCAATGATTTCCAACATGCATTACGTCACTGTGCCATACTTTTCCTACTTATAGAGATCGACAAAGCAATAAAAAAAGAACGATGAAATGGAATATTAATTACAAAATAAACATGCTACATGAACGCATTGTCCAAATTTAATTTATCAGTGGTGTGGTGTTGAAAATTAAAGCTTAGTAAAAAGAATATTATTACTTATTATCGAATATTTTCTTTTTAAGTTTTAGTTTGTTTAGAAGCACTCTTAAATAAGGAAAATCTAACTGTCAGGGTGACACCTTCCTCTAAAAGTAAAGGGAAATAAAAACTCAAATGAAATGAAATAAGCTATGTTTTTATTCAAACTTTACTTAAAGTTATATAAAGCTTACAAGTTGACAATATGTATTTTAATATAAACTGTTCGTATTTAGCCAAAATTAATATAATCAAAATAAACTAGTTGAATAAAACATTAAAACCCCCTTGAAAGTTGTTATAAATGTAACCACTGAAAATACGAAAAAAAACCCTCATTGATTTTGTGCTGCTAAACAAGTAGAAAGCCATGTTTTAATCTATACAGCACAAATAAAGATATAAAATTTTGCTGCCATTTAGAACAAATACACTATTTAAATTAATCCCAATTAATTTTGTAGAAAGAAATACTAAGAATACTTACAATTTTATAGAAAGTTTCAGTGAATTTAGATAATAACTTAGGTTGATTTAAAAACAAAGTGAGTAAAATAAATACAATAATTAATACTTTACTCTAGGTTTCAGAGATGTTTAACCCTTTCAGAAATAAGCAGCAGAATGTTAAAACTCCATGAGATGCCAGATTAAATGAACTTCTGAATCCAAGAGGTAACATCTACATACAAGTGGCACTCTTTGTAAGAACTTATCTGATTGGTTTGCAAACAGCTCATCAGAATTTAATTTTCAAGTACTTTAGGCTTATCATTTCTTTAACAATAGGTTATTAGTCATAGAAAAGTTAAACATGAAACAATGTTAACATTTTCTACAATAGAAGATAATAATGACTAATTATTAAATGTAATTTAAAGAATCCAAATACTGTCAATAAATTACGCACATTGATACACAAAAGTATGTAAATGTTAAGACTACAAGTTGTACCTCACTAAGTTAAAAGGCCAGTGTAAGTCAAAGTAAAACCATTCTCTATATATTGTTTGTATCATAGTTAGGGGGACCTTTCTGTTAAAAATGTGTCAGAGATTAATCGTATACATATAAATGCACAGTGCGTTAACTTGAGTGCGGGTATTTAAGTGACCCACACTCCAGAGCATGCCCGTTGATTAGCTAATTTTTCTGGGGTTAACTTATTGTGACGGCAGAGAAAGGGAAATCGATAGTAATAACATTTTTAGATGCTCGTACATTTATTACTCTTTTCTGGGGTTTTATATTGTGACAACAGGGAATGTGTTTTTATCTTTAACTACGATACAAAAGATAAAGAACATCAAAACACTCTGCAATCTGATTAATACTCGGGGACTACGCCCCCTCGCCTACAAATCAGATAGCTTCGTGTTCTGATGCTCTTTCTATTACATGTAAAGAATATGAAAGAAAGGATAAATGAACAAAAAGCTTTTCATTCATTGACAGACACTAACTGCTCATACTGAATATCATTATATACAGAAAAACAACAGAACAAGGCAAGGCGATATGTAAAACAAAAACAATTTCTTCATTTGTGGTGACATATGAATTGCATTGATTCCATCTTATTTTATAGCATCTGCAGTTACAGGTAGACATAAAAGGAACCACCACTTAGGTAAAATATAAGATAAAAAAAGAAATTTGAAAAAATGAATTTACATATAAACTCAACAAGCAAAAATAAGAGCAATTATAATCATGATATGAGTGAAAGAATTGCAAAGCTTTTCATATTTGGGTCATTTTGAGGGATCAGGATTAATCTGAAAATTTGCAGACAAGTTATTGGTTCAGACCTATAACAAATGGTGCATAAATCTCTGAACACATATTTTCCGCCCCGTCATGTCAAAAAACATCAATTAAGTTTTTTAATAGTATTAAAGTTCATGCATTTGTGTTTATGATTCAAACTTTTTTTTTAAATACACTTACTTAGTAATTGCTGAACAAAAATCAAATATGTATACAAAATCTATCAATATTCTTTGACCATATAAGTCGAACACGATAATTTATACATTAATCGGTATCATTATGATATAATGGGTTTCGCAAGTTATTAATTTATTATTTTGCACTTTGATTGCAATATAGAATAATAAAAGTGGATATAGATACATATATCCCACCAGCGTAGTGGTTAGAGAGTTCAAATTAGGAAGGGTTCACGTTATGAAAAAGTTTTTTTTCAAGTTCAGGGTATGCTTTTTACTTTCAGAATATATTTTAGTGGGTCACGTAACTTTTCATTTTTTTCTTTATACACCTGTAATTAATTATATCTTTTACAGAATTTAGTAACTAGACATAGTTGGTTAAGCAAAGTTGAAATTATAGTATTTTAATTGTCATTGAACAAATTGACAGTTTTGTCAATTTTATATATTATTTCCTTCCATTAATTACTCATTTATCATCCTTATAATGGCTGTATTGCTTTAACTTAACCTAACCTGGTGAATGGGAATGTGTGCAAAAGAAAATGTTCTCAAATAGCATTGTGAGAATGAAATTCATGAGGACTTAAATGTAGTCGGTTGTAAAAATCTAGAAAAAAAAATGTTTTTTGCCAGGATTCGAACCAGGGTCTCTGCACCAACAAAGCAAATCCCCTACCTCTCCTCATTTACGCTGAACAGATAAAGAATGAGTAATTACTTAGCTAATTACGATTTATGCTTTTATATAAGAATAATCGACACCCCTATTTGTAAATATTGATGTAATCAGAAAAATGAAAGGAATAGCGAATTCGAGCTGTAATTGTTAATTCCGTGCAAAAATATTTGTATTGTGTCGTCAGGAATTTAATCACAGACAATCACGTTTTTCAGCATCTGGCTGAACCAGGGTCTCTGCACGCACAAAGCAAATCCCCTACCTCTCCTCATTTACGCTGAACAGATAAAAAATGAGTAATTACTTAGCTAATTACGATTTATGCTTTTATATAAGAATAATCGACACCCCTATTTGTAAATATTGATGTAATCAGAAAAATGAAAGGAATAGCGAATTCGAGCTGTAATTGTTAATTCCGTGCAAAAATATTTGTATTGTGTCGTCAGGAATTTAATCACAGACAATCACGTTTTTCAGCATCTGGCATGTTAATGTTTGTAAATCTAATTGTTAAAACCGCCTTTCTAATACCTTTTTATATTGATTTTTGGTTCCAAATTCATATTTGAAATATAATTACAGTTGTTAAATGAGAAATAATTGAAGGTCGCAGATGCCGGTTAATTACATGTGTTATGCAGTTATAGGCTATTTCTGTTTAAATGGGAGTGCGAAGAACAAACCATATCCCATAGCAAAGGCCTGAACAAAATTCAACATTGTTATTATATAGTTTGAAAATATCTTAGACGTGTTCATATTGTGGTGATTTCAAATCTTCAAATACGTGTACGGTCATAATTAAGTTGCAACGAAACTTTTGAGTGCATGCATATCGAATGGTTTGTATTTTTGCTTGTTTATTGTGGAGGGGCATCGGATTAATGGGTCGTTGGTTTAACCCATGGCGAGGCGTCATTTTCTGAATAATTTACCAGTCACATTACAGCTTACGACCACTAAAGACCAGTTGATGATCACTAGTGACCTCTGGTCGCGGACAGTCTTTAAAACGTCTTACGACGGTCATCGGTGATCTTTGACAGTCGCATGTTATCTTACTTTAAAGCCCGAGTCACATTAGAGCTTACGACCAGTGAAGACCAGTTTACGATCACCAGTGACCTCTGGTCGCAGACAATCTTTAAAACGTCTTATGACGGTCATCGAATATCTTTGACAGGCGCAGGTTATCTTAAGCCCCATTCACATTAGAGCTTACGACCCATGAAGACCAGTTCACGATCACCAGTGACCTCTGGTCGCGGACAATCTTTTAAACGTCTTACGACGGTCATCGGTGATCTTTGACAGTCGCAGGTTATCTTATTTAGGTCCCACGACCAATTTCAGTCGTAGAGAGGTTTTTGAGCTTGCACAAAAACCTCCTTGCGATCAAACAGGTCGCTAGTGATCATATAAGGTCTTAAGGCTTACGCACGATGGTCTTTACAAATTGACACTAGTCACTGATAATCTAAAGTAGTCTTTAGTAATCGTGTGATTGTCGTACGACAAGTTGTAGGTGATCGCATGTTATGTCACGGGTAGTCGTAAGTAATCCCAGGAAATCTTGAGACCTTCGTACGCTATATGACCTGTCGTGCGATTGTCAATGACGACTTGTCTTACGATACTCGCAAAAGTAAATTTATCTGCGCAAAAATAGTTTTGTTCCAGACAATCGCTGATGATCGTCAGTTTTACAAGTCGCCGGTGGTCGCAAGTAATCGTAAGCTCTAGCGTGACTGGGGTTTTAGGTCCCTCGATCAATATCAGTCGCAGAGAGGTTTTTGAGCTAAAAACCTCTCTGCGATCAAACAGGTCGCTAGTGATCTTATAAGGTCTTATGCTGTTGCACAATCGTCGTTCGAAAGTCTATAATAATCTTCAACTGGTCGCCGCCGATGTCCTTGTCACTCGGTCGCAGGTACTCTTTCCAAAGTCTTAAAATCATCGCGCAATTAGTAATTTAAGCGATTAGGAATTTAAGCGATTATTATGCTATAATACAATTTTCACGTCTATTAATTCCATCTTTTAATATGTATTTTATACTTATGTCATTAACTTTAAATTTGCCTCAGGCTGTGTGCGCAACGTATACATAATGTATTTCTCATTTATATATTAACTTTAAACTGTTTACCTTTCTATCAAAAGCAGCACATGAAAATAACAATTTTTGTTTACAAACGTTTCAACTTTTATAGTTTTAATTGTTGAATAAGCGTTTTTATACACTCAATTGATAAGTTGAATTTCTTCTAATACAGATTTCAAAAATGAATATTCAATGTAATATTAAAACATACCAGCAGCTCTTACATTAATTATATACTTATAAAAGATATATTGAGAACTATTGATATAATAATATACGTATTTCAATTTTCCGTATTTTCTCTGTAAGAAATATATTTTTCACTGCAGTGAAACACATTTTCCGTATTTCCACTGGTGTCTTGCCGGACTACTTTCTGCTACATTCAGCCAATATACAAAATTCAAGGGAAAGTCGTTCAACTTCTGATGTCAAAAAGGAGAACAATGTAAATAATAAGGAGAAAAGTCATTTTATTTCTTAAAATAAAAGTTTTATTTTCCTCTTGTGGCATGAAAATTATCATATTTTATTTGTGGCTACCGTCAATCATGAAATATTTATTTTCATACCACTCAATGAAAATAAATACTGTATTAACACAAAAAACACTTATATATCCTCTATTCACCTTTATATTAATACAATCATTAAGTTTGATATGGAAAATGGTCTCACCAGGATGTGGAAGTGTATTCTGCTAATTTAAATTGTGGTATACGAAGTAGTTTACGAAATAAAAAGAGAATCAGTTTATTTATTACTTAATTCATAATTTTTAATTATTATTTTATTATTTCTTTTTTTTGTTAATCATTTTTTATATAATAAAAGTAGCAACGCATTCCTGATATATTACTTTCAAAGAATAACATTTGTTTTCAGAGACGATACCATGAACATACTTTATTTAATCGAATACTTCCTACATAATCCAATTAGGTAATTGCGACACATACATCAATTGGCAAAGCAACTAAGCAGTGCTAAAACTAAAGCAACATGATCGGTCATCATCTTTTTAGAATTATTTCTCAAACAGGTATTGTTTGTTGACATATGTCTTGATCAATGCAGCGTCATTTCGTACCTATGTAACTTATTATTGAGTGCAGACAATTTCCTCTAATAAGTAAAAATGAAACAAACAGTAATACTGTAATTGCCTCTAGCATGTCTAGTCTGTAATTGGCTCTAGTCCCTTTAAATATTATATTACCATACTGCATACTGTTGTTTATAGTTTATAAGTGAACTCTTTTGACATATCCACACACAAATAACTTGTTAAAGAACCGTTCACGTGTTTATTTTAGTATGATATTGAATTCATGAGCCGTCAAGAAATTTTGGCTCTAATATAATTTTTAAGTTAAAATCAATATTGATTAGGACTCTAAGGCATTAAAATGTCTTAAAAGTCACAGTGAAAAATTTGGAAATAGTTGCATGATGATTATAAATTATGTAAGGAAATTACCAATATTCTCCTTTAATTTATCATTCAAGGTGAACATTAAGGCATTTAGTATTCATTGAATTAAATGTCAATAACGCTCTGCGTCATGTTAGAATGTACAATCTATCATATATAATGCATCCTTAGACCAACTGCATTATACGAACGTAAGATACCCGTTTCTGTTTTTTGGGGTGTTTTTTCTGGTTTTTATATCTAAAAACAGCAGGGGCAATGAAGTAATAAAATAAATATAGACATGTGATATCACTAATCAACTTAACTATTCAACTTTTACGTTCAATTGAGTTTTATTATCAGATGGTATATGCCAAATATAACTATTGCCACTTATCTTGTTTTGATTAGAAATGTAAAAGTTGTGGAAATACGGACAGCCCACATGCATCTTTGTGTAAACATCTAGTTACTGGATTTACTTTCTTCTAGCAGTATGCACGCTTAACAATCCCTGCTTTCCCCTTTGTTCGTGCAAAGACTGAATTAATTCATCAGTATCTTGGATTATATGATGAAAAGAATAACACATCTAAGTGGGCGATCATCTGAGCGATAAATATGATTTATATGTATGTGACTGTCTTATTTTTACACAATAAATCATATTATGAATTTTAGAGCTGGGTACAAGCAATATTAAAAAAAAACTTAAACATGTACATACCAAAAAGCTCAGACAAGCAGAGACAAAATTGTTATTTGATTACGTTAATTTTTTTGTTTTAAATATGAGCTAGGTCTTTGTCTTCTTTTCTTCTTTGGGGCTTCTGTTAGCTTTATTTTGTAGTTTTGAATGAACGACTTTCTATGTCATCGATTATTGGATTAAAAACGAAAGAATTAATAAATTGTATAACAATTAAGAAATGCTTCCATATCAAAAATGTTTCTAACAAAACTTCTTTTTAGAGTTGTGTTTGGTCTTTTTTTTGTGCAACTCAGTCGTCCCTGTTTCATTTCAGTTGATCCTACTTTTCCACTCTATCTCATTTCTTGTTGTAAACTCTATTCTCGATTATAAAGTCTGAAAGCACTAAATAAGTTACAATTTGACTGTTCTATTTAAGAAATTACCTATCATCGGACAAATGTTATGGTTAACATCTCCTTCGCTTGGTTTTAGATTCAACTGTCAAGCTGTTAGCCGCATTTACCGACATTTCCGAAAAAATATGGTTTAGAAGTTAAACATACATTTATTGGCTGCCTGGAACGAAAATCGATATTTCAATCAGAATGTTTGTTATTTTAAAATTCTTTCCTGTATCCTTTTACGATTTTTTCAGTTGTATAAATCATATTTATTATGCGGCTATTCAGCAAGATGACAATGTGGCAATTTTAACTTTTGCAATATCTTAATATTTGTTTAAAATACTCGCATGTATGGAATCCCAGCACTGAGACCTCTCCGAGAATATTAACTTTTAAAATGACCCGTGTTATCCTATCAATGTTCATCAAATTTCAAATATTAATATTTATTAATCTGTGGTTGAATTACTTCAAAGAATATTTTTTGTTGCTGTGCTTGTTGCATAATAACATGAAAATATAATCCTGAAGTAAAAAGCAATTTGCATAACGAAGTGCAAATGACATTTTCATTATTCATGAGCAATCCCAAATATAGTATTGTTTTAATTAAAAGCTACTAAATGACAGTATGCTTTTAAATTATAACAGCAACTTTTTGTTTGTCGAAGTAATATGCAGAGTGCACTTTGAAGCATTAATGATAATTTTGATTAAGCAGTGTACAATGTACATGGGCTTTTTTGCCTTGTGCGAATTATAAAAAAATGTATTGACATAATTGAACAAGTAATGCCGTTTTTTTTTGCGATATGTCTTTTTTGGTGAATGGATAAAATGTTCATTGTACTTATGTTTGCAGCAAAAAGGAGAGACAAAGAGATACTTGTATCGCATTTGATCATAATTGTAATAAATTGTAATTATTGTGAAGTATACTTTAATTTTGTTAAACTCGTATCTTTATCTCACGTATTTAAATATTCACTGTGTGTCCCGAGCACAATTATGCTTTGCCTTGCAGCAGTTCCATGTTGCATGAAGCCTTTATATTTAGAAGTAAAATCAAAGCATATTCGTTTTTTTCCGAATAGCGAAATACTACCAATAATATAGTAGGCAGTATACACCATTTATATACAGATGTATTGTAAATAGCTTTGACATACAAGTATAATTCAAATGTAATACAAAATCAACACGATTTGTATTATATAATAATTTGTGCGTTATTTGTCGATTGCATCGACCTTCATTTTCAACATGACTTTATCTGTTTAATCTTATTCTTTCTGTCAAAACTTAAAGACTATCATAATTTATTAGAATGACGTACTTGATTTGTCACTTTCCTTTAGATAATCAATATCATTCCACCTTAGATAACGCATTAATTTGTAAGACAATTAAAACATATTGAAGTTTACGTCTAAATATTCGAAGCAATAGTTTCTTTAAATATGAGTTTTTCCCCCTTTTTTAAAATATACTAACGAACAAATACAAATACAATGTACGTATTTAATACACGTCGTGTTCTGAGAGTGCATGTAATAAAGTAGCAACATGAACAAATCTAGATCTACTTTGTTTCTTGAAAGTTCCAAGGAAGTGAAATATATGCAGGCAAATAAGTTCATTGTTATTCTATCCATCTATTATATGTAATTTATCTTACATCCCTATCTTCAGGATATTCTTTTACAATAGCCCGATTTGCATTGTATTTGAATTAGATATTATCACAACGGCAATTAAGAAAAAAACTTCTGTCTACGTTTAGCATTTGAAGATGATCAAGGTTTGAATATTGTTTAAATCAATCTCTATTGTCGCTTCAAAATAAGGAACTATTGTATTGAATCTTGAAAGGCCTAAACGGGTCTTACTTGTCTTAAAAGAGACATATTCTACAATACCTAGACAACGTCAAAAGAAAAAAAGTAACCTCTTAATGCATAACTTTCATGAACTTAGCGAAGAAATATTTAGATTGTTTTATTTGCCATACTATTAACAGAATTGAATTGTTTAAACTTTTCACATATAATAAAATATTTTACTCATCGTAAACCACATCATTTCAGCGTAATATAAAGAGGAATTGACATCAATGGCAATACTGTATGACAATCATTTTATGAAAATTAATTTGTTTACATTTTAATCCTCTTGGAATTGAATGATAAAGATGTGTGGGAAGTAACAACTTCTTGGATGTTTTATTTAGAACACAACCCCTTAAAGTGTATTTATTAAAGGCTATACATATTGTCTTTTCGTGTCCTAGACGTGACATAATTTCAAGCATTAAAACAAAATGTTTTTTTTTTACATTATTAAAATTAAAACGATCATTTTCTATTGGAATCAGTTCTCCCTTAGAAAACAAAATAATAAATGACATGAAATTAATGGAGCCTTTATTTTCAAAGTTTTAACAACAAGGAAGAAAAAACTATAATAAAACATCTTGACTTAAATGTTTGTTTTTAATAATACATAAAAGATTTATAAAATAATGAATATTAAGTAAACTTTTATAATAATTGAATGACTTTTGGAAGCCTTAACAGAACACAAAACAATAAATAAGTAAATAAATATCAATAAATAGATAAATAATGAAATAAAATAAAAAAGAGAAATAAAAATATAACAAGCGTTTATTTTTATTAAACAAGGCTGTATACGGCTTTAAATCACTTCAAATATATGACGACTTTGCACACATATTAATTTGCTTTCGAATTACTATTACAACATAGACAAAGAGATATTTGGCCAACAAAAGAACAAAATAATTATAAAAGTTGTACCACATTATAATAAAATGCTTGATCAAAAGTAATCATTTCACCTTTTCGTGCATCCTTGGAAATATTTCAGAACATGTTTATCAATTATTATGGTATATATATGTATATGCATGTGCAAACGAGAACATGTTATAGATTTAAAGTAACTCACAACTGCCTCCTTCGTAAGTGTTCATTGTTATTTATAGTACTCATTGCGTATTACATGTTTTGTGTTTGTATAATTACATGATTTGTAATGTTTTATGCTCTTCATTTGATTTCTGATTTATCCTTGAAAATGATATTTGATAATGTCACAGTGAAAAATGATCAAAATATAATTTCAATCTTTTCAATGTTGAGACTACTTTTAAGATTTCCCCTATGTGGCACCTCAATTTTATTATTGTTGACCATTACAAGTTATCAGGTAATTATTATACCTAACAATTTCCTCATTAATATTAAGCTTTTTTTTACGTATAATGTATATTATTTTAATGTCCATAATTCTTTTTATGAAACGTAAATATTCAAACAATTGATAATTCAATCGAATATTCCCTACATAATTTGAAGAAAATAAACAATATCCTCCCTTTAAAGACTAAAAATAGAAAGAAATAAAGAACAAAAACAAAATAAAACAATAAACGTTTGTTTGTTTAACTGTATATGCATTACGTTCATTTTACGTGTTATATTATCATTCTGTTAAAAAATCACTATAAGAAAATCCTGTAGTGATATCAACACAGAAGGTCTTATTTTCATATCATGATCAAATTTAATCCATTAACCGTCAAATAAGTTTGCCTTTGATATAATTTATTATTATTATTAAATATTGGTAAGGACTCCAAGGCATTCAAATATCTTAAAAAGTGTCTAATTTTAAAATGGTTCCACGAAAATAATATTATATTAGAAAATTACCAATCTCCATCGAGGTAAATATTAAGGCACTTATTATTAAACTGTCAATCAAATTACTATGACGTTTTCCGTTGTTGTTTGAATATTTTTTATCAAATTGAATAATAAAAAAAATATTTTTGAACAAACTGCATTAGAATTAAATCATTGCTAGTGTTTGCCAATTTTTGAATTAGCAGGGACCACAGTATAATCCAAAGTATTATCAAGAATTCTGACATGCAATATAAATTACCGAAACTATAAAATTTCAAAATTCAATTGAGTTTGTTTATCAGATTCATTAGAACATAGATTGGCATCAGACACATTATAATGTATAATTATGATAAGTATAAAATAAATATATATATATATATATATATATATATATATATATATATATATATATATTATATATATATATATATATATATATATATATATATATATACGTTAATGATATTAAATCATCGTACACTTTTAAGATAAATAGAATTATTCTACAAATAAACAACTAATAACATTAAAATTATTTGTATGTACATGATATCACATCAGCTTGCCTGTTTTAGCTCACCTGTCACAAAGTGACAGGGTGAGCTTTTGTGATCGCTTTTCGTCCGGCATCTGTCTGTCGTCCGTCCGTAAACTTCTGCTTTAAATGACATCTCCTTATAAACCACTGGGCCAATTTCATCCAAACTTCAAAGGAATGTTCCTTTGGTGGTCACCTTTAAAATTGTTCAAAGAATTTAATTCCATGCAGAACTTTGTTTGCCATGGCAACCAAAAGATAAAACTTTAAATATCTTCTTTTAAAAAACAAAAGAGCTAGAGCTTAGATATTTGTCATGAAACATCTTCTAGTGAGTGTCTACCAAGTTTCTTCAAACAAAAGCCCTGGGGTCAAAATTGGCCCCGCCAATAGCAAAAACTTAAAAAATCTTCTTTGAAAAAACCCATATAGCTAGAGTTTAGATATTAAGCATGAAACATCTTCTAGTGAGTGTCTACAAAGTTTGTTCAAATAAAAGTCCTGGGGTCAAAATTGGCCCCGCCCCAGGGGGGCATTGATTTTCCCTATATGCATATAGTAAAAACTTAAAAAATCTTCTTTTAAAGAACCCAAAGAGCTAGAGCTAAGATATTTAGCACGAAACATGTTCTAATGGGTGTCTACCAAGTTTGTTCAAATAAAAGCCCTTGGGTCAAAATTGGCCCCGCCCCAGGGGTCATTGATTTTCCTTATATGTGTATAGCAAAAACTTAAAAAATCTTCTTTGAAAAGACCCAAATAGCTAGAGTTTAGATATTAAGCATGAAACATCTTCTAGTGAGTGTCTACCAAGTTTGATCAAATAAAAGCCCTGGGGTCAAAATTGGCCCCGCCCTAGGAGGTCAATGATTTTCCCAATATGCATATATTAAAAACTTAAAAAAATCTTCTTTTAAAGAACCCAAAGAGCTAGAGCTAAGATAATTAGCATGAAACTTGTTCTAATGGGTGTCTACAAAGTTTGTTCAAATAAAGCCCTGGGGTCAAAATTGGCAAAGTAAAAAGTAAGTAAAAACTTAACATCATGAAACATCTTCTAATGGGTGTCTTCCAAGTTTGCTCAAATAAAAGCCCTGGGGTTTAAACTGGCCCCGCTCCGGGGGCCTATATACAGGTGAGCGACCTCAGGGCCATCATGGCCCTTTTGTTTGTTTGTTTTCTCTTCTTGTCCTTTTTATTTTATAGGAGTCTGTATGTTATGTATGACGTTTCAAACTTAAAACTTCTCTAACTTAAAAGAAAACATTATAAACATTAGAAAATGAATTCATTCTTAGTAAAAACCTAAATGTTTCGTATTTCATTCCAGTTGGTTTTGTGTAATCTCTTGTTGTCAATTCCACACACGCTTTTAATGTCTACGAGCTATTGTTGAAAGGAAATAACAATGAATAATGCCAGTCTAAGGCTATTCTCATTAACAAAGAATAATTATCGCTTTAAGTATCTGATAATACGTATGAAGCCGCAGTCATCAGACATCTTCAAGTGTATAAGCAATCCACTTGTATATCTATTAAGGGTCGATGTTAAACTTTCAATGATCATCAAATTACGACTGATATTCATTCTTTTCTCTCTTTTTATTTATCTCTCCCTCTCGTATAATGATTATTAGATGACTTATTTGATATTGGATATTTAAACTGTTTCGCTATACGTCAGTTATGCTCATTTAGACCGTATAAGATATTGCTATATTGCATGGCGAATTTTTTCGAATTGCATCATGACTGTTAGATAATCAACGAAATATTATAAGACAAATTTCGGAAGATTTGATATGTAGTTTGCTCTCTGAAAAAACGACAAAGTAATCTCGTTTTTGGTTTTTCTTTTTTTTCTAAAATGAAATGCGCATAACCATAACGAAATTTACATTAACCTTCAAATATTCATGACGATTCCAGTTAATGATTTTGTTCTCAATTTTTATCAATTGTATGACAATACCATTATATCAAATTTTAAAAGCATGTTTTGTTTGTATATGAATTGTGCACATTAAGCATTTAGGATATGAAAAATTACTTTGCATGGTTTTTGTTTGTGTGTGTTTTATATTGTTTTTTTATTATTTCAATTTGAATGCATTAGTATACAAATGATACAGAAAATATAACTTTGAACTAATTTTAGAAGTAGTATCCGGAAAGTTAACACCTATGTTTAAATACACATTACATATAATGTTGTGTTTTAGCAGCAAGGAAAAAAACTCGTTATTTTTGTCCTTGGAAATATTCCAAGTATAGGTAATACGTTCATTGTAATTCTATCCATGTATTCCATGTCATTTATCATAGTTCCCTGTCTTTCTTTAGGATATTATTTCATAACAGCACAATTTGCAGGACGCTTAAGTTAATAGTATCACTAAAACAAGAGAGAACAAGATGGTGATTTTGAAATAATCATAGTATCAAAATGCTGACAATTTAATCATTGACAAAAGAAAAATAAATCAAAAACTTAAACAATACATTTTGACCGAAAGGTGATGAATGTTTGAATACTTTGATAACCCTTAGTTAAAACGTGCTAAATAAGGAAACATAATATTGACTCTAGTCGGGCTGTTACTTTCCCGACCTGGATTGAGATAAATAAATGTATACCCCAGCATAAGGAAAACGTCAAAAAGTCCATTACCTCTTCAGACAGAAATTTAATTAACTTAATAAATTAAAAGTAATAATTATACTGATTAAATTGTCAAACCCTAACAGATTTAAGTTTATTTTAACTTAAAGCATAAAATTGAATTCAATACCAGACTTTAGTATTTGTTTAAAAACATAGCTAACCACATCATAGAAATTTATTAAAATCATTCGTCAATAAAAGTATATTACGTTTTCAACAGTTGTTTGTAAAACTGTATATGCATTAAGCTCCTTTTACATATTATAATATAATACTGTTATACAATCTCTATAAGAAAACCCTGTAGAGATATCAACACACACGCTATTGTTTTCATATTATGATCAAATTGAAATTCATAAACCGTCAAAAACGTCTGCCTTTAATATAATTTTGCAGTTTTAAATATTGACAAGGACTCCAAAGCATTCAATTGTCTTAAAAATGTCAAATTTAGAAATGGTTCCACTATAATAATCAATTCCATTAGAAAATTACCTATCTTCTTTATCAATTTATCGCTCAAGGTTAGTATTAAGACACTTTTTTATACTGTAAATCAAATAACTTTTACGTTTTGCGAGGAATAGGCCTAGATGTGTTTGTCAATATTAAGGAAAATAGCATTTAAAAAAACTAAATTATATTAAATCTATTTCTAGTGTTTTTTTCATATTGAAATGTAACAGGTGACATATCATAGTGAAATGTATTGTCCACGATTCCCGGCATGCAATTTCTTTTACCACATATTCTATTCAAATTTTAAGTCGAATTGTGCTTCTCTATCGCATGTGTTTGAACACAGATTTGCACCAAACACATTATAATGTACAATAATAATAATAATAATAATAATAATAATAATAATAATAATAATAATAATAATAATAATGTTATTTGTATGAAAATTCGAAAATCATACATAAACGTACATGATGTTATATCATTGTACAGTTATAAGAGAGCTTATGCTCTTTTTACATAATAAAGAACGAACAGTCCGATTAATATGAAGTAAATATGTGTTTCATGGCTAAACAAGAGGATATAAAATATAAGTTATGGAAACTAATTATTTAAAAAAGATATAAAGATAGATCGAGACACGAGCAAGTTTGCAATTATCGCTAGTTTTATCTTTATATTTTAAATATGTACGGTGCTTCGGTAATGAGAAATCATCTTCAAAAGTATTAATAATTCAGTAATTTGTAAAGGGCCCAAAAAGACTATCAATTATCATCATAAAATGAATGATATGCACTATAATGTCGTTTAATGGTGCCTTTGAAGTTTAGTTTCTTTATTCGATACTGGGTATTTATATTGTGTTATTGGACTTCATCTAGGCCCATTCAGACGTTAAACAGCGTATTAAGGAATGAACACAACTAAAAAATTAAAGGGGTTAAAAATAAAACTTTTTTCTCTCTCACACCAAAATAAAAATTTTTAAACCCGGGAAATGCAAGCTTTAATCCCCCCGGGTCAAAATATTGACGGAAAATCCCAAAGGGGGCTAGGGGTTTTCACGGATTCTACGAAAAAGGGTAAAATTCCGTAGTCCATATAGTCTGTGTGCCTGACATATTATGTATATTCATTTTACAATTACATTAATTATCGTGAATGTTTATGTTTAAAAATATGTAAGAAGCTTGTCAATTAATATTATTATCACTCAAGGGCCAGCGTCCGAGGCTTATGAGACACTTCGTTTTATGTACATATTTACTCCAATTTCACGATCCAATGTTTGTTAAGTATGTAACATTAAATGTTATTCTATAATTACTTATGAATTGTAGTACGATATTAATATATTTACCTCTATGCATGTCACCAGGCAGCTCCACCACTTCTTCCGCATTCTGAGCCAATTCAATATAAAGTTGCAGTCAGTAAATGGCAATTATAATTTATTGAATGTTCCCGCAAATATGTCTGTTTTTAACAAAAAGGTGGTATTTATACCCTTGAAAAAGTACATGATACTTAATTCATCCGTACAAAACAGTGGTGGACCGTACAATTCCGTACCCTTTCGTGTTGCAACGCAATAAACCGTATAAGACCGTGCTAATATTCTGCCTCTCCGTAGTACAACGTATTACGATCGTGATTTTCCGTGACAATGCCGTATTAAAACCGTAGCTTATACGTAGGGTAACCGTTCAAATACGTAGTTCTCCGTATCAAACCGTAGAAATCGTAATGCCCCGGTCACATATTCACGGATAATGCCACGGAAGAGCTACGGTCTAATCGTTCACGGATTACTACGGAAATGTGAAATTTCGTAGTCCACTACGGTTCCAGTACGGACACACAACGGTATGAGTACGGAGTCCAACGGATTTACCACCAAAAGCCCCCGGAGAGACACGGATTGTTACGGACCGACACGGTTTGATACGGAGCGACACGAATCAATACGGACGCACTACGGATACACTACGGTCTGCTACGGTATAAGCACGGGTTAGTACGAATAAGTACGGTCTGATACGGAGAAGAACGTATTGATACGGAGAAGAACGTATTGATACGGAGAATAACGAATTGCCACGGATCTATACGGACCCAATACAACCGTCCACAACCTCTTGCTTGCTCATTTTCAAAATGCCTTAAAAGAAAAGAACACCTTGAAAACGAATTGCAGAGTTCAATAATTTTGGCGGAGAGGACTTGGCCTAATTGCCTCCGATCCCCGAGACACATCAGGTCCGATTAAAGTGTATTTCTTGAAGGACGCTGGATCCTCAACAAGTTCGGCCATGAGAGCCTCATACTAAACTTGAAGCGGTCTTCGTAAAAGCCCATCTCGAGTCCACCATCTCGTCTGTCTTCTCTTACCAGATTAGATATGGACTAGTAATCATTAATGAAAAATGTTGATCAATGCTGCGCTTCTCTTTTACTTTTTAGATTTGCTGTTCATCTTACAATTACATTAATTATCGTGATGTTTACGTTTTAAGCTTGTTAATTAATCTTATTATCACTCAAGGGCCAGCCTCCGAGGCTTATGAGACACTTCGTTTCATGTACATATTTACTCCAATTTCACGATCCAATGTTTGTAAAATATTTAACATTAAATGTTATTCCATTACTTATGAATTGTAGTACGATATTAATATAAATTTACTTCTATGTATGTCATCAAGCAGCTCGAACACTGCCTCTGCATTCTGAGCCATTTCAGTATAAAGTTGCAGCCAGTAAATGGCAATTATCATTTATTAAATGTTTCCGCAAATATGTCTGTTTTTAACAAGAAAGTAGTATTTATACCCTTGAAAAAGTACATGATACTTAATTCATCCGTACTAAAACAGTGGTGGACCGTACTATTCCGTACCGTTTCGTGTTGCAACGCAATTAACCGTATAAACCGTGCTAATCCTTGCCTCTCCGTAGTACAACGTATTACGATCGTGGCTTTCCGTGACAATGCCGTAATAACCCGTATTAAAAACGTAGCTTATACGTAGGGTAACCGTACAAATACGTAGTTCTCCGTACAAAACCGTGGAAATCCTTGACAAGTTGGTGGACTACGAATCAGTACGGACTAGTACGGTTTTCGTACGGACCAGTACGTATCAGTACGGATTAATACGGACTAGTAGGGATACGCTACGGTTGATTTTTCCGTAGCAAATTTTTGTGCATGTTCAAAAATTGTCAAGGATCGCTACGGATATACAAGGACTTATACGATTGATTACGGTTACAATACGGAGAGCTACTGACCAGTACGGGTAGCTACGGACGATGCCGGAATTAATCCGTGGGCGTATTCCGTGAATATGTGACCGGGGTATAAGGGATACGCTACCGTTGCTTTTTCCGTAGCAAATTGTTGTGCATGTTCAAAAATTGTCAAGGATCACAACGGATATACAAGGACTACTACGATTGATTACGGTTACAATACGGAGAGCTACTGACCAGTACGGGTAGCTACGGATGATGCCCGAATTAATCCGTGGCTCTTCCGTGGGCGTATTCCGTGAATATCTGACCGGGGTATAACGAAGATCACCTTCACTTTTATTGTTTCATAATTATAAGTATTCAATGTTTTCATGATTATTTAATTATGTTGTTTAAATTAAAATTTATTGAAAGCTATAACATATCTAATCATAAAACCAACGTATTGTTTTTTTTTTTGTTTTTTTTTTCTTAATAAGTGCATTGTGAGCATTTATGATATGATATAGGATAATTCTTTGAACTAATTGTAGTAGTCACCAACGTGTAAAGGCATAAAACATGTACAATTTTAAGTTAGTTACATAAACACAATCTTGTTCGTTTTTGCTTCTCGACAATTTTCAGAAAAGTAAAAAATATCCAAGAAACAATTTTTTCTATCTATGTGTATATTTTTCCATGTGTATTATACATAATTATTTTATTTTCCCGTCGTTAGATATTATAGAATAGTTTTAGATATATATGACCTCTTCAAAGAAATTTAATTAACTTAGAGAGGTACTAATTTGCATTGTTAAATTTGCCTAGCCCTAGCAAATTTGAATGTATTTATTATTTTTTTAGTTTGAAATTGAAAACAGTACCATGTTTTACCCGTCGTTTTAAAATATAGTAAATCACGTCATTTGATCTTATTAAAAGCATTAATGGCAATAATAAAATGCATTAATTTTATACAATTACTTTGTTCATATTTCAATCCCTATGGAATAGTTGTTATCAAGATGTGTGGGAAGGTGACAATTTCTGGGGTGTTTTATTTTTATCATAAACCATTTTATGTTGATCTACTAAAGTTTTCCGCTTGTCACTATACATATATTTCCGATTGTCTTTTCATGTAAGACAACTGCAAGCATTAAACAAAAAAGGCGATTTACTGTATTATAACGATCAATATTTGTTTGAATCAATTCTCTCTTAGGAATCTAAATGGTATAAAATGAATAAGACATTCATTTACGAAGTTTTAACGTCAAACAATAAAACAATTTTATCAAATAATAGCGCCTTAAAAAGAAAAGAGTACGAATACGCTATATAGTAACAAAACTATGAAAAGGTACATTATTATCATCAGTAAACCTTAAAAAAACGTGCATTATTCAAAAGAAATGAGGATAACAAATAGGCTTTTTGGTAGCACTAGATACGGTACAAAGGAGAAAATATTGCAAAACAAGATCGTTTACAATTTCTTTTTCGTTAGTAAACTGCTCTTTTTCGTAATGTTTTTCTTCAAGTGTTACAATAACTGCAAAATATTGCAAAATTTATGTACTAATTAAAAGATGACAATAAGGCAAGCTAATGTCAGCCATAAAATACCGCTTCTGTATAACAATTTCTTCCCCTTGTGTATTAAATATGATTGGGTTTTTTTTAACACATATTGTCATTCCCGACTGGCTTCATGATTAGGATTGAGTGCAAAAACTCATTACTACCAATGCATTTAAAACAAATAATGTGCCTATTCATAAAAAGACGATTCAAATAAGTATAGCACAATGTTATATATAAAAATAATTAGAAGAAATAAAACTGGCTCTATATGACCTGTGAATTTCTTTATATCCTTTAAGCCTCTGTTGAAGCATATAAGCACACTTCAATTGAAGATGAAAATCAAATGTTTCAAGTTGAAAGGAAAGCAAATAGTTGTATGTACACACTGTATCTGATATTTTAATTGGCCGCAACCGTAAATGTTTATAGTCTTTTATGAGGATCTCTTCGCATTACAATTTCCTCCTCGAATAATTGCTTTTGCTATTTGATTTTTTAACATTTTACGTTTCGATGTATTATTCACAACGCACAAGAAAGAAAACATTTAAGAAGTTTATAATCAAATGTAGTTATCTGTACAATGTTTGAATTATTAAATGAATGGAACAAAATTATAACATTGAACGAATCTGAAAAGCAATCACTTATTACAAAATTCTCTGCTTTTAAAATAAAGTATTGAAATGCGCTGTTAGGCTTCAATGTATTTAAGCACGCAATTATAATTACATCTTATCTTTTCTATTTAAAATTTGGATATCAAATAATATTTTATTGCAGCTATGAATTCTTATTTATTAACTTATTATTAAAAACATAACATATCACACCGGTATGCCAACATAACAAATAGTTCTCTTATGTTGAGGGGCGGTAAGACAAAACCCATAATTAATACGCCAATGCAAAACGTTTAATGGCGATATACTTGAAGAACAAGATATTTATCGTTTTCAGTAAGATATTTTAAAATTACTCGTCTTATCATTTAAAGTCATTTTCACTGAAATTACCCCATCTATAGTCAAAAGGGTTTTTTTAGATTTAGACATCAATGTATCATAAGTTGGTGTCTGTATCTTGCAACCGCCCTCTTAAACAACATTGAAGTCATTTAATATTTTCCCGAAAACTTAGTTTAGGCATATTATCTGCCGAACCTTTGCGTTGTGTGTGTATGTGATGTTTTTTTAACAAAAAGCTTACATAATAACCCGAATATCCTTCTGCAATATCTTTAATCCAACGGATATCTAATCAGAAATATATACTTTCGAATTTATCGATGAGTATTATGTACGAGATGTATCAATGTACAAATCTTCTAAAGACGACGTTGTTGTTAATGTGATAAAAATAATATTGCCTGTGGTCAAGTTTTGTTCCTGACAGGAACATTAAATTCTTTTTTATATATGGAACCTGTCCATCAAGGTGGTTATCAGGTGAACATTCGTGCGTGAAATAATACACAGAGAGGGTTTTTAGTTCTACCTCAACCAGTAAAGCTGAAACCTATAATGTGGCTGGTAGATGTAAAAGCAAATCGAATAAATATATTGTAATATTCTTATAGTAATAATGTTCTTGATTGGAAAAAAGAGTATTTGTTATTGGTAATGATGAGTTATAGAATATAAAATAAACCAATATTCTTATATTCGCACTAGTCTCTTTCTGGAATAAAAGTTATATTATGAATCAAAACTAAAAGAAAACATTAATGTCGATGGTAATAAAGTGGTGATTGATAACATTTCATATCATTTATAAGACATCAATCGCAGTTCTCTTTCAGGCTAGTTCATTAATATAAAACTGATTTGTTATAACTTCAAATGATGTATTCTTTACAGGTCTATTTTTGTTCTATAATTATCATCAAAAACGACCATTATTGGTATTGATGTCGTCTGAAGTGGATTTAAACATTAAGATGATTTACTGTGAATCGGTTTCATTGACTCAAGTATAATTTTATCTTTTATATGCTGTAAGATGATTTAATTAGATATATTACTCTTCTGTTTGACAAAATCCATAATGTTGTTGCCTGGAATGGCAGACATACCCTCAAGAATTGTTGTCATGGAGGCTTTTAAGAAAAAAGAATCTATAATATTCTATTTATCACATTTCTACAATAAGAATGGCTTTCAGTAAAAAAGGAGCCAAGTGTACGAGTCTATAGCGTTACACTAACATAAGAGCGCTAAAACGCTACGTGTGTATGAAACGCAAGTTACGACAAGCCAAATTGTAAATGGCTTCGTTACACTCCTACGTTCTGGTGCATGAGATACGTATTTTATAAGCGCTAATAAGAATCAAAGGTGTGTTCAATAAAAACAGACGAACGGTAAGAAGCAAAATATTTAAATATACCCGTAAACAAATTAGGAAGATCATGTTATCTGTAATTGTCAAGAAAAATACCAGCTTATACATTGTAATTGTAAAAATACACTCCTTGGTGTTTAATTTGTATCAAACAGCATTGAGGACAAAATGAAGAAACCAACTTCATTATTATAATGAAAGGAAACCAACAACAGCGAAACCTTTAAACTTTCCGTGCAAAGGCCTGTAAGATTACATTTAATGTTTTTTATTGTTGAGGATTGCAACATTAGATATTGCCATTCATGAAAAAATATTTCATAGCTACCTGCAATTGAAAAAAATGATTAGACAACATTTTGTGCATCGATTTATAATGTAATTATTATTAAATTAATTGAAATATTCATCAAACTAAAGGTGCCATTTTGCATCTTGTTTGAATGTTTTAATAGGTCGTAAAGAAAACAGTTTTGACCGAATTGCACAATCAGTAAATCTTTCCTGGTTTTTATAGCTTTTAAGAAGCAGAACAGATTGAAGTGTGCGATAAATAGTCCATTTTCTTAGACATGAATTCTGATAACGCATGAAAACCATGATTGGAAGATAAAATAAAATTTCTTTGAAAGATAATATTGATTTTGAACACTGTGTTCTTTAAAAAACTATTTTATTTTTATTGATTTTTATATTATCTATAATGTCAGGGCAAGTATGTATCCTAAAAGATCAAACACATTATTAAAACTGACGATTTTTGATAGTTCCTTGTTTAAACGTAGCAGACTTTCCTAGTTGTGCTTGAGCTTTGTATGCTTGGATTTCCAGACAGAGCGTTAAACTGAGCGTTTACCAGCCATACTTTACATGATATCTTTTTAGTACGTCCGTGATTTTAATGCATTTATTGCATTTGAAAGCAGATAATTTGTACAGTATAACGTACACAAACAACAACCTTCAAAGTTATATAAACATACATACATCATACTATGAACTGAACCGTCACATAAAGTCACACAATTCTTCAGCAGTTGCATTATTCAAATAGTTATACTTTTATTTCATACTTAAAGTATATCTTATTGTATATGTCTTTACCGACTACTTGATACAAATGTCCAGTTGAATTGAAAGAAATTTTTATTTTGCTTTTTTTCTCAGACGTCTGATTTTTATTTTTACAATAACAAATACAAGTTTGAGAAGCACATATGAAGTTAAGTACTTGTATTTCAAACAAAAATAAGAAACTCTTTTGAAGGCACTTCCAATGTACATGTTTGCACATTGCAACAGTCAACATTTGCACAAAATAACAAAACAGTTCAGTATAACTTAACACATTAATAATAGTTTATTACTGATATGTTTTATACTTAAAGTGCAAGACAGTCGTTTCATCTTGATATTGTTCTAGAGAAATAGACATTATAAGACAGGCAATATCATTTTTAAGGTTTGTCTTAAGTTTGATGCTAATCCAATCATATATCTCGTGTCCCTCTTTATTTATGAATTCAAAAATCCTGACGTATAATTAGGTCATAATCGGATATATTATACAATTTGAAACTGAGAACATGCCTATAAAAGAAAACAAAGTATCAAATTTAACTTTACCTGGATTGCACACGCTATGAAATTTAAAAAAAAAAACTGACTAAGGTTTGAAGAGGCCAGTATTTCGTTGATGTTCAATCTATAAATTGAAACAATGAAGTGGCTAAATTGTATTTTGATGTATCTTTCTTGGACGTTTACATGTTGCACGGTATATTAAAAACGCATTACCATAGTCTTGCCCGTGACTTAATATAACCATCAAAATAATAACTTGTGTTCAAACTTAAGACAATTTCAACTAATATTGGGAGATATTGGTACATGATTTTTAAATCATTAAATCAAGGCAAATACAAAAAAACAATTTCGTAAATGTTATTTAAAAAAAAAGATGCATGAAAAACATGCATGTTGATTTTTCATTGTTGTAATTATCAGAAATAAAAAGTTATGGGATGTAATCTTTTTTATGAATTACTTAATGCAGCTATTCTTTTATCTACTTAAACATTTTAAAATAATATTTATTATGTGATGACAGTCTGCATAATGTCATGCTTTGGATATACACCTATGATTATGTGTTAAACCAAATGTTGTTACAAGTAATGTATTATTGCTGTCATTTGAATAGTAAGGATAAAATACAAATTAAAGATATCTTGCCATTACGTGCATTTCAAAATTAATTTTAAACTCAATAGACTATCAATGATGTAATGTTGCATACAGCTCATTGCGTAAATGAAGGAAACACCCTGGATGAACAAGTTTTGTCACGTGACAACAAATGCAAACGTCTATTTAGCATTTCAGCAATTACGGACCCGATTTCAGGTAATTATTTGAAGATATCTTTTTTTCTACTGCATCCACAAAATTATGACCTACACCTTTGATCGGCGTTAATTGAGCTTTTATTTTATGTATGTTGTAATTGCGAGTTTTAGGTGTGTAATTTAGAACACTTCGACACAAATTTTCTTTTTGCAAGGCACACGCCGATAGGTTTTACCTTTTCTAATCTTTTTTGTTCACTGGAAACCCATGTAGAGGGAAAATAATAGAAGATTTGTCTTTTTACAAGTAATTTTCGTACCTAGCTTATTTATAATTTCATTAGCAAGGTTAGATTCGATATAAACCCATGTTTTCCATATATTGTCGATTTTGCAAACGTCGTTTGATCTTTTAAAATGTGCAAACGTCGGTTGGTCATTTGAAATGTTTAATTGAAGACGGAGCATAACATAGGCTACAAATGACCTGGATTAATTTTTTTTTAATCAGTATTACACAGAAAAGGAAAATTGAATAAGAGAAAAACCAAATACAATTGCAAGTTAGCCAGATAGATCAGTTGGAAGAGCAGCCTAGACTTTGTATAGACATGGTTATAGGAAAGCCTCGGGTTCAAATCCTAATCTGGTTGTTACTTGTATAATACTGTTTTAGGCTTTTATTTTTTACAAATATTCATCAATTATTCAGAATGTTTTATAAATTTCTTTACTTTTCATTTAACATTTATTTTCAACATCAGTAGGTAATGAGTATATAAAAGTATTGCTGATTTTAAGGGGTGAAAAAGTCTAGCAGCTGATAAATTGTGACTTTGTTTGTTCAACAGTTTCCATTTGAAAAAAAAAATTCTCAGCATCTTCCATTCCAGTACCATAGACACAGAAAGGATTTTGACATAAGTAATTCCTAAAACAATCTACATTTAAGTTATTGCATTAGTGTATAATTTTAGCATGACAAGCAATTTAAAATCAGAATATAAAATTCAATTGAAGACGGAACATAGCATAGGCTACAAATGACCTTGATTAATATTTTGTTTAAAAATATACAGAAAAGGAAAATTGAAGGGAACACAAAAAACTCAAATAAAGTTACAAGTTAACCAGATAGCTCAGTTGGTAAAGCAGCCTAGACTTTGTATAGACATGGTTATAAGAAGGTCTCATGTTCAAATCCTGATCTGGTTGTTACTTGTATATTACTTTTTAATGCTATTATATTTTGATATATACTTATCAATTATGTCTTAATCATTCAGAATGTTTTATAAATTTCATTTTGGACATCAAGAAGTAATGATTTCCAAATAAAAGTTTGTCTGGAATTAAGGGGTGGAAAGGTCTTGTAGCTAAAAATTAGTTGCGTCTTTGTTTGTTGAACTGTTTGAAACGGTTTAAACATTTGAAAAAATAGTGCATAGCATCTTCCACTCCACAACCATAGACACAGAAAGGATTTTGACACAAGTAATTCATTAACAAATCTGCATTTAAGTTATTGCATTAGTTTATAATTCTAGCATGATGAAATGAAGAAGAACATTCCCCACTTAAGAAATATCTAGGAACAACAGGCGGTTTAAAAGGGTGTTTCATTCATAAAATTTGAAAGAGTTGGAGCATCAAAAAAGGTTTGTGAAAGTTCAATGTCTTGGGTAATTTAGGACCAAACCGTCTTATGATAACCGCCGTATGAACACATCTGCGGATGTTTCTAAATTCAAAATTTTACTATTTCACGTTTAAATGTTGAATTCTGCTTAAGCCGGTGCTAGGGGGCGTGGACGGTAACTTGCACTTTCCAGTACCGTCCATGAACAGGCTCAATCAAACCGAGCCTGCAACATTTTCATTTTTGCCGTGTTGGGCTTTCTTTAGGGATTCTGTATTTATCTCTTTTATGGCAAAAATGACAAGAAATGGTTGATTAACCACCAGTAGATAATGTAGTATGTACAAAAAGTGTATAACCGACACTGTTGTTGGTGTTCAGTCGATGAAAATTATTTAAACCAGACAACAGAATAAAAGCCATTATTTAGTTATTTGAACTATTCTGCAAAATAATTCTATATTTTGTGATTTCTTTTATAAAAAGCTGTTAGATTCCAGATATCTCAAATGCCAAAGAAAGGTTTAATAGGAGGATGAAGCCTCGGTGAAAACTGACAGGGTTGAATATTCAGGGGTTCCCTTTATTACGCTTGGATTGAAAATTTTTGACTGCCAATTTGGAAAAGACAGGGAACAGAAGTTTAAAGAGGAAAGGAAAGGTACAGACTGATAAAACTAGTTAAGCTTTCAAGAGAAGGTGGCTTACTTATTTAAATGTTTCTGTATGATTAGGTTAAAGAGGTGATTATATGAACATTTTAATGTAATCCAATTATTAATTTGAACATTTTTTTTAATTTGTTCATAAAATGTTATTCTATCATAGCTGAAAAACGTTTTCATGAAAAACATGTTCAGAATTTAACTTTAGTTCAGCTTTTAGTTACCTTAGTTGTACTGTCTGACATAAGTTTAAAAGTTCGAACATCAGATTCTGCAAAAATGTTTCTCAGAAATCTTATGTTTATATTAAGCTACACTTTCAAGGAAATAAGTGGTATCATCATGACCCATTTTGTGGTGTCTATGTTGGTCAATGTATATACATGAATATATAAAACACAACAACCGTTGTGATATTATGGTTAGCATACTGGACCAGCATTCCATAGACCAGTATTTTGAGTCAAGGCAGCAGCATGCCGTTTTTTGTGTGATTTCTTATCTATAATGTTACGCTCTCACACAGGACTTTCTTCCGTTAATAAATATATATTGATAAATCAAATGAGACTTTCTCCCTAAAAGGTATTTAAAGAATTTGATAGAAGGAAAAAAGTTTGATACAAAGCAGTATTATTTTAATGGCTATAGAAAGCCTTGTCTTATAGAGGTATGTTTGATATATAAAAAACATTTTAACTTATTTATATAGATATATATAGGTTGAAGATGATCACCAAACATATATGAAAGGGAGGAAGTTTTGGTATGTGGTACCAAAAAGCTCAACTGTCCAGCACTGTGTGTCTTAAGGGAAATAGGTACCTTCCCTTCCCATCAGGTAAAGCAATTCTTAAAAGATATGGTTAGTTTTAAATCAAGTGTTTAAAATTATCAATATTTGCTGCAGGATCATCAAATGTGGCAGTTTGGTGGAGAGTGAAAAATAGGTTAGGATTTGCCAGTATGACATTTATCAAGCTAACAAAAGTGGATGAATTAGTCCCTTACTTACTTAATACCTTAAAAAATACTTTTTTTCTTAATGTAAATATCAAAACCCATTTAGTTCGATGTAAGTATACTGTAGATTTGTCTGCTGTTTGTTGTAAAAAGAATTATCTTTAAAACTTCAGGCTTTTAGGTACATCCTATTAATTTTTTTACTTAAATTTTTCAATGAATTTAAAATTGAATACTTTCAAGTGAATGCTTATAATTTATCCAGGGAGGCCTTTTTATGTTATGTCACAGGTACCAGCCAAAAAAATTGCTTAAATTTGCTTGAATTTAGCATTCTTCCCATTGGTACACATGCAATAAATGTATAATGTAACTATGTATGTCTGTATATTTGAAACATTAATGTGATTGTGCTAGTTGCTTTGGCTAGCCTCATTTTTCTTTGGGAATTTTTTAGCTTGACTACTTTTTCGATTGGCCATGAAGGTCAAAATTTTGATTTTTTTTAAACAATAAATGAAAGTTAAGTGTAACCAATGTCCCAACCTATCTTTGGCTTTTGTTTTCTAATATTTATAATTACCTAGGTCACTGTAATGTTTTTGTTTTAAAGATACTATAAGTGATTTCTTGAAAATCTTTAAAGATCTGTCATTGGTTTTACCACACAATAAAAATGTGCTGATAAATTAAGAGTTGATGTCAGAATATGGCCTTTCTTTTTCTTATTGTATTAAATAAATTTGAATATTTTGATCTAAATTGGCATGCCTTTACAAGTCTGGAAAATTATCAAAATGAATGACTAAATAACTACATACTAGTCTAAGTCATTTTTGTATGACTTTTATATGATACTGATTCATGGATAATAGCATGTTGGTAGGAGCTTTACTCATTAACAAGCTGTTTTATATAAAATAGGTTGGTGGTAACACAACAGGGCTAAAAAGGAAGATGATTGCAGATGATCTCCTTTGCAGAATACTTTCTGGGGAACACATGCCCTTTTCTAGAAGAATTATTATAACTCTTCCCAATCTGTCAGATCACGATGGACATCCGGTTGGTGCATGGGTGTTTGCAACCATTTTTCTATGATAATGAAATTAACTAAAAAGGTTATTTTTTCGCTTTTCGTGAAATATGGTATATATGGAAACATTTTCATGAAATATGGTAAATATGGAAACATGATAAAATGCCACATATTTTCATTTGCCGCCCCGGCTCATGAAAATATGTGGCATTTTATCAAGTTGCGTTAAAATATATTTCATATTTCACTCAAACGGAAAGATATCCTCTTAATTATTTTCGATATCTGACTTCACAATTTAATGTGGGAAACTAGTCCTTCATATAAGGAAAATATGTACATAGTCAAATCCAAGTACACTAACCAAATTGACTACATTATGAGAGATGTAAACAAGGATGAATCTAAATTTCATGCTTATATCAAAATTACCTGGGGTTACTTTGAGTGTAATATTTTATTATATTAAAAGCAGATGAATGAATCTAAAATTAATTCTTATAAAAACAAAATAAGTTAACCATTTCACTGCCATAGGGACGGCATATGCTGTCCCTATTATTTTCGGCGTATTTGCCATATGGACGGCTTTTGGCGTTTCAATAATAATAATAATAATTACAATAATAATAATTATAGTAATAACAATAATCATAACTAGACCTATCACTAAATGTGATTAATACCCCTGCAAGACTGCTTCGGAAATGAGGATGTTACTAGTTACAGAATTCCTTGTAAAACAAATGAAATACAGTTATGGTTGTGGGCAATTAAAGATAGTTGTGGTTCTTGTATGTTGCATTTGATTTCAATGTGGAGTTTTATTAAATTACTCTGCAATAAGTCCAGAAAGACAGGGAAAAGGGCAATAACTCTATAAATACTTAAGATGGAGTCATGGTCATTGTACATTGTACTTCCTCTCATTGCACTTGACCTTTGTATGAAATTGTATCAAATTCCAACAACAAGTTTTCAAGTTTGCACAGGACACAAAAGTTACAAAGGGCAATAACTTTTATTAGTCCAAATAAAGTTATGGTTCTTGAGCACTGCACTTCATCTCACTGCCCTTGACCATTGTATAAAGCTTCATTGAATTGCAATCATTAATTTTCAAGTTATGCACTGGACAATTAAAAGTAACTAAGGGCAAAACTTTTTAATGAGTCCAGAAAGAGTTATGATTTCTGTACACAGTGCTACCTCTCAATATACTTGACCATTGTATGATTTTATATTGAATTCCAAGCATAAGTCTTCAAGTTATGCATGTTATGGTCCGAACAAAAGAAAGCAATGGAAAAGTAACAAAGGGCAATAACTATATTATTAGTTTAGATAGAGTTATTATTATTGTGCATTGCATTTCCCCTTATTGTGCTTGACAATTGTATGAAGTTGTTTTGAATTCCAATCAGTAGTTTTCAAGTTATGATCTGGACAAGAAAAACTAACAAAGGGCAGTACCTCTGTAATAAGTCAAGATAGAGTTATAATTCGTGTACACTGCACTTCCTCTCAATGTGCTTGACGATTGCATGAAATTAAATTGAATTCCAACCATTAGTCTTCAAGTTATGGTCCGGACAAAAGAAAGCAATGGAAAAGTAACAAAGGGCAATAACTCTGTAATTACTTTAGATAGAGTTATTGTTCTTGTGCACTGCACGTCCCCTTATTGTGTTTGACAATTGTATGAAGTTGTTTTGAATTCCAACCAGTAGTTTTCAAGACTTAGTTATGCCCTGGACAAGGAAAAGTAACAAAGGGCAATAACTCTGTAATTAGTCAAGATGGATTTATGGTTCTTGTGCACTGCACTTCCGCTCAATGTTTTCTTGACCATTGTATGAAGTTATATTGACTTCCAACCATTAGTTTTCAAGTTATGCTCCGCACAAAGAAAATGCAACGGACCAATGGACCGACCGACCACCGGGTGACTCCTATATACCCCCCCCCCCAAAAAAAAAAAAAACAAAAAAAACATCAAACAAACAAACTTCCTTTTTGGGGTTAAATAAAGATATAGATAATTATACCATCGACAATAATTATTATTAAACTAGCATATTTGGAAACATATATAATCATTATAATACTCATAACAAATAATAATAATAATATTAATAAAAAATATATCAATTTCTTAGAAAACTTTTTGGCAAATAGGTAATCAATAAATAACCCTCTGGCAGCGAAAAGGTTAAGGTATGAAATAGTTTGGCAGTTTTTTTGTGTTTGTTTGTCATGTACTTTTTATATGATTTTCTATTAAAATCATCCCGGAAGCCATAGACAAAAGTTTATCCAATAAGATAAAAAGCCTAGTAGAGGATGGGATTGTTGAACCTGATATTGTGCGTACCCAACTTAATCAACATGTACGAGAACACTGCCAGCCACCATCCCATCCTACAAACAAGAGGTTTTATCCCTCAACAAAGACAACCCGAAATCATGTTTACATGGTCAAAAATACTCGATTACCAGCAGACCAACAACATGTGGCATCTTGGGTTTAGTATTTTATATTATAGATGTGCTCATGGTTGTGAAATTTTCATCAAGAACAGGCAATTTACATAGTAAAATTGTATTCCGGACTAAGTTTTCTGATAATGCATTAAAAGGATATTATCTTTATACTCAGCATACATGTTATATGTAATGAAAGAATGTCTTTTACATCATCAACATTGTTAACATAAGAAAACAGGTCCATAAAAAGGTGAATGTCAAGTTTGTGTCTGGTCACACCTCTGTCATTTATTCATGAATGTTTATGGATATTACTGGCCTCACTGAGAATATGAGAAAGTATTTGTTAATGTATCTCTATTCATAAACAATCTTATATAGTAACTGGCTATGCTTTTAGGGCAATTATATGCTTCAAAAAACAGTTCTTGTTAACTTTACTTTTGTGAGAAAAAAAAACAAAAACAGCCAAGTCTGCAGTTGCGTTATTGGCCTTGCTAATGTGAAATTAAAAGTAAAGTTATTTTCGCATAAGAACTTTCCTTTTCCCATTTGATTTAACAAGAAAGAACAATGCATACGTCTTTTTGTGACAACAAAAGTCTTGATTATAAAGTACATGAAAATGCAACTGAAAATTGTTGATTTTGTTTGAAGTTGCAATATTTACCTGTACGTTAAATTATATTATAAACTTAAGATGATTTATTTTGACATATAAAGTTTAAATATGTTTTTAGAGTAATTCTGAAAAGTAGAATGACAGTATCCAAAAGCAATTTCAGTTTAATTTAATATTTAATTTAAGGTACTCTATTTAACAGCATTTCAAAATTTTGGTTTTCCAAAAAATCTGATAATTTAAAGCATGTATCTTATAGCTACTATGGTATTTCAGATTAAAAATTTACAAGAAAAGAATGAAAATGATTTTTTCTTCTTTCTATTAAAAGCAGATGTAGACAAAAACATTAGTGACACATTACAGGTTTGACCAAATGTTGAAAGTGTTGATTAGTTAATGGTTTATGAAAATCCCAGTTTTGTGACAATGCACGGTGAAAACTATCTAATTCATGATCAATTCTTCAACAAGAAAATAATAATCTTATATAACAGTGTTCAAATAGCTGAACACTTCATTAAGATACTGTCTGAATTCAGCTATTATCTTGCTGCCTGACTTTGTAAACATACCATTTTTTTAAAATTTGAAATATTCATTTGTAGGAGGTTCAAACATGAAAAAAAGAAACATGTGTTATGAAGCATAAATTTATGAAATATTATGTTGATGGCATTGTGTGTATCTTAAAAGTTAATGAAAGTCAGGAAAGCCTTTTTCTTTTCTGTTTGTTTTGATTTCTGATGAAGTAAGAACTATGTAATGTAGTAAGAAAATACAGGTTGACAATATCATGATATAAGTCTGTTGTTGTGTGCATTAAACTGACCTAACAAGTCATTTTGTGAACAAATCAAATGAATCTAATCTATGTAAAAACATTAATTCTTCATATTCAATACAGCTTCAGAAAACAGAGAATTCATTTTTGTATTAAGTTTTACAGTTCCATTTACAAATGCAATGGATTTGGGAGAATTAATAACACCATTGGCTGCACCTGAAAAGGTGGGTGGGAACAAGTTGTAAATTTTTATTTTTGTTATTTTTATCGTTATGTTATTCATTGATGATGCTTGTCAAAATAAATAATTGATTTTCACTATATGCATATATTGAAAAAAATATATTAATCTTTTGTTCAAAAACTAAAAGGCCTAGAGCCTAGACGTTTGTCGTGAAATATTGTGCAGTGCACTTAATTTTGTATTAAACAATTTCGATTTTACATGTATGCAGATACAAGAGTTAAAATTTTGCTTTGAATTAAAGTATCATTTATCATAAAAGATAATTTATATACTTAATATAGTTTTCAAGTTGACTAGATAAATTTTAGTTCATATTTTTTTTTAAGTTGTGTATTTTTCCTTAAATAAGATGTAACTAGACATGGGTCCATAGGACATGGTTGCCCCCACTCTCCACTGTTTTTTCAGTAATATGACTCCAGGTCAAATATTTTTGGGCTACATGTGGCACATTTTAAAAAATAATAATATTTTACTAAGCCAGGGGCAAATACTCTAAAAGAAATACTGGATAAATCCTTCAACAAAAGCCAAGGTGCACAACTACACATACTGATCAACATTCCTTTCAAGTTTCATGACTCTAGGTCAAATACTATTTGAGCTATGCATGGCACAAATTGAAAATTGCAAAGTCAAGAGCAATAACTGACAAAATTGAAAAAAAAATCAACAAATGAAACACCAGTTGCACAACTTCAAATGCTGAGCAACATCCCTGTAATATTTTATGGCACTTGGTCCAAAACTTTCTTAGCTATGTTCCACACAATCTGAAGTCAAGGGCAAAAACTTTGACAAAATACAATAAATCCACGAGCAAAACCACCCCAGGTGCACAACTGCGCATACTAAGTAACATCCCTGTACAATTTCATGGCTCTAGGTCAAATAATCTTTCAGCTATATGCCAGACAAGTTGAAAATTACAAATTTTTACTAAGTCAAGGGCCATAACTCTAAAACACTAAACAAATCTACCTGAAAATACCCAGGTGCACATTTACACATGCTTGGGGCACAAATATATGAAAAACTTTATATAAAAACATGAACAATGAACTATTAGTATATATACAGTCAAATGTTATGTATTATGTAATTGAATTGTATATTAATTTTCTTTAAGACTGGGTCAAAGTTGCTGTGGATTTATCAATCCTCTCAACAGAAACGGCTCCTGAAACGGTATGGAAAGAAGGCTTGTATAGATGCCACATACCAATGCTGTATTTATGACCTGCGTCTGTATTTCATAGTTGTTAAAACAAATTGCCACTATCAAGTTGTGGCTTCATTCATCACAGAATATGAGTGCACTTCATCAATTGAAGGACTGAAAAAATTGAAAGAGCATAATGTAGATTGGAACCTACTTTATGACAGATTTCGACGAAAGTCAGATAAATGTACTGGAGCATATATTTCCAGGTAATATTATTATTCAACTGGCCATAGATCTTTTAACTATCTTTTAGACCATCATTTAGAATTTTAAGTAAATAAGAAGCCAATTGATTGTTTGTTTGTTTGTTTGTTTGGATTTTTACGGCACGTCAACACATAACTGGCCATATCGTGCCAATGCTATAATAGACTTAACATGTTATGTTAAACTTTGTAAATGACAATAGAAATGAACCAATTAGATCCTAGAATACAAGTTTATCTCTTTCAAAATATTCATTTATGTTTTTTAATAGAATTGTATTAAAAAGTTCTTTGAGTGAATTTACAGAATAAAATCTATTACGGGCCTGTGAAAAATCATGACATTCAAGAAGAAAATGCTTGACAGTAAAATTTTCATTACAAACTACACAGAAAGGGGCATTGTCATTTGTAAGGAGATAAGAATGGGTTACTTTAGTGTGTCCAATTCGGCATCGAAGAAGAACTGTTTGATCACGGCGGTTTGCACTTATTCATTATCCCTCATGTACAGACTCAATCAAACCGAGTCTGCAATTCTTATGTTATTTTGTTGTGATTAATGCTTCCGAGGGATCACTTTGTTTCCAGTATTTTGTACTTCACAACAGCAGGTGTCAAGTGCCGTGTGGCAGCCGTAAAAAGTTGCCCCGTACTTCACTTCAGTGTTGTTGTATTTTCTGGTCCTTCGGGATCATTGATACCAAAACTATAAAGTGTTGAGAATTGAGTACCGCTCAAGCCGGTGCTAGGGGCGTGAGGGATGTTGCACTTATTCATTATCCCTCATGTACAGACTCAATCAAACCGAGTCTGCAATTCTTATGTTATTTTGTTTTGTGATTAATGCTTCCGAGGGATCACTTTGTTTCCAGAATTTTGACAGAGATAGAGATGGTGACACAACAAGAGATGGGTTTATATCGTGAAATTTATTAAAATAGATAAATACAGAATCCCTAAAGAAAGCCCAACACGGCAAAATTGAAAATGTTGCAGACTCGGTTTGATTGAGCCTGTTCATGGACGGTACTGTAAAGTGCAAGTTACCGTCCACGCCCCCTAGCACCGGCTTAAGCAGAATTCAACATTTAAACGTGAAATAGTAAAATCTTGAATTTAGAAACATCCGCAGATGTGTTCATACGGCGGTTATCATGGAACCTTCAATGTGACACTTCCGTGCCATTCCATGAAAAGCGGCGTATGGTCCCCAAGTAATAAAAAGCGTGTGCCCTAAACGAGAAAACAATGGGCGGAACTAAATAAAATGGAATTTTGAAACGGTATCTGAGGTTATGAAATATGATAAACAAGATCAACAAGGAAAGGCGGCGTTCAATGAACGCAACCCCCTGAAGCCTGCGTATCACAGATAAGACGTCAAAAGACAAATTTAAAAAGCAGGCAACATATCCTAAGGGTGATTCAACATTATTCAAGTAGGAATATTGGAACCACCCAACTAGAAAATGCCAAAAAGTTGAAACTAAAAATACCACAAGCACTACAATAATGTCGTGCTGAACGATCTTCAAGGATCGAAAATATAACATCATTGATTAAATGTACGGGGAGACTTTTTACAGCCGCCACACGGCACAAATAACACGGAGCTTTAAGGCATTTAGTTTTCAAATGTTTAATATGTGGTATAAATAAGTTTTTTGTCAAATATAATTCCTAAAAACTTAGCTTCATCAACTACTGGAATTGATTGTAAAAAGAACATAAGAAACCACTAAATAAATGCAATTGCACCATGTAAGTCTGTACCAATTAATCTATTCTTGCTGTCTTACTATTTTATTTTTATTTGGTACACTTCTGTCACAAGTTAGATGTTTCTGTTGACTTGAAGATTGTTCAGCACGACATTATTGTTGTGCTTGTGGTATTTTTAGTTTCAACTTTTCGGCATTTTCTTGTTGGGTGGTTCCAATAGTCCTACTTGAATAATGTTGAATCACCCTTAGGATATGTTGCCTGCTTTTTAAATTTGTCTTTTGACGTCTTATCTGTGATACGCAGGCTTATCAAAATAAACAAAATAAACTGACCAAGAAGACTAACGCGACTGTGATTTGATCTATAGCTAAGAGATAAAAATGTTCCAATGGGAAAATTAGATTTAAATGCCCATTATGCTCCGAAAAGGCTTTTGTTTTTATTTCTCAAAAAAAGAAATAATTTTGATGACCTGTTAAAGTTTCCAAAAAGTCACTCATCGGCCAATTACCTTAACCATCTATTCCTTCTGTTGCTTTTTGGCAAAATGTACAGTTTCAATGATATAGTGTTTTGTATGGAAGTCGAAATACTACATTGTTTACATTTTGTTTCTTTTATGACATTTTTTTTTCACATTCAGTGCTTATTTCTTAAGGTGATTAACATCATATATGTTTTTAAACCATTATTTAAACATTGTCATACTCATGTGTTCCCTTTCTAAAGTATATTATATTTATTCATTTCTGGTACATAATGTGCCTTTACATATAATCGGGAAGCCATACAGCAGAAACGTTTGACAAAATTATAATTCTTACAATAAAAGGTGTACATTCTCTTTAACTACATCATATTTCATTATTTGAATGGAAATTAATGTTGTATATCGTACGTCGCTATGTTTAAACTTATGTCCCAAACACACATTGCTTAATCGCTTGCGATATTGTGGTATCATAAATTATAACTAAAAAGTTAAAATTCTTACTGACAGAAAATGTAAGTTAATTTGAAACTATATCTCCATGCGATAGCTTTTACACGATAATCTGTTAGCAAAAACTTTTACATTATACAAAAACGTGTTAAAATCATTTTTGTTTTGCGTTGATTGTAAACAACTACATCGATCTTGGAACTATGTTTATGCACACAAAAAATGAAAGCTTTTATGCCAATGTCTAAATCATTGAAATATTAAAATTCAAATTGATTTATAGTTATTATTTGAATCTATTCAAGTGTTGAGCTTTCCGCAATAAACACTTTCTATTCTAATCATGTATAAATAATAAGTTGTCACTGTCAACATTAGTATTGTAATTGAATTTATTATGTTCTTTTTTCAACAAACTAGACCTATATTTGAGAATTCGGATAATGTATGCGATTTTTCGCAATATTATATGAAACATTCACTGAGTTGAACAGATAATAAGCAAGAAAAGAACACATTTTTTTGACGACATTGTCCGTTTTTAATATTTGTGTGCAGAAAAAATACCTTACGTTTTGGTTTATGTTTGATCTATATTGATGTCATGTGCAAAGTTTTGATAAAAACAGTCTGAAAATATTCCATACCATTTTACATCTAGACTTACAACAGCAGGTGTCAAGTGCTGTGTGGCAGCTGTAAAAAGTTGCCCCGTACTTCACTTCAGTGTTGTTATATTTCTGGTCCTTCGGGATCATTGATGCCAGCACTATTAAGTGTTGAGAATTGAGTACCGCTCAAGCCGGTGCTAGGGGGCGTGAGGGATGTTGCACATTTCCATTATCCCTCATGTACAGACTCAATCAAACCGAGTCTGCAATTCTCTTGTAATTTTGTTGTGATTAATGCTTCCGAGGGATCACTTTGTTTCCAGAATTTTTATACTTCAGAAAGATTCAAAGTTTGACATACATCAACTTGTCTCTAAAGATACTGCTTTTATCTGTTGTCATATCTTTGAAAAAAACGCCGTATAAGATATAATTGTGATATAGTTCCGGCCTTGTTTTCTCGTTTAGTGCACACGCATGTTTTTACTTAGAGACAACATGCCAGTTTTCTTCATGGAATGGCACTTACTTGTCACATTGAAGGTTCCAAGATAACCGCCAAATGAACGCATCTGCGGATGTTTCAAAATTCCAAATTATATCAGTTCATGTTAAATGTTGAATACTACTTAAGCCGGTGCTAGGGGGCGTGGAAGGATGTTGCACTTGACAGTACCTTCTATGATCGGGCTCAATAAAACCGAGCCTGCAACATTTTCGATATTGCTGTGTTGGGCTTTCTTTAGATATTCTTATTTTCTTTATTTAGAAATAATCTCAACGACATTAAGCATCATAAGCCTTAAAGAGGCGTTATTAATTATAAACGATAAACTAATAATGATTGTCTACATAACCTTCACTTATAGTCCGAAACCATTGAACAATAGCTATGTTTTTATTTGACGCTTGGCATACTTAGACAATCTCAATTGTATGCTCTTATTTGAATCCTTTAATTGATATTAGATTTATTAAATAAAAAATCAATACCAAGCAAATTATGAATTTAGTACATTAAGCGATGGATTAAGCGATGGAAAAAGATATAGTCGAAGACACATATTTACAAATATAATACATGAATATAACTTATCTTATCATCCTTTTCGAAAACCCAATATTTTAATACGTTTGTCAATTTCTCAAATATTGCTTTTATATTCGTTGCCATTTTTGTTTTAGATATCAGATCATATATGGGGATGGTACGCCGTTAACAATATTTATCGTAGCTTTGTAGCAATACTAATGTACTCATCTAAATAACGTCGGAATGAAACAGTCCTTTCCATTGACATCTTTTTAATAATTGTTCTTGTGCAGACCTTTCAATCTTACAATCAAAGTTTTTTTTTATACGACAAAACGAATTTGTAAGTACATTTCCAGATTTTGTAAAGTATAAATGGCACTGGCGGTGAAGTTTGTAATTATAAATAATGATGCCCACGTATAACAATTATTTCTGCAGATTCATTTTATTTGCAAAATTAACGAAGCATCTGTTTTCCCCTAGTGTCAATAATATTTCCGCCTACAACCTATAAACTTGAAATAATGTTTTATGAAATATTGTCATATTAACGTTAGGTGCAGCACATTTGCACATCATAAATATGTTTGCAATCATGTATTATAATAATTATATCCCAAGATAAACATTCTGTATTTTCAACAAATTGATTTGTGTTTTGTGTGTTCCTTTCTGTTGAGTTTTATGTGACAACTATATTTCTAAATTTATCTAAAGTGACAGCTTTTTGTTACCCAGCTTAATATCCTGAATATAAGTTTTTATTCTTTCACACTCCACCTTTCGCCACCCTTATGTCCACTTATGGTTTTGGTTTGGTGCCTTCTGTGTGCCATGCTATGGTGGCTTGGATGTGTTGGGGACTGCGTCCTGCGAACGTTGCCTTTGCATTATTAATATCTATTCTCGTTTTTGTTTAGATATATTTTCATTCTGTTATACTCACAATGTATGTTTAGTCTCTCTTTTAACAACAATGTACTTAATACATGGAAACAAGCAATTTTGGTGTTCTAGTTTGTCTCATCTGTCAATTCCATTTATAAATCCAGCATGGTACCAATGTCAAGTAAATTATAATGATCAAAAGATGTGTAATATTGTTCAATCTATGAAAGAAAATGATCATCAACTTCCAGACAATAAAACAAATTAATAAATATATAAGAAGAGGCAGTAAAATGATTATTGATATAACAGTTAATTAAGTTGCTCCGGTTTAATGATTATAAAATGTTCAATATTTCCAGGACGATTTTTCATTGTTCTGTGAAAGGTTCTTTTAATTTTCTCAGAGCTTTGATATTTAATCGTTCACGGGTTGCCATTACCTATTTCTGATTATGAACCACGCATATGTGTCGCATCTAATTATCACATTAGCTAACACTTAACTACACTAAATATATATCGTATACATAAAGAAAGTGTTATATATCTGATAAGGAACTCTAAGAGAAATATATAATATCTGTCTCGACCTTTAATTTACTCTGACGTGACATATTAGATTGATAGAAAGAGATTTATCTTGCAGAGTATCATTCTTTTTTATTAGAAATGACGAACTCAAAATATCCCTACCACTCATTGTGTTTCTTTCCCCTTTTTCAGAATAAAGCATATTAATGTAAATGTAAAATACCATGCTCTAAAAGAGAAACACATAGACGTAATGTAATCGACGCCCCCGTCAGCGCTGCCTACTGGCTTAAACATATTTCAAATTCTAACACTGTATGTATTCATACATTCAATGTGTCCAGTGTGACACTTTCGAGCCATTCCCATTTAGAAAAAGATAAATACAGAATAAATATATAAATACTTTAATTTATTTAATTATAGATATTCAATCATAGTCGACGCTTTGTTGTAGATTTAGTTTCTAGATTTAATTTGTATTTGTATCATGAATTGGCTGACATTTACCACCGAGTGGTCCAAATTGGACTGGAAATCAGCAAATTTATCATCCTTAACTTCTACTGATTGATTTCCACCACATAATAGAAATAGATCAATAAATAAACGTAAAGCTCACATTTGTGGTCATGGGAAATAAAATAGTGAAGTATGAAATGATGTAATATAATAATCAGTGTATGTTATTTGTGCTTCACATGTTTTTGGTATGTACTGTGTCCTGCAAGTTATGCCTTTCAACGGGGTTTTATTGACTTTTTCTGTTTTGATTTCCCTTCTATTTATTTTATAAAAGCTTGGTTATTTGAGCAAGAACTGTCCTTGCAACCTGTTGTATCATATTTCTTTCAATAGAAAACGTCTGTTTTCGGCACATCTGTGTATTAGTTTTCTTAGAAAAATAATATGATTGTGATATTCCATTCGAATGTTAAGACCACATGTTTTTGGTTTACAAATTCATACAATATTGTTAACCGTTAACCGAGTTTAATTAACTAGGGCGTTACTTTGTTAAATAAATGCCAAGCACTGCTTTTTATTCCATTTCAAGTGGTTTCTGAAAATAATTGCGCTCTAACAGGTGTAATTGGTACGCTTTCAACAAAAGGAGTAAATTTAAAGGAATAATATAGTTTTTTAGACTGTGAATCGTACGTGCATTTATCCAAGTCCGTACAAAATATCAAAAATTCAAAATTGACATTACAAAAATAGAAAACGGAAAATCTGTAACAATTGTTGTGTAAACAAATGTAAAAACGTAACACTATCAAACATTCATTTATTGTTTACAACATAAGGTATCGAAGCAAATAAACTTACAGGACAAATATATAAATGTATATAGGCTGTTATGTTAAGTATTAGTATCCGTAATTAGTTAATTGTTTAATCAATAAGTCAATTGTCTTAAAACAGACATGATAATACAAAGGAAAGCTGTGTATTATTTGTAGATTGCTAGTGCATCGCTTTGAATATGCGTTTCCTTCGTTTACTGCAAAAGGCGCACACGATAAATCTATTTTTAAATGACAGCTGTTTCGTTCATTGCCACTTTTTCAAGTTTCATAAATATTGCTGACAAGAGTAATTTATACAAAGTTCACTTCATTTATCGCTTCTGTCAGCTGTGACAACGGGCACCTGGGATAAATTGATTATAACAGAAAATGGAATGTGAAGGTCAAATGTGTTTATTTAAAATAATGAGTTTTTGCAGCGTTCACTTATTGTCCTAGAATTTTTAAGGTCAATTTAGAATACTGTACAATTCAAGAAAACTTTATTTTACAGACATAGTAATTTATTCATATAAAACGCTTATATTGTTCAAGTCCAGTCAATGTGATATCATTTTTAATGTATTTGATGTTGAAAATAAGGCAAGTGTAAAGTATTCTGTAGTTCCCTTGCAGTTTGATAATATTGATATTTAAATTTAATATACAAAATTAAAAAAGAAGAGTACACACTATATTTCAGAAACATTTGTATAAGCAAAATGTAATATGCAGGTCGTGTTCAGCTATTATACATGTGAATATAATGCATGGCAGATGATGTACTTGGTACAGATCGTGGTACAATTTTTGTTCTGTTTAGTTCAATTAAACTGAACTCTTAAGATAAAATAAACAAAGAAATATTTACAAATTACAAATGTGACTACATATGTAAAATAATTTGAGAATGTTTCATGTTTTAAAACGATATTACAGAGGCTAATTTTGGTTAGATAATGCTGTTTGAGAAAATACCTGCCAGTCAAACATGAATATTAAAAAAGAGTATTTATTTTGGGTTTTTAACATGCGTTTTATAATATGTATCAAATTAATTGTCGAAATGCATACTCTAGATAAAGTGATACAGTAACTACAGATCAACTTTAAGATCAAAACAACATATGCCATTAAATTCAAAACATAACATGTATACCCTAATGCACTGTTTATAATTATATGGCACAATATAAACCAAGCTTAAGGTTTTCCCTAACATATATATATATTTACGTTAACAGCAAATGGAACTGGGTTTAGTTTTATGTGCTTTTAGAATTGGACATATACGTTGCCTTGATAGCACGTTTTCGGAATTAATCGTAATTTGCACATATGCATATTAGTGGGCGCACACGTAAACCGCTCTATTTGAGTAACACATAAAGTTTGGTGAACATCAAAATGATAAGGGAGAACAACATTCAAGTTTTCATTTCGTTTATGTTTCTCTGCATATTGCTTCGCAAATCCATCTTAGATTCTTTCAGAAATAAATTTTGAAAACTTGCTGCAGTTTTCTAACCTTGGGCTTTACTCATACTTTAATGTAATAACAGATCACATGTCGCATGATAAGGGCCTCTAACACAATAGAAAAATACAGCATTTGATATAAGTGCAAACATCAAAAATGTGTGTGTTAACCAATTAGATGGACAATGAACTTCAAAATCCGGTAGTCATGCGGGAGGAATATGATATGGTTAACAATATGTGATAAGGCAGGAAATGACAATGGAATGATGGGGGAATGCAATTAAATATTTCGACCTTATTCTATAATCGTTCTTTTATAATTAGAAAAAATTAAGCAGACATATTTCATGAACTTTAGACATCTTTAATTTAACTTTTTTTAATTATTTATTAGAATGATAAATTTATACGAAAAATAATTGAATACACTAAATAATCAATATTTTTTTAATATTACGCACCTATATGTTTTAAAGCGATACAACTAGATCTCCTTAAACATCTTACTTGTTTACTTTTATAACAATTCCACAGACAAGGAGTAATATAATAGACAACAAGGATCTGTAAATAAAATACTCGGGGTAGAATTAAAACTGGTAAACTTACAAATGTTAATGCTGCAAGGTCATATAGAAATGTAAGCATAGCTTGCAGTACAATAACATAATGATTTCTGTTAGTCTAAAATTTATTAATCTTGAAAAAACGAAACACTTGCAGTTGTATGTGTTTCTGAAAGAGCTTATCGTGTTTTGGTAAATAAACTCATTTTCAAACAACAACATCTACACAGTCGGTAGGCAATTATGTTTATAGATGCTTGATGAACATGCAAAATATAAGGACCAATACAAAACTCTTGTTTTGGAAATTGGAAATTAATTTGTCTTTCTCCTGGTATATTAAGTACTTCCTGTAATTTTTGAGGAAGTTAAACTGATTTAAGACAGGCCTTTGGCCGACAAGGAAGTGCAAACAAGTTACACACAAGCATATTTATAAATCTAATGAGTGTCGTCTAGACAGAGCATTTATTTATTTGGAGAAAATCGTCATCTAAATTGTCAGACTCTGATTTAATGTTTACAAATACATTGTTTTAAAGCAATATTGCGTGCCTTTGTCTTTGCTTATAAAGTGCTGATCTGACATAAACATATTTGTTAGTTTAACAGAAACTAGTAAAGATAAAGATTCAGTTAGTTATTTATCTTATTACTTATTTAGTTATTTATGTATTAAATAGGTTTGTTATTTATCGAGTTTTTTATTATATTGTTTTTTATCTGGCAAAATGTTTCGCTTATATAATAAACTATATTGCAATGGACAAAACACATAAGGCTTTACTTTGTATCACATGTTTGAGAACGTAAGATGGTATATGTAACCACCTGCAAATGCAGTATCAAGGAACGGGATCGGGTTGCCATTTATCAAATTGCTATTAAATATAATATATGATTGTACAAAATTATATGAGTGAGAATATAAAACAGTTTTTGCCAAAGGCAAAATCTAAAAACGGACTGTGAGGTAACCAAAAAACAACAACAACAAAAAAACAACAGCAAAAACAATTGCTAAATTGGTAAAATTGTATGTGAATTAACAAGTAATGTTTTTGTCAGAGTACGGTTATTCTGTTTATTCATTAAAGTTACAAAGTATAAAATGTTAAAACGTCCGATGGAAAAATAAGACTTAGACATATTTATCAGACACAATTTTACACAATTAACTTTCTCTTTTAGAAATTTCTGGAAACAAAGTGATCCCTCGGAAGCATTAATCACAACAAAATAACATAAGAATTGCAGACTCGGTTTGATTGAGTCTGTACATGAGGGATAATGAATAAGTGCAACATCCCTCACGAAACCATTTAATCCAAAACAACTTTTGTTAAATACTAAATAAATGTTATTAATCCATTAGCTTTTAGAACTTGGAGCGATAAAATACAACAGTCAAACGAACTGGTACCATTTTATTACAAATCTAAATTTACTTTTGCTTTTTTGAAAATTTTCGAAAAACCGACACGCCACTTCATGATAATTGCTACTATATTTATATTTGATGGCATTTTATAATGTTTGTTCTGTTTGTAGTCAAAGAGTAACTTGTTACAATAATACAAACAATTGCACAAATGGCATTTAAATTCGAGAAGGTGTCATTGGTGTGCAATGAACGGTCTTATATGTCTGAAATTACATAACAATACCGAGAAATGTGTGTTTCAATTGAGTTTATTTGTTGATAAATGTGGGTATGTTGAAAGAATCGTTTTCAAATTCAAATGCAAATAAATCAATTAGAAGCCTAAAATGATAAAGTTATCATAATGGTTGAACTTATTTCTTTTTCTTCTGTTTCATTATTATTATTATTATTGTCATTATTATTGTCATTATTATTGTCATTATTATTGTCATTATTATTATTATAATTATTATTAGTTTTTTTTCTTATATTCATTATTTATTTATCTTTTGTTCAATTTCACGAGGGTAAACAGTTAGACATACTTACAATACAAACGTTCCGATTTCAATCAAATATAACTTATTTCCGACTAAATGATTTGACTCAATGTTCAACTAGATATAAGATAAATAAATATTACGGAGAGAGAGAGGAAGAAACATTAAGAAATACATACGTCATCACCCGTGCTGGTTAACTAGTCTGTATTTGTTTAGGTTCTATCGAACCTTCATCAGAAAAAAATATTTTGTAAAATGTTCGGACTTACGTGTACAAAACTATCTTTTTTTATAGTACTTGAAATAGAAAACACAGGCATTGTGAAAAAACTTTTACATGTTGTCTAAAATAAATCATATGAGTAGATAAGTAGCTAAATATCAAGAACAAATACGAGTATATGCTTTACAGATATATGGGATATGGAAAAACAATGAAACAAAAAACATAACAATTCATCGTAAGACATATTGCCATCTTCTAGGCCAGAGAAATTGCTGACATGGGATTTACAAAATGAACGTTAATTTATATTGTTTTCGTCAAGTGCGACTGCAAACGCCTGATAAAAATTGATGCTAGCAGGTGATAAAAGACAGGAAAACATTATTTGTTTTAGATTTAGTTTCTAGATTTAATTTGTATTTGTATCATGAATTGGCTGACATTTACCACCGAGTGGTCCAAATTGAACTGGAAATCAGCAAATTTATCATCCTTAACTACTACTGATTGATTTCCACCACATAATAGAAATAGATCAATAAATAAACGTAAAGCTCACATTTGTGGTCATGGGAAATAAAATAGTGAAGTATGAAATGATGTAATATAATAATCAGTGTATGTTATTTGTGCTTCACATGTTTTTGGTATGTACTGTGTCCTGCAAGTTGCCTTTCAACGGGGTTTTATGTGACTTTATTCTGTTTTGATTTCCCTTCTATTTATTTATAAAAGCTTGGTTAATTTGAGCAAGAACTGTCCTTGCAACCTGTTGTATCATATTTCTTTCAATAGAAAACGTCTGTTTTCGGCACATCTGTGTATTAGTTTTCTTAGAAAAATAATATGATTGTGATATTCCATTCGAATGTTAAGACCACATGTTTTTGGTTTACAAATTCATACAATATTGTTAACCAAGTTTATCACACACCCGTGCCGATTTTGCGACTCCGTAAAAATGGTATTGCACGGCCTTGCATATATTTTGACGTGACGTCAATAGCGTTATACAAACGTAGTGTAAAGACGCGCTGAATGTTAGCGTTATACTATAGGCGCGTTAATGAAAATGACTCTTATTTCGCTTTAAACGGTCTTATTTTGGGTATGTGATAAATAAAAATATTAAATTTTTAAGTCATTACGAAATTTTTGGCCCCCGTTGAATAAAAAAAATTTTTGCTCGCCAGAGGCCCCGCATAAAATTTAATTTTATTTCAAATCGTGGAATAAATTTGTATTGAACTTAAAAATCATTCAAAAAAATCTCTATTTTAAAATTTAACTAAAGGGCGGGTTTCTTTGGGTTTAAAAAAATGCCAAAACAATGTTTTTATTCCTTTTTCAAGTGGTTTTGAAAAAAAATTGCGCTTAAAAAGAGGGGTTTTAATTTGGGTAGCCTTTTCAACCCAAAAAGGAAATAAGAAAATTTAAAGAATAAATTAGTTTTTGGTTGTGAATCGGTTACGGGGGAAATTTATCCAAGCCTACAAAATAATCAAACTTTTTTAAAAAATTTAACAAATTAAAAAAAAAAGAAAGGAAAAAATTTTTGGTAAAATTTTTTTGTGGGGAAAAAAATGGGGAAAAAAATAACCTAATCAAACATTTAAAACCAAAATTTTTTTTACTAACATTTTAAAAGGTTCGAAGCAAAAAAAAATTACAGGGAAAAAAAATAAAAAAATGTAAAATTTGGTTTTTGTTTAATTTTTAGTTTTCCCTAAAGTTAAATTTTTTAAATTCAAAAAGTCAAATTTTCTTAAAAAGGGCTGTAATACAAAAGGGAAAGTTTTGTATTTTTGTAAAATTTTCTAGTGAAATCGTTTGAAAAAAAGCGGTTTTTCCCTTGTTTTTTGCAAAAGGGCACCGAAAAAATTTTATTTAAAAGACAAAACTTTTGTTCTTGTTTTTCAATTTTCAAATAAAAATTGTGAAAAAGATTTTTACAAGGTTAAAATTCAAATTTAAAGCCCTTTTGTCCCGGTGAAAACCCGGGCACCTGGGATAAATTGATTAGAACAGAAAATGGAAAGGAGTAATAGGCCTTTTGGGAAACTTACTTCCGTCAGGTTACGACATATTTATTTGTTTGTGGGGTAAAATAATATATTTTGTGAAGGTCAAATGTGTTTATTTAAACTCATAAGTCTTTGAAGCGTTCACTTATTGTCCTAGAAATTTTAAAGTCGATTAAAAATACTGTACAATTCAAGAAAATATTGACTTTATTCTACAGACATTGTAATTTATTCATATAAAACGCTTAAGTTGTTCAAGTCCAGTCAATGTGATATCATTTTTAATGTATTTGATGTTGAAAATAAGGCAAGTGTAAAGTATTCTGTAGTTCCCTTGCAGTTTGATAATATTGTTAATATTTAAATTTAATATACATAATTTAAAAGAAGAGTACACACTATATTTCAGAAACATTTGTATAAGAAAAATATGATATGCAGGTCGTGTTCAGCTATAATACATGTGAATATAATGCATGGCAGATGATGTACTTTGTACAGATCGTGGTACAATTTTTGTTCTGTTTTGTTCAATTAAACTAAACTCTAAAGGTAAAATAAACAAAGAAAGATTTACAAATTACAAATGTGACTACATAATTATGTAAAATAATTTGAGAATGTTTCATGTTTTAAAACGATATTACAGAGGCTTATTTTGGTTAGATAATGCTGTTTGAAAAAATACCTGCCAGTCAAACATGAATATTAAAAAAGAGTATTTATTGTGGGTTTTTAACATGCGTTTTATCATTATGTATTAAAATAATTGTCGAAATGCATACTCTAGATAAAGTGATTCAGTAACTACAGGTCAACTTTAAGATCAAAACAACATATGCCATTAAATTCAAAATATAAAATGTATACCCTAATGCACTGTTTATAATCATATGGCACAATATAAACCAACCTTAAGGTTTTCCCTAACAAATATATATATTTACGTTAACAGCCAATGGAAATGAGTTTAGTTTTATGTGCTTTTAGAATCGGACACATAAGTTGCCTTGATAACACGTTTTCGGAATAAATCGTAATTTGCACATATGCATATTAGTTGGCTCACACGTAAACCGCTCTATTTGAGTAACACATAAAGTTTGGTGAACATCAAAATGATAAGGGAGAACAACATTCAAGTTTTCATTTCGTTTATGTTTCTCTGCATATTGCTTCGCAAATTCATCTTAGATTCTTTCAGAAATAAATTTTGATAAGTTTCACTTCTAAACTTGCTGCAGTTTTCTAACCTTGGGCGACCACGTTCTTACTTTAATATAATAACAGATCACATGTCGCATGATAAGGGCCACTAACACAATAGAAAGATACAGCATTTGATATAAGTGCAAACATCAAAAATGTGTGTGTTAACCAATTAAATGGATAATGTACTTCATAATCCGGGAGTCATGCGGGAGTAATATGATATAGTTAACAATATGTGATAAGGCAGGAAATGACAATGGAATGATGGGGGAATGCAATTAAATATTTCGACTTTATTCTATAATCGTTCTTTTATAATTAGAAAAAATTAAGCAGACATATTTCATGAACTTTAGACATATTTAATTTAACTTTTTTTAATTATTTATTTCAATGATAAATTTATACGAAAAATAATTGAATACACTTAATAATCAATATTTTTTTAATATTACGCAACTATATGTTTTAAAGCGATAAAACTATATCACCTTAAACATCTTACTTGTTTACTTTTATAACAATTCCACAGACAAGGAGTAATATAATAGACAACAAGGATCTGTAAATAAAATACTCGGGGTAAATAAATATGGTAAACTTACATATGTTAATGCTGCAAGGTCATATAGAAATGTAAGCATGGCTTGCAGCACAATGACATAATAATTTCTATTAGTCTAAAATTTATTAATCTTGAAAAACGAAACACTTGCAGTTGTATGTGTTTCTAAAATAGCTTATCGTGTTTTGGTAAAAAGACTCAATTTCAAACAACAACATCTACACAGTCGGTAGGCAATTATGTTTATAGATGCTTGATGAACATGCAAAATATAAGGACCAATACAAACTCTTGTTTTGGAAATTGGAAATTAATTTGTCTTTCTCCTGGTATATTAAGTACTTCCCTGTAATTTTTTGAGGAAGTTAAACTGATTTAAGACAGGCCTTTGGCCGACAAGGAAGTGCAAACAAGTTACACACAAGCATATTTATAAATCTAATGAGTGTCGTCTAGACAGAGCATTTATTTATTGGGGGGAAATCGTCATCTAAATTGTCAGACTCTGATTTAATGTTTACAAATACATTTTTAAAGCAATATTGCGTGCCTTTGTCTTTGATTATAAAGTGCTGATCTGACATTCTTCTCTGACATAAACATTTTTGTTAGTTAAACAGAAAGTAGTTAAGATATAGATTCAGTTAGTTATTTATCTTATTACTTATTTAGTTATTTATGTACGAAATAAGTTTGTTATTTATCGAGTTATTTAATATATTGTTTTTTATCTGGCTAAATGTTTCGCTTATATAATAAACTATATTGCAATGGACAAAACACATAAGGCTTTACTATGTATCACATGTTTGAGAACGTAAGATGGTACATGTAACCACCTGCAAATGCAGTATCAAGGAACGGGATCGGGTTGCCATTTATCAAATTGCTATTAAATATAATATATGATTGTACAAAATTATATGAGTGAGAATATAAAACAGTTTTTGCCAAAGGCAAAATCTAAAAACGGACCGTGAGGTAACATAAAACAACAACAACAAAAAAACAACAGGACAAACAATTGCTAAATTGGTAAAATTGTATGTTATTCTGTTTATTCATTAAAGTTACAAAGTATAAAACGTTAAAACGTCCGATGGAAAAATAAGACTTAGACATATTTATCAGACACAATTTTACACAATTAACTTTCTCTTTTAGAAACCTTTTAATCCAAAACAACTTTTATTAAATACTAAATAAATGTTGTTAATCCATTAGCTTTTAGAACTTGGAGCGATAAAATACAACAGTCAAACGAACTGGTACCATTTTATTACAAATCTAAATTTACTTTTGCTTTTTTGAAAACTTTCGAAAATCCGACACGCTACTTCATAATAATTGCTACTTTATTTATAAATTGATGGCACTTTATAATATTTGTTCCATCTGTAGTCAAATAGTAACTTGTTACATTAATGCACATAATTGCACAAATGGCATTCATATACGAGAAGGTGTCATTGGTGTGCAATGAACGGTCTTATGTGTCCGAAAATTACATAACAATACCGAGAAATGTGTGTTTCAATTGCGTATATTCGTTGTAAAATATGCTTTAGTAAGAATTATAAAATATCGAATTAATAACCATATTTTTTTTTTCAAAACACTATTGAATCTTATGTTAGTGTTCTAGTTTCTATCATTTTGAGTATGTTGATAGAATCCTTATTATTATTATTCTAAGTTTTATTTTTATGTTCATTTATTTATTCATCTTTTGATCAAATTAACAAGGGTGAACAGTTAGACAAACTAACAATAAAAACGTTCCGATTACAATCAAATATAACTTTTTTCAAACTAATTGATTTGATTCAATGTTCGACTAGATATTAGATAAAAAATATTACAAGGAGAGAAAGGGACATTTAGAAATTCACACGTCAGCACCCGTGCTGGTTAACTAGTCTGTATTTGTTTAGGTTCTACCGTACCTTCATCAAAATAAGCATTTTGTAAAATGTTCGGACTTACGTGTTCAAAAATATCTTTCATGTTAGTACTTGAAATAGAAAACACAGGCATTGTGCAAAAACTTTTACATGTTGTCTAAAAATAAATCATATGAGTAGCTAAGTAGCTAAATATCATTAAAAATATATACTTAAGAGATATATGGTGAAAAGAAAAAAAAACGAAACAAAAAACATAATAATTCAATGTTACACATATTGCCACCTTGTAGGCTTGATAAATTGCTGACATGGGATTTACAAAATGAACGTTAATTTATATTGTTTCCGTCTGGTGTGACTGCAAACGCCTGTTAAAAATTGATGTTAGCAGGTGATAAAAGACAGGAAAATATTATTGGCCATTTGAGAATTTGGTAACTGCATGTAGGTCACAACGTATGAACATATCTGTGTATTTTAAATTAATAACCTCAGGTTCTACAGCATATTTATTAACCTATATAAAATTATTTAAATATGACAAGTGTTGTTGTTTATTTATAATATTTTCTGGTGTAATACAATGAATAAAAATATATGACAGCCGATTAAGAAAAATATTGTCTACAGCCATAAGGCTCGAGAACGATTATAACTATGATAAATGCATGCCTCAGGAAGCAGCAAATTCTTAAGTGTAGGCGAAACAGATATGATAAAATACCAAATAATGCAGTGCATCTCATTTCATACTTTTATTTGAAATTTTATTTTCTAACATGACCTTTTTGATAACAAAATCATGTATCAAGTTATCTATCTACTAACCATGTGCCATTGAAACATTTCATGAAATACAATTAACTTTGACCCAACAATTGTAATTGTTCATAAGGCATTGGCTAACCCCTAAAACCGGTGCTAAGGGGCGTGAAAGATGTTGCAATTTTTTCATTATCTCTCATGTACAGACTCAATAAAACAAGGTCTGCAATTTTCATGTAATTTTGATGATTTATTGCTTCCGAAGTATCACTTATATACAGATCTTTCTACGCTTTGAGCTAAATATTCAATTTGAAAATAGCCTTACATTACACTTGAATAAGCTGTGCACGTTCTGATATTAGTATTAACTGCGAACTTGGATCAGACAACGCTGCTTGACATTAAGGATTGTATTAACCGAATAAGTGATAAAGTCAGTCAATCAAAAAATCAATGAACATATTTAATTGGAGATAACAAACTAATTGTCAGTTGATGCTATGTCTGAGATATAATCCACGCTATTTCTGTTCAAGCTTCTTTAATTTCTATTGTAATGTAAAAGGGTGATTATCTGTCGGCCGCACTAATATAGCATTATTTATCTTTTGCTGATGGTGATATTGTTTAAAAATTATATCGCAAAAATGCAATTGTAAGATAAAAGAAGTTGAACAGTTCTCTCCATAATACATAGGATGAGAAAACAAAATCAGTACATGAGCCCGAGTTAATTATGCTTCTTCTGTTATTGAGTATAACAGTTTCGTATGTATGTTCAGTAATTATGTGAAAGCCATGCAGTCTTGTGTTTTATAAGATGTTCTAATGAAATGAAATTTTTGTATTTAAAAAACATATATATTTGAAAGTATTGATTTGAATGTATAGCCATTCCACATTTATATATATTTGCTTCTTTTCTAAATATGCATATATGATGCCTGACAATTGCTAAAGTAAACATACTTGTTTATACAAATAACAATTTTTCAGATATATTCTTTTCAAGATATGTAATGGCAAATTTTACCAAATTTAACACGCTTATTCATTTAAAAAGTAATAGCACTGACGCATGAAATTATTTGTCACAACCATCATATAAGAACAACAAACTTTAATTATAAATTGTGGTTACGTCCGATTTTATCTCATTGTTCTCTTGAAACGAGATATCTTAGGGTAAGTTAATCACAACTTTACACTCAAATACAATTTATGGTTTTCATATACAGGTATATGTATAAATACATATTGAAATTCCACTGTCAGTAAAACAGCTTAATGTCATCATCAGTAGGTTTGTTTTATGTACTTTGTTATTTATAGTAAACAACATTTGTTTAAGCATATAACTACATCTGCAAATATGTGATAACATAATGAAAATCCAACATCCGTGTATATTTTGACCTTAGATTAAAAAAAAGATCATACGGTTTTAGTATGGTCATGTTCAAAAATATAATGATTTATGCTATTTTAAACAAACAAAAAATGTATTAGTTAGCAAGGATTTCTTTAATTTGGGTTTTAAACCAATCTGAAGCCCAGATCCTGACTGATTGATGTGGATTAATAGTACAACTAACGTAATATATTGCTAAATGAAAATGACGTTTTGATCTAAGGGTCAGTGTAAGTCTTTTATTTCTAGAAATATGTTTAATAATTTTAAGACAACATACTTCCGACATTGACTGTTTTAATTAAATTAGAGTATTTCACAACCTTCTGGAAACACGTTTTCAAACTACTTTGGATCTGGTATATCTATATATCACTAGATACAATTCACACACACAAAGAAGTCATTGACCAGCATTGCGGACGTAAGTAATAATCAATTATGTCTGGCGCAGATTGCAGTTAATTTTCCACCATTTTCTTGTTATGTACTCGGGCTTGTTGTTGTTTTTGATATTGTTAGTCAATTGGCTGCTTAGTTACCATCAAATCAAACAATCTATGTCTAATAAATAACAAAAGTAAGTCAATGATATAAAAACGTCCTAATATAAACTGAAGTAACGTACCAATTTAGCAAAAAGCGCAAAAGTTCGATTTCGCCGTCCGTTTGATATGTCTTAAACTGTATCATCATGTAACTTTGAATGTTTTGGGTACAATCAGTTTTCAATTAATGGCAATCAAATTGATTAAAGTGAAGGCGTGGCCGAGTGGTAATTTATAGATTGCAAATCGTGCGTGTTCAAAACAACGACAGGGACAAGCCCCTGTATCCTTGAGCAAGATATTTTACACTCATTATTAAGTACTTGTTGGTTCCAGGAACGAATTCGAAAGCGTGTCTATAAGCATATGGCTACCTACTCAATCGAACTGATATTTTGTATCAACAAATTGATGTTGAACTCTTGATAAAGTAAACAATGATACGTATAATAATGTTTTACATTATAAGATATCTGATGCTTTATTATTTTATTAGAATAAATTATAACCCTTGTTTCAAATATTATAAATAAATGAGACTAAGAAGTGTTATTAGAATAATGAAAAACATTTGATGGACTTAAGTCACTTGTTAAGAGCACGTTGATTATGAACTCATAAGAATAAATCATTGGCCTTCATTAGGTACTGGTGTGACGTGTTATTATATTGTACTACCTCATTAGTTTAAACTGTTTATGAGATGTTGTGCCGAGAATATAAAAACATAATCAAAAGTAATATTATCTTGATGCTTTATTCTTGCAGATTAGTAACAAAATAGTATCGTCAGATGCATGCACGCTTAATGATAAAGCACTGTTTCACTAGTGTCATTGACCAGAGTTGCAGACTGCATACTTCATTAAATCTGTCGTTTTCGTCTAGATAATTATGTGGTAACCAATGACTTGCATGTTAAAATGATTGAACAGTGTGTTTTTATTCGTATACATTTGAGGCTGTTGAACTGAAGGCCGCCTACTATCTGCTAAAATCTGTTGAAAATATATATGCGTTTAAGAGTATGATAATGTTCTAAATATTAAATGTGACAAGATGTCTTAATTATAACTGATGTGTTTTTTACAGCATATTGAACTGCTCTGAACATGGTAGAAAATTGTTATACTCATTATATGTTAATCTTTTTAATCTGAAAGAGATGATTTTTAAAACATTATGCCGATTTAAATACTTCAAATGCACAGAACGAACAGTACAATGTACAACAAAAGCAATATAATTTATATTATATTTATAAAATGTTTATGCCTTGTTTAATTCAATGAATTTTTTAATGGTATTCCTATTTGACTTTGTAATTTGGTTAAACGTAGCACCAACACAGTACATGTAATATAACGGCTTTTCAGACTGACCTCAGAAGCTCCTTCACGCATTATTATAGCCACAAATGGGTACTTGGGTACAACGACTGACGTTTTGCAAGCTACCTAAATGGCTTCTTCTCATATTAAACGAATACTAAGTGCTTACGCGGCTCAAACCGATATCGGTTAGAGGCAAGATATAGTTAATATTTTCATTGCTTTTTTCTTTATCATCGACATCTTATTCTCTATAATTGCGATACAAGCCTTTTGAAATATTGTTGTAAATGCCACGTGCAGAATAATAACACAATAATTTATTATAATAAATAGAAATCAACAACTGTTACAGCAAAACCGATAACATTGCCGTGTAAAACTTTAAATGCTTTTTTATTGAGGAGGATCGCAACATATGTATTTACATTTATGTTTGTTTGTTACATTTTTGTTTGTTTGTTGTTTTGTTTTCATAACAACCTGCAATTGAATAATGATTTGGCAACATTTTGTGTATCGATTCATAACGTAACGTGAGTATCATTACATTAATGGTAACATTCATCAAACTTAAGGGGACATTTTGCATTGTGTATGATTGTTTTAATAAATCATAAATAATAGCCTTGAACAAATTTCATGATCAGTAAATCTTTCCTGTGTTTTTTATAGATTTAAGAAGCAGAACAGAATGAAATGAGCGATAAATTGTCAATTTCCTTAGACTTGCAATGTGATAAAGCATGAAAGCCAGGAATGGGAGATAAAATGAAATTTCTTTGTAAGATCACATTGATTTGAACATAGTTTTGCATCAATATGTACTTTATAAATTTATTTCATTTATATTGATTTTTATATTGTCTATAATGTCAGGGTAATAATGTATCCGAAAACATCATAGTTTTTTTTACATATTATTTATACCAACGATTGTCTGATAGTTCCTTTTTAAACAATCGAGCTAGACTCTCTGAAAAAAATATTAAGTTTAAACTGTATTTTTAATTCAATAACATTATTTTACTTAATTTAGTTTAACCTATGCAATACGCTGCTATATCAGTGAAATATATAATTATACTTGTTGAATAAGGAATGAAAATATATGAAAGAAGGCGGAGTCATATTTATTTTAGTGACTGATTTCTCGGATGTTTTCTATGACAGTCAGTAGCTTTACCTTTTTTCATTTCATTAATTATATGGTTTCTGTTTTCTCAAGGCAGTTCAAGATGGCTGTGATAGTTTGTGTAACGCACCTATTCATAGTCAATATATTACTTCGCGCTGTGTAATGCAACTGCGTAAAAAATACGGAGTGTTTGCAAACAACTTAATTGTTTCTCTCTTTTTTGTCTTGAAGGTAAAAATAATAACAAAGGTGTTTTTCTTTCTTAATTATTGGTGAAAATATGAAAAACATGTTTACTTAATAAAATTCTGGCTCGTGAAAATACATTAAATTATAAAATGTTTGCAAAGAAAATATATTCAATATTTCACAGAAACGTAAGATACCTCTTTGGCTTAACATGCTTTTGTGGATTGTTTAAGACACTCACGATCAATTACTTTCAGACAAAAAAAAATAATTTATTAAATGAATAAGAAGAGCAGGTACAACAACTATTGTTCTACCCGTTAATTACTGTTTCTTAAATAATAAATTTACAAAGGCATAATATCATAGGCCCACTACAATTCTTCGTTACGACACTAACATCGTACATATTAGAACTGCCGTCTGTAGCATTTTAGTAAGTAACTAAAATGATGTATCATTGTAGCACATTCTACGCATATGATTGTTAATGTATTTAAGCTTGATTAATTCAGTTTAATGTCTGTAAATGGAAATTTATTATATTGCATTAAGAGCAAATAAATTCAACACATGCAATAAAGACGATGCCTCACAGAACATGAAAAAAAAATGAAATTGAAAATATCACAATATGATGAAAATATTTATATATTTAAAAATTGTGTTGTTTTTAGAATATTCAGAACAATGATAAAAATGAAAAGAATAATGTAAAATATATCGTGATAATGTGTTTTGTTTAAAATCGACTTCCGAACAACATAAATTGTAGTTCTCAAAATACACTAGGTGTTCTTATTTATATTGACACAAGAACATACAATGTTTGATAACATTTTTGTTATTATGTTCCTGATCCTACACTGTCTAAATATGCTGACCTATAGTTGATACAAAATAGTATGCTGAAATGTATAGTTTACGTTTTATATAGTCAGTGATTTTTATGTCGATGTCTACTTTCTAAGCATGTGTTAAATATTTCCACAAAATGTTTTTTAATCAGTTCTGTCAAAAGGTCCTGTTAATTTTCTTTTAGCTTTGATATTTAATCGTTTACAGGTTGCCCTTACCTATTTCTTATTATGAACCACGAATTTTGGCCCAATTTAATGGACCTTTCCAGTGTTTACAGTTTTATGTAAATTGGCTAATTTGTTGTCCAATTGCTACACTGAGACAATCCATAGTCACTGGTTTGCACAAAAGAACATATGGTTATGTTTGTGATACTGTTTGTGAGCAGTTGACCTTGCAATAAATGGAAAAAGTGTGGCTGAATGTTCCGCTACGAATAACCGGATAGGTCTATTATCACCTTGTCTAACACTAAAGTACACTAAACACGATATCGTATGCATAAACAAGTGTTTTATATCTGATACGGGAGAGTAAGAGGAAAATATAATATCTGCCTCGACCTTTAATATACTCTGACGTGACGTAATAGATTTGTAGAAAGATGATTTTCTTGCAGACTCTCAATCTATTGTTCTCTGATTAAGAGTATGATTTAAGAAATTGCTAGAATATCCCTGCCAGTGATTGATTTTTTTCTTTTTCTGAATGTAACATAACAATCTACATATAATATATTATTCTCTAAAAGAGAAAAAAATGAAATCTAAAAGAACACTATGAATGGAAGGAAAAAAATCTGAACTCTTTTATTGGTGTAATGTAATCGACGCTCACCAGCACCGCTGGTTTAAGCAGAATTCAAACTTTCAACACAAACACCGTCTTCAATGTGCCCAGTGTGATACTTTCGAATCATTACCATTTATATAATTATGTAAATATTTAATACAAATAAAGATATAAATACTTTTATTTACTAATACGTATTCAATCATAGTTAACGTGTTTTTAAAACAGGTTTCTATACTAAATTTGTATTTGTATCATGCATGGGCTGCCATTTACCACCGAGTGATCAAAATCGAACTGGAAATTAGCTAATTTATCATCGTTAACTGCTACTGATTGATTTCAACGAATTCATTTACTGGCATATCAGTTATAGTTAGACAAGTCAATAAATAAACGTAAAGTGCGCATTGGCCGTCATGGGAGATAAAATAGTGAAGTATGAAATGACGTTAAATATTAATAATCGGTGTATCTTATTTGTGCTTCACATGTTTTGGGTATTGTACTGTGTCCTGCAAGTTACCTTTCAACGGGGGTTTATGTGACTTTATTACGTTTAGGTTTCCGTTCTATTTATTTATAAAAGGTTGGTTTTTTTGAACAACAACTGTGCTTGCAACCTGTTGTATCCTATTTCTTACAATAGACAGCGTCTGTTTTTGGCACATCTGTATATTAGTTTTCTTAGAAAAATAATATGAATGTGATATTCCATTCGAATGTTAAGACCACATGTTTTTGGTTTACAAATTCATACAATTGTGTAAACCGAGTTTAATTAACTAGAGCGTTGTTTTGTTAAAGACGAAATGTCAAACACTGCTTCTTATTAAATTCAAATTGTTTCTTATAATAATCGTTCTGTAGCAGGTAAAATGGGTACACTTTCAAAACATAAAGTACAATCTAGTTTGGTTAATATGAAATGCATTTATCCAAGTACGTACTATACACATATTGCATATATATTTAAGAGAACACTTTATCGAAAGTTTAAAAATTGGCGTTATGAAAGTAGACAATGGAAACTTGTAACAATTGTTTCGGCATTAGTATCAACAGTTTATTCCTTGTTTTAATCATTACAGGACAAATATATACATGTATATAGGCTGTAATATGAAAACTATTAGTATCCGTAATTAGAAAATTGCTTAATCAAAAAGTCAATAGTCCCAAAACAGACATGATAATACAAAATAGTAATAATTAATTGTAGGATATTACGTCATCGCACACCTGTTGAATGCTCCCGCTAGTGCAATTGTCTGCAGAAAATCCGTCAACTTGAAGGTAAAATACAATTTTATTATAAGAAAACGTAAGAGTATCAAAAAATCATGTAGCGCACCGAAGAATGGCTATAGTACTTGAGATAATTATGATGTTTTAAAATCTTAAATCACGAGTTTAACAAACACGCAAGTCATTTCGTTTTAAATAATTAATAAGTATTTAAATTCATGAATTAAAAAATATATGCAGGCCTGTAATGTATTTGAGAAACCAACAGAATCTTAAAAAAGTATAGTACTAAACAATGTATAATAACTTCTTTATAAAGCAGCAACATTCCATTTAACATCTCAACAAAACTTTGTTTTTGAGATCAAACCTGACCATTTAAAGTTTTACAGTCATAGCTTTGTTGTTGGCAATAATTTAAATCATCCCTTCGGATCCGATACCGACACAAGCCAAGTGTACCTTCTTGTTAAGTGATGCTATTAGTTGAATCTTTGTCATGGCGCCTTGTTCCTGACGACGATATCTTTATTCAGAATCAAAGAAGTGATCTCTGCAAAGGGTAAGAAAAAGTTAATGTCGCCAAACACGTATTAGTTATTGCCAAAATGGTGTAAAAACTGTGAAAATAGTCCATCAAAGCTTACCACAGCAATGTGCTTTCAAAATCTGTATATATTTGGGTCCGAGTGGGGGCATATCTGTAATCGAGTCCGTGTCGGAGCAGTTCCCATTTTTTATAAAAAAAATAGATAAAAAAAAACTTATTTTTGAATAGAAACATTTGAAACCATTTAGAAAGATCTGTACATATAACTCGGTTTATGTTCCGGTGAGTTAAAAATAATTGTATAGAAGGTTTATAATCTTCTTTCTTATATGTTTCGGGAAATGTCCGAGTGGGAGCATACATACATTCCCCGTTTTCAGGCCATAACCAGGCAATACATCGAGAAAAGAATTTTCAATTAGCTCAAATTCGATAGCCATGACGTAGTATCCTACCACTGTTAATTAACGTCGTTACTGTTATTGTTTTCAATACGCCTACTAATGGGGGCGGCATTGAACCTAAGTAAAAACGAGTGTCTAATTTGAATGATTTTAAGTATGTATTACATAATAAACAAAGGTGGTAGTCGCATTGATCAGACCTTAATATGTTTTTCTTGTTATTCATGTTATTCACCTTTGGTAGTTAACAAAGCAAAGTCAAGTGTAGTAATCGACATTTCACTTCAAGTCGTGTTAAATATTTCCGTTAGTAGCATTCGCTTATTTACTTGATGAAAGTAAATTTCATTGTATAGCGTTTAACAATTATTTACTCCGTTTAAATAACCTTCCCAGATTTTCTTAGTACATTAAGAGAACAATAAATTTTTGGTCCTTGACTTTATGCTTTAGGCAGGTTAAGTAATAAATCGGTTTTAATGGCCAGAGCTGGCTGTCTGTAAGTAATGGTACAGATCCACAGCGGGCTGGTCGTATGAAGTAAATTAACAACACGTGTACGCACACCTTAACTGCCACAAAACATTTAATCAAGTAGCGCATTTAGCGTTTAATTTAAATATTAGGCATTTAATTTAGATAATAGGCATTTAGTTTAAATATTAGGCATTTAATTTAAATATTAGTCATTTAATTTAATAATATTAAAGAAATAATATTCGTATCTGCAAAAAATTGACCCATTATGTAAATAAAATAAATGTGCGAATTATATATGGTGACAGAAGATACCATAAATGACAAATTTTCAAATACATTAATACATCTAATATTTTTTGCTTCTAAACTCTTTATAGCATACAAAAACAGAATATGCAGTACATTTTTTTTTATTGACATTTTTCATTACACAATTTTCATTTTATTTTTTTGCTAGTAATTATATACCATGTTAAGCTTCTCAAATCCACTTATTATTAATGGACAACTTATAATTGAAGGACAACTTATAGTTGATGGACAACTTATAGTTAATGGACAACTGATAGTTGATGGACAACTTATTGACAATTTATAGTTGATGGATAACTTGTAGTTGATGGACAACTTATAGCTGAAGGACACTTAATAGTTGCGGGACCACTTAAAGTTGATGAACAACTAATAATTGATGTACCATTTGATGGACCACTTATAGTTGGTGGATCACTTATAGTTTATTGTCCATTTATAGTTGATAAACCATTTATAGTTGCTGGACCACTTATAGTTAATGGGCCATTTATAGTTGATGGACCACTTATATTTAATGGACAATTAATAGTTGATGGACTACTTAATATTGATGAGCCTCATAAAGTTGATGTACTATTCGATGGAACACTCACAGTTGATAGATCACTTACTGTTTATGGACCATTTATAGTTTATTAACCATTTATGGTTGATGGTCCACTAAGAGTTGATGCCCCACATATAGTTGATGGACCATTTATAGTTTGTGGACCATTTATAGATGAGTGTCCCCTTATAGATGATGTACCATTTGATGGACCACTTATTGTTGATCGACCATTTATAGTTAGTTGATGAACCATTTATCGTTGATGAACCATGTATAGTTGATGGTCCACTTATAGTTGATGGGGCACTTATATTTGATGGACCATTTACCACTTATGGTTGATGTGCCATTTGATGGGCAACTAATAGGTTATGGACCATTTATAGTTGATGAACCATTTATAGATAATGGCCCACTTATAGTTGATGGACCACATTAAGTTGACGGACCACTTATAGTTGATGTACCATTTTTAAGTGAAAGACCACTTATGCTTGATGTTTCACTTACAGTTGTTTTATAGGCCACTTATAGTTGATGGACCATTTATAGTTGATGGACCATTTATAGTTGATGGACCACTTATAGTTGATGGACCATATATAGTTGATGGACCACTTATAGTTGACGGACCATTTACAGTTGATGAACCACTTATAGTTGATGGACAACTTATAGTTGATATGTATAAAATATACTTATTGCATCATATTTCAGTTGGATATTTATCTCATCTTTAAATTACAGTTAATTACCGAATGTAAAATATAAAAAATAAAAATAAAAATATAAATGTATACAGTACTTTTCTTAAATGAAAGTCAGAGAGATATATCTCCACTCCTTTGTTTTATTTTTAGTTAACATATTGACGTTTTTACAAACTAATGCAACAAGCTTGAGTGTTAGAAAAAAAGAATATTAAAAACAACAACAACAACAACAAAAAAACCAACATGTTTCTTTTTCCCAAAAATCGGAGGTAGAACTGTATACTTCAATAACTCTATCTCAATGGCCCTAAATTCATAACCAAGTCCTTATTATTTATGAACTTTCACTAGGAAGTACAAACGGACATAAATCTAAGTATGCTTTCATGACATCTAAACATGTATCAATTGTTCAAATAATAACACAATGGGAAAAATAATTTCTACTTTCGTTTGTTTGTTTGTTTGTTTCGATTTACGCCTTTTCCCCAACAGTATTTCAGTAATATGAAATGTATACAGGGCTCAGATAACTGTGAATAACATTTCCAATCAAGTAAGTAATACAACCATATAGACCTTCCTGTATGGGGCACTGATTGAATAAATTTGATTTGATTTTAATTTTAATAAAAAAACGGGTATTTTTTGACAATTTGGATATAGTTATGGAGTTTAACAATCATTACTGGGATTCAGACACAGCAAAAGAAAGTTTAACTGCGATTGCGTCGGGAGATAATAGGACTAAGCAAGGCAGAATTTACGATACTGTTCGAAATGGTACAGGGGAGCTTGCAGCTAAAACTACTTCTTCAGCCAAGATGTGTACTAGGTGTACCCTCGTAATTTCAATTTTAATTGGAATGTTGATTATCGCAGTATCTGTTTTTTTATACCTGAGTATTAACGTTTCAAAGGCTTCAAATGATAAAGGTCAGTACTAAAGATTTTCTATATTGAACTTGCTGCAAGTCTGTGGGATGATAACAGCTATATTAAACAAATAAGAATATACAATCTTTATTTTTTTGATTATTTATGGCCTAATTATAAGAAACACCAGGCAAATATAGTACGAACTTAATGGGTTTTTTTCTTTTGTGTTATATTATTTAAAATTTGAACTCAATATTATAAATTTACTCATATTAACCGGATGGCGACGAAAATGACCGAAAGCAGCTATTGTATTGGTTCTTAAAACTCAAAATAAAGTTTTTGCTGAGACATCTATAAATATAATTTATCAACCGATTCTGATTTTTGGCTGATTTATTCTTTTTCATTAATGTTCTCTGGATTAAAAGGTCAAAATATAATTAAAACCTTATTTACACAAACTAATTCATGAAAATGGGCAGCGGCACGGGGCAAATGATTTGAAGTCGACACTCTTAAACACTTTACCATGGACCCCCCTCACGAGACCGTTAATTCGATTTTAAGAACAACATACTTGTATATGTTCCGCAAGCAAAAGTGATATATTAAACTTTTGAAGGGGCAACGGTAACTGGTATTTGGACAAACTGGTCAGTTGGTCGGACAATGATTCAAATCGAGGATTCGAACACGCACAAGCGTTTCGCCGAAAGATAATGGCTTTGACTGTAACGGTAATGGTACATCAACAGTTTAGTGTCAAAACATCGAGTACTCTGGTCACATTATACAGTGTTTTCTAAATTTAAAAAAATGATGATTTTATCGTGTGAAAATGATAAACAAATTGATAATTACATGCAAAATATTGGCATTGAATCAATATAAAAGGTCAAGAAATTGAATTACATAAGCTATATTACGACACATATAGGTGTCAACTAATGAATAATTCCAGACAGCTTTATTCTTCGGCACGGCACATGGCCAGAATTGCAATGGATATCGCTCCCAACAAATAGGTGCTGCATATATCACGATGCTCTATTTTGACGGATAAAGCGCCCCATACTTCATATGATTTATAAATATGAAATAACTATTTTGGCTCATGCTTTCTTGTTACATATATTACAAACATTTATAGAGTTAAGTTAGCATTGTACATTTAACATGGGTCAATTATCGTCATTATCATCTTCATGTCGAAATTGTAAAAACATTCCTGCCGTCATATTCATACGTTATATGTTTTATATAAATACTTAAGGTCCACTATGCCTCAGAAACGCTTTCAATTTTTATTTTACAAATACTTTTTTTGTATTTTATTACAGTTTCTTTTTAAATCTTAATAGCCATATTCATGAACTCTTACCTGCTACTTGTGCTCATTTGGCAATTTGTAGAATTAGTATTTTTTGTGGAAGTCAAAATACAACTTTGCTTACATTTTTCTACCTTTGTAATGGCATTGACAGAACGTCATAATACTGATAATGAGCATAATAATATGCAAAAACTAAAGTTGGTAAATTTACATAAGTGAATGTTTCCAATATATAAGGACACAACACACTCTTGGTGGTTTGTACAGAAAGGATGTGTGTACTTTAAACCGATACATTTGGTGGTAGCGGTGAGATGATGTAGACAACTTCCGGACTGGAGTTGCCGTACCAAATGATTTCCCGTGCCAAGTCTCGGCATGAAACATATCGGAGGGGAAAGTAATGTTACGACTTTAGTAGAACATGATAATACTGATAATGAGCATAACAAGTTTGTGTCTTTAAAAAGAAACATGCGGGATGTCTTTTTGCAGCTAATTATTTGTTAAAAATTTTCAAAAGTAAGAACTTCTGATTGGTCGAATTGTATTTGCGAACAATAGAAACATATCGGTTATTTCCGATAAGCTCAAATTAAGAATAATAGGCGATGTCTTCCGAATTTAAATTTAAATTGACACATTATTTTAAAATACTCTCGACTAGCTTTCTCGTGTATTTCTGTTAACTCAATGAGAGATTTGTCACTAATTTAGACTTTATGATAAAACACTTAGATTCAATACTTTTGGAACCAGAACAGGTTGACTAAATTGATTATTTTATTACCTTTGTAAAACCTTACTCTTTAGCTGATCTGCAGAAACTGGTGACAACTCTAAGCCAAAAAATTGATGTGCTTGAACACGCACAGGGACAGATTCAGACAGAAATTCTCCAAAATTTGACGTACAAATTCAATGAAACAGGTAAGTACACTGCTCTTTACATGTATCAATTAAATGCCGGTTTCTTGTTTATATAACATTGTAAAAACATTCAAATGTTCAGCCCTCAGTCCGCTTGACTGCTAAGCTGCCAACTTCACACCGCTATGCCACTGGGCCGCCAACTTCACGTCGCTTGGCCATTGAGTCGCTAAGCCGCCAACTTAACAAATCATTAGATTAAATACATTTAAAACCAGAAAAGATTGACTGACTTCATTGATTTTTTATTACTTTTGTAAACGGTTTACTCTTTATCAGCGGATCTGCAGAAACTGGTGACAACTTTAAGCCAAAAAATGGATAAGATTGAACACGCACAGGGACAGATTCACACAGAAACTCTCCTAAATACGAACAGATTGAATGAAACAAGTAAGTACGCCGCTCTTTATATGTATCAATTAATATTCCACTTCAACTATTACATAAATTAGCTCAAAATTATCTTTACTATCAGTTGCATCAATGTTATAAAAACAACTTCAGGCTCTTTCTGTAAAAAAAATGGGTGTGTAACTGTGACGGTTGCACTCAAATATAAAAGAAAGAGGTAGTTATCAGATTTTTGATCTTGTATGGCAAACATTATTTTGGGAACATAAGGACAATGGCTGTACTTTACATTAAAAAAGAAGAAAGAACAACAACAACTAATATGAAATTGGGTAAAAATGACTTGTTATAATTTTTCAATATCAATTTTCAGACGTGTCGGTCGGATTTGCTGTATCAAACCCAGATAATTCCTCCGATAGAACTGCTCTTAAGTTCAGGAAGGTGATATACAATTCTGGCGACGACTATAAAGTGTCCTCAGGTGTGTTCACTTGTAAATATCCAGGACTCTACTTCTTCACAGCCACTCTTATCAGAAGCCCGAGTTTACTTGACAGCGTATGTTTTATTTCTGTCAACAGCATTGAACAGATAGAAGTAAGCATTGGTGGTACTGATGTCAACAGTGGATATCAGTCAGGATCAGGGTCATTTATTTATCGTTTAAAGGCAGGAGATATTGTTGTTCCATCTGATTGCGAGCAATATTTTCTAGTTTCACTGGATTTCGTGTTTCATATTAATTGACTAGTCGCAGTCACCTAATTACACTAAGGTATAAGATGTATAGTTTACACATTTTGCAAATGGCGTTTAAAGTTTTATATTTATTTTATAAACTTAACTATATTCTAGACATAAATACAAAAACAGAATACAAAGGTTTACCATCTTGTTTGAAATAGGTTGACAATTAAAGTTCAACAGTTCAAGTATTATATCTTTTTTATGTTTATTATAGTAATGAACGCTGAAATGGCTCGTTTAAAACAGAGCAATGTTATAGTTATAGCCAGTGATATATCCTCGTAACTAACGAGCTTCATATACTATAACTGTTTCATTGCAATGGCATAATGTATTCTATTTCTTGTAACAGAAATAAATAAATAAATAAATAAATTGATTAATTAATCGTTAGCTACATTACATCTATGTATGGAGTTTTTTCAAGTTGTTTTCTCTGCTGCGAAAAATGATATACAAAATACATCAAATATTACAGGCGGATTGTAAACTGTTACCAATGTTGATTCAAGATTAAAGGTTTTTTCAGCGGAAATAATTTATTCAGCGCATATAACTTTTGGTTAAATGAGAGTAAATTTCATTTAATTAATTATCTTTGTTTATATTTTTCATTGTATTTATTTTATTTTGTTTGGTTTGATTTGATTTTATTGATAACATTTTTTGCTACTGGGAATGTTCGTTACTCCTGTCCCGTTGGAGCTTATGTGGAAAAAAAACAACACTGATATATACTAGGTGCGAAACAATTTCAACTGCTATATAGCAGTCGAGTTTTTGTCCTGTATGGATCAATGAAAATAATATAATTGTACTTCTTTATATCAATACAGTATTCAAAAGCTCATTGAAGTGTACTGAGTATAATGCCTTAGTAAGAACAAAGAAAACGTTTGAAACCATGCGATAACATCAACAATTATAATAATAATAACAATCATCATCATTATAATAATCATTAAAATTATTATAATAATAATGATAAAAATAGTAGTAATAATAATAAGACGACGAAAAACACTGACCTAAAGACACGAAATGCTCTATGTTATTATATTAGGAAAACCAATGAAATCCACATTTATTAATTTGGTAATGTATCACTGGTCAAACATTGTTGCTATATATTCCGTAATTGTTAAGTCGTTGTAGTCGACAACTATTTGATTTATTACCCTCAAAGTTCATATGTTTGGTTGAATTTAAAATATGTCAGCCTACATTACCAATAACAAGTGCTTTGCTAATCCATGCAAACGTGACAAATTGCTATTGGGCTACGATCACTTCTGGGAAATAATGATGTAATAAAGTGCTGTTTTATTCTGTTTTATTTCAGATATCTTTTTTATCACGAATACTTTGCAGGACATTTTATGTCATTGGAAAAGAAATGTAGTGTCAATTAGTTTCAATGATAAAACGTTATAAATAAACTTTTTACAGCCTTTCCCGTGCAAATTAAACATGTTTTCTGCATTCTAATGACGGCATATCTTTCTCAAAAAAGAATCAGAATAAATTAAAGGGTCATGATAATTGACGGTGTAAATGCGCTAATATTTGGAACTTTTTTATGGCAGTTTATTGTCATCATAAAAAGTGTCCACTTCTAAACTAAGGAAATAAGATATGAAATCGTGTTAATTTATTACATTAATACGACCATCTATAATTGTAAACATGACAAAAATCTAATGGCATATTTAAAGAAAAAAATATATCTCGAACAATTTTCACGTTAAAATATCAGCGATTTCCATCGGCATTGCTTTTGGGTTCATCCCAGTTCTTATTACGAGCACTTGATAAACAGGAAATATATACACATTATTTACACAGTCTAAACTTAATACATGTTAAATGAAGCCTTGTTTCGTGCAAAAGGGCAATGATTTTTTTCTTGAAATTGTAACAGAACATAACAAAACAAAAGGCTTCTGAGTAATAAAACAAGAACATTTTTTCAGGCTGAATGGGAGTTTAATCATATTCATCAAATCTTATTTTGGAAAAAGAGGATAGGTTTTCCTTTGAGAATGTTCCAAGACCTATATCATTCCACAAGAATGACAACGCATCAATTTTTTTTAATGAGAAAAACTATAAAATCTAGAAAGATACACATCCTTTTAAGACATGTTCTTTTATCTTAATGTGTGAATATTATCATATTTTCTTCACGACAATCAGTATTTCTTTATGGTCTCATAAGTTAGAAAATCAAATGATACAGAAAGAAAAATATTTCAGGAAAACATTGAAAGGTATTCTAAAACAGACATTAAGATTGAGAAAAGGGCGGTACTGTTAAGTCCAAGCTACACTCCACGCCCTTAAAAACTTCACTCGATAGTTTAAGAAAATACATTTTTTACTATGATACCATAAATAAAGTTTTCATATAGCTTATTATAGATAAATGAATGTGCTTCTATTTGATTTGATTAAAATATTAACCGCAACACTAAATAATTCAGGCAAGAAATGAAGATTACGTAAATTAAACACTCTTTTTATTATTGCCATTTCTAAGATATAGTAATGAATTGTTTTTTTTTTATCTCAAAGGTTGTGTCCTTTGCTAAATAAGCATTATTTATTTTATAACATTTTCGCTCAAAGCTAAATGGAAAGTCATGCGATTTTATAACTGTTCTTCTTTATTTAATCTCGATATTTGGTGTTCTTATCATGCTTTACCTTTTTGTGTTTTTTCTTCGTTTTATCATGTTATTTTTCAAAAGTGGGTAGTTCCTGACAATTTGCAACGTTAGATATCACGGATGAAGGACATATGTTTTTTAACAAACGTATACTTGTGATCATGATTAACAAGATTTTCGTAATTAATCTTAATTAATAACAAGCCAGCAGCATTGTCATCAACATACAGGTTAAAGCCGTCCAAATTCACATAAAATATTTTTTCTAATATAGAGAACTCAAATATTTTGCTCCGATAACTATTTGTTTAAATGTTCAATTATATTCACATCAAACAGTTTTACTTCAACTTGATACATTTTTAAATCATTAGGTTATCATTTAAAAAGATTCCACTTAAATGTTTCATTTTAAGGACAACATGTTTCAAACAGATTGTAATTATATCTGTGTAAAAACTGTAAATAAAACCTTTTTTTGACAACTTAAAGCGATACAATATAAATATTCATAACTGATACATAGTTTGCCAACTAGTATTCAAAGTTTTATAACAAAACGTTTCCGTCCAACTTTAATCACAAGCAGTAAAAGCCTTTTTACATATCTTAACAGCTGAAATTGACAATAGATTAATTAGTTATTTATCTCTAAATAACTTAGCTGGACCATAATGATTATACTTATATCAAAAACATATCTCTTTAATAGCAAGTACTATATTTTGCCCATGTATAAAAGAACACGAGAAATCATGTACTTAGACATAAATTGATAGGACTTCTTGCGTTCAAATTGTTACATGTAAGCGTACTTGACTACCAGCATTCTTGTTATGCAAAGGTTTAATAAATTGAACTAAATAGTACAGTAAAAAGGAATTGAAACTTATTTGTTTTTATAATCTGAATCGCTGTTTAAATAAAAACTTGAGGAAAACAACAGCTTCATAATGAAATGATCCGTTTTAATGGTAAATTCGCAAACTGGGAAACGCGGCCACAACTATATACATTGTAAACACAATTATAACAATTTCAGCTTTCTATAAATTCGACTCATGGCTCTCTGAAATACGATTTTTGTATAGAGTTTACAAAATATATAACTCATGAAAAACGCTTGACACCTGATATTAGCGACAAGCACTTGCTCGGAAATAGCGATAAATCTGACTAAAAAAACACTTGACAATTTTAATCCAATTTACACACCTGGGCCCGTATTCAATATACATCTTAAGATTTTTCTTATCCTTACGTGATATTTTCCTTAACTAAAGATAAGATATTTCTTATCCTTAAATAGTACTTAAAAAGCTACTTAAGTAATTTCTTAGCTAAAATTTTTCTTAAGGTTAAGAATTTTCTTATTTCGTTTGAGAAAATTCTTAAGTACGTTGCCAGGCTATTCTGGTTTTTCCATCGCTTAAAATAGTAACGGAAATGAGAATTATGCGCGCGCAGCGTCTCATTCAACATGGCGGAGGTAGCAGACGTAAAGAAACGCCGAAACGCCAATTTTTCGGCGAATGACTGCGTTTTATTGGCCAATATCATGGGGCAGTCATCCGGTTTGAACGAGAATTTGACGAACTACCAGTACATTCGTCACAAGTTTAACAGTAGTAAGTATTTTGCCAATATTACCATGAAATGTCACATTTGACAGATGGCGGGAGTTGAAGGGAGATAACTTGAATTGTTTACATAAGTTATGACCATTACCAGTTGTTTTAAGAGAATAAAAAACGCGTCCCTTAACTTCTGTTTAAAACTGATTCCAAAAAAAAATCATTTCTGTAAGTAGTATGAAATTACCCGTAAGTTATTATATAATTAAGTGGCTTGATAATGTTGACCCGGATAAATCTTTTGTGTTTCAATGATAACTGTATACCCAACTGTACACGCGGACATACATGTACATCCAGCTATTTAAACCAAGTGTGAATAAAACACCTAAGAGAAATATATTTCCTATTAGATGCATTGACCAGTGTAATAATTTAGATGAAAACATTGCTCTCAATGAAAGTGTTTTGACCTCAACCGGAGCTGGCTAAGTAAAAGATTTAATACAAGTGACTTTTACTGAAGTTATCTTTGATAATACTGTATAGCAGGAACATACAAGCCATCTTGGCTTAAATGCTCAGAAGAAGGACAGGTAAAGGTATATACAGCTGTAGTAAGGCTAGTCCATGCATACTTGAAGTTAAATCGTATTGACTAGCCGTCATTTTTCATTGAAAATTAAAAGAGGTAATATGACAGGGTCCAACTGTTATCTGAATAACATTTTATACATATTAACATGTTGCATTTCTAATACTAATAATATTTTAATAGTGGTCAGGTTCTATTAGAATCAATGCTTTCATTATATGGAGACCAAACAACAGTCATCAAATTTAGCACTAGCCCATGGCAAGTAAAATTTAGTTAAATATATAGTATAATAAATTCATAACTGGAAGCAATCACAAATTTACAAGAGGAGTAAATTCTCAGGGATCAGTAGATTTGTATCAGTCACTATAAAGATGATGGACTAAGCAACCACAACTAAGAAATACAATTTCAATCAAATTGCTTTTATTATTTGAGATTAGTCCCCATCATTTATAATTTAAGATCAGGGCTGCAGATAACATGCATATTTGCGTTATTACCCAATTAAAATGTCTAAAAAACCCAATAGAAATAATAACTAAGGGTAAGAAAAAGTAAATGAATTGGTTCAATTCTTATTTATACAAACTACATTTGAACTGGTGCGTAATGACGAAAATTATTACTTAACGCGTACATCAGGCAGATCATACTGTTTCAGACTGTTTTAATCTTTAAATTATATAAGGCAACTCAAAAATTTTGGGTAAAATGCATGAACTTGTACTTTATAACCCAAATTGGTTAGAGGGGGTAGGGTAAAAAATACAGAAATAACTCAAAGAAAATAGAAAAAACCCAATAGATCACAAAATAAGGGGTAATTACCCAATATACACAAAATGTTATCTGTAGCCCTGTAAGATGTATACTAATTAAATGATATTTATTTCTATTAAGAACAACTCTAGTTATTATTTAATTTAGAATATAGAATCTACTTCTGAGATACATGTATTTTAGTTGATTACGATAAATGTAAATGTTTGTTTTTTGAGGACTAAGTCCATTTTATGGTTCCAAGGCTAAGCCTTGAAGTACAGATCAGAGTAGGTATAGTACCTAAGCTAAAAAACATGATGGTGTTGTTGGTTTTCACTCCAAATCACAGCAGTTAAAGCCACATTGAATTTACCATAGGAGTCGGTTCAGCCACCACATCATTCCTGGGCAAGCTGTCAAGCAGTTTACCAGTACTATTTTTCTTCACTTTTGCAAGGAACTTGTAATACTTCTGTACATGCAAGAGCAGAGGTAGAGTGCAAATGATGGTAGAAAGGATTTCATGATCAATCAGATTCATTAAGTAACTATAGTTTTCTTATCTTTATCCAGGCATAACATCCTCATCGAAAAAGAAAAACTGGACCTTAATATCAGAGAAATTCAACAGTATGGCAGAGGTCAGCAGGCAATGTGAGGATTTGATAAAAAAATGGGATAATCTGGTTCAAACTCACAGAAGCAAGTACCAAGACTTCCAAAGAGAACAGTCTCTGACAGGTTATATATATTTATATTATATACATGTATATCATGTTTTATTATTCTAAATTACAGTAGTGTTATGTTCAACATGACTAACTCCATTATCTATGCCTTAAAGGCACATTATCCCTCTTATTCTTTAGAAATGTCAAACATGTGTTTAATAGTAGATTTAGAGCATGCTAGATGTTTAACAAATGAAAAAAGTAGCACTCCCCGAACATGCAGTAATGTGTCATAAAGATAGCAAAATGTAAATCAAGTAGCATTTTGACTTCCATACAAAATACTTATACACTACAATAATACCGATTGCCAACAGAACTATAGATTCATAAAATAGTCCATGTTTATGGCAAATAAGTATTACTTTGAAAACACACAAGATACAAAAATTCAAAAGATTTTCAGGAAAAAAAAGATAGCATTTCAGAGGCATAATGGGCCTTTAAAATAAAAAAATATAAACAATGTGCATATTTGCACCAATTCTAAGTGTAAACCTGCTTTATTGCTTTTTCAGTCTCTTAACAAAATTTGTACCATAATTATTTTTTCTGTATCTAAAAATTGGAAGACTTAGTGCTTATTTTTTCCTTTTTTATTGATTGATAGGGATGACAGAATGTTTATTTGTTTAATAAATTTAATATATTTAAGCACAAAAATGTTTTGGTTTTTTTTTGTTTAAAAATCAGTTGTGGTGAAATTCTTTTTGTTTTTCCATTGTGACAATTCAAATTGGGACATATTAGGGTCATATTGCACACTGACATTTTAAATAAACTTTCAGGTGGTGGACCATGCCCAGGAACATTATCTGCTGTGACAGAAGCCATAATGGATGTTATTGGAAGAGCTTCGGAAAATATAGTAGGAGTTCCTGGCTCTTCCAAAAATGACACTTCATTGATCATGCTTGAAAGGTGATTTTTAATATAATAATTTAATATTTATATTATATTACAAAACTTAAATTGTACATGTCTCCAACTACAAAATTTATAGCTTAGACTTGTTACTAACAAGAGATATTGTTTAATCAAGTGACTTAAATGATGAGCTATCAAATGCTAAATTTATCAACAACAAATCAAGTAAGTTAAAGACAAGTCAAGTGTAAAATGAAATTAAACATTAATCATTCCTTCTTCTTTAAAGTTAATTGTTGTTTAGTTACACAATTTTTATTAGTATACAAAAAAAGATAATGGTGATAATTTACTTATCTTCACTTTTATATTAGCTTTAGACAAAAATTCTTTCACGAGGCTAGAAATTTATAAATGTCATGTACATACAACAATGAACAATTGGACAGGGTAGATTTTTTTTTTCAAATCAACTCAAACCAATTTGCAGTCATTTTCAAATATATAAATATTTACTTTTTGATTGACTGCATTAAAAAAATTTACTGTTAGTAAGTAATGTTCCATTTGAATGTTTATAAACATTTAAATTTTGATTTTTCTGCACAAACTGTTTGTTAGAAAGTAACATTACTTTTGAATGACTATATCCCCTTTATCTTTTTAGACTGGCACGGGAGACAGCACAGACTAAAACAACAGAAGAAAATGAAATGTAATGTATTCAATTTTAAATGCTTATAATTCATATTGTACATTTGTTTGTTTTGCAATTCAGATTGGAATAGGTATCATATCATAAGAGTGAACACCAGATAAAATATTTTAGGTCTTACATGTTATGCAAACATTTTTACTCTTTATTTCATGCTTTCTAAAAATCAAATTCAGACATTTTTTGCTGGTTTATTCTGTATTATATATTAACATCATGCATTCCTCTTCAAGAAGTCACACTAACAGTTTTAAAAGATAATTCTATAAAATTTCTCAAAATGTTTATGCTTTTATTATTATTTATTATTATTTATATATTTACTTGCTTCTCTTAAAGAAGCCAATTTTTACAATTGCAATAATTGCAACAGTGTTGATTCCAGTTGCTATTTCTATTTAGGTGTGGTACAATTTGTCCATCCACATTTTAATAAAATATAGTCTGCCTGACTACAGTAATAAATATATATTAATTGTAATTTTAATGTGAAGAAAAAAATCACTGTCCAATAAAATGCATGAAATTAAATTTATTTTAAAAATATGAGATGTGGAAATGATATAAATTCAAACAATTGCCATTCAGTTATTTTACATGTTTGAAATTTAAAATTTACTACAGCAGTCTCTTTTAAACACAGGGAAAATAAACATTCTTATATTCTTAGACATAAGATTCATTTATCAAGTGCAACATAAATGTCTAAAACAGGTTTACATCATTCAGTCCATCTGAACTCCTTTGATCAATATCTTACAGAATTACAGAATTTGTGTTTCCTGACAACTTTACTGACAGTAATGAATTGTTAGAGGTTCCACTACATACAACAACCAAACGAAGCATGACATCAATTTCCTGCATTAAGTGCCAGTGTCCAGAATGTAAACACACAAGACAGCTGAAAAAGAAGAAGCTAGAACTTCAAATTAAATACTTCTCCAAAATAGAACAATAAAAACTATGGATTTTTATACATTCACATGTGCATGTATTAATTGTTAGTTCCCTTTCTATTAACTGGACGGGACTTTAGGTTATTCTCTCCGTCCATCTGTCAGTTGGTCTGTGTAAACATTTTTTTTAATTTAGTTACTGACAAGCACCTGGGCATTTGTGTTTAAACTGACCACAATTTTTCTCTGTTACACTCACATTATGTATGACAATGTTCATAAGTCTAGCATTTTTTTCAAGAGTTATCTCCCCTTTACTTTAAAAACTTTGCTTTTGAAAATGTTATATTCTGGTGAGAACCAGGGATGTCTAAAGATTTACCATCAGAGTGTCTGACAATCTGTCTGTCTGTACTTTTCTAGACATTTTTTCCTGAGATCACTTTTAAATAATTTGGAACTTTTCCAACAAATTTATTTAAGATAGAGAAAAGTTGAAACATTTGTGAAACATTATTATTCATCCTGAAAAAATGTTATCTTTTGATTATCTGTTGTATAAACATAATTTCCTTACTGGACAGCAATAATTAACACATTTCTATGATACAAACTAAGAACTTAAAAAATTTTTGAAAGTAAAATTATTTAATTTTCACTATTTTTTGTTGTAATTTGGCTTTAACTTGGTTATTGATATATGTGTTATCTTCATACTTGGACAAAACAACAGTGGCTCTTGTTATGATAAAAATTGTCAATATAATTACTTACAAGTTTAAAAGTATGTGTGTACTACATAATCCCTGAATCTCAAACCATTGAGAAAAGCAGCATGGTTCCCATTACATGTAAAATCTTGAGGGGAAGTGTCATCATCATTATCATCATTTGTATCATCTTGTGATGGCATCTGGATGTTAAGCTTCTTACAGATATTGTGACACACAGCACATGCAAGGACTACCCTGTATAATAGACATAGGACAAGAGTTAAATTTAAACTTTTTTTTCCCAAAAAGTCTGTCTTTGGTTCATCCTTACCTGATTTTTGATTTACTAAATTAACATACTACTCATAACAGTTTTAAGTATCTTTTATAGTAATTACATAAATATGTTTTTAATTATTAGGTTTTTAATTGGTTGACATGCAATTTTAGTGATAAGGTGTATATTGCTTACATCTGTTCATATACAGTCATACTTTATGCAAAACATCAAATTCATTAATAAAAAAAACATGCCCCTTATTTTGGTGAAAATGCTTTTTTTTTTTCTTCAAATAATAGTAGTAATGTTAATATAATTACTTTTAAAAAAGAATAAATGTAAGAATCTTGACTTTGATAGGGACATTGTTTACGGCATGTTGTTTATAGTTCTTAAATTCTAGTTCTTGGTCAAAGGCCTATAATTTTATTGTTTAAAGTTATGTAGACTTTTTATATATTATACATTTATATTGAAAGCTGTTATATAACAGAGGGTTATATTGCCAAGAACCATTTATGTATGGCATTATAACATTTAAACATTTTTACCACCAATTTTTATTACAGCAATCATATTTACAGGTGAAAAATTTAAAAAAAAGTCAATTTATTGTTCATAAAACTATGATCAAATGTATAAATATTACTGTCTCATGGGTTTGAATCAAATCTGGCAGTTTATGAGATATATATGATTAATTTTCAGGTAGCTACTTCACAATTGTTTTAAGGTACAAATTTGTTGCAAGAAATTGTTATGCATATATGTTAAATATATATATTATGACATTGTTCAAATATTGAAGTTTAGGCTTTTTATGTCTGTAGATTAAAACCAGAAGTAAGTCAAAACTATTTGTTCATAAATTCTTGTTTATCCTTGTAATTAATAGCCAAATAAGAAAATGTTAACTTGGCCTAATAAAAATGCATTTGAGTGAATTTTCTAGACTGTTTTCAAAAGATATTAGATTCAATACTTTCTTATTATAAATGTGGTTAAAAGTCCATACTTGCAAACTTTTTCAGGTGAAAATGCAATTTCTCCATGCAACACACTGAATCTCCTCTTCAACTGTCCTATACCACGTTCGACCTTGGCTCTTGTAATTTTATGACTTCTGGATTGTCAATGCAAATTGAACAATTACTTTAATTATAACATACTGAACTTTCATTTAAATTGAATGTTATCTTTATATAGAAATTATAACTTTCAAGAATAGGACACCATAACATCATTATTTTTATGTATGATATCATTACATTCAACATGAATATATATCTTTGTTTTCAGAATGATTTAAATATAAAAAAAAATAATTATTGTCTTATATTAAACTATGTTTCTGGCTTCAATTCAAAGCTACTAAGAAATAAAATTATAATATTTAAATAATCCAGTATATTTACCTGTTATATGAACTTTCACTACCAGGCTGTGGATTAAGGAAAGGTGTAAGAAGCCATCTCTTAGATGGGTAGCCTGAGTCTCCTAGAAGGTAGTATTGTCCAGCAGGCATATGTCCACCTTCAAATATAGTGAAGAGACCACTTTGCTGCAGAATTCTACTGTCGTGTACAGAACCAGGCCATTTTGACACAACATCTATGATGCGGTCAAAAGGGTCAAAGACAAGCTGCACATTAAGGGAATGAAAACCCTTTCTGTTCACATACTGCTCCTCATTCATTGAAGGTGCCCTTACTCTTACATGAGTGCAGTCTATAACTCCAACTACTTTAGGAAACCTTGCCAAACCATAAAATTCCTGTTGATTTTTCCTCAGTTGATCTGGATCTATTGGAAACTGAATAAAACTACTAACAATGTCTGGACTGCTTAATGCAGATATTACTTCATTGATGACTCTGCTTACAGTTGGTTGACTAACCCCATGAATATCAGCATCGTTTAGCTGAATCGGTCCCGTAGCCAAATATCTTAAAGTAATCAAAATTTTGTCTCTCACAGACAGGCTATTATTCCTTCTTGCCAGGGGAGTAATCTTGTTTTGCAAAATTCTTTCTAAATAATTAATCCCTTCTTTGTCCAATCTGTATCTATTTATCACATTTATGTTTGACAAGGTTTTAACATAGTCTGTTTGTCATTTGTTTAGAAAGCTTAAATGTTATAATTTTATTTATTTTTAAATTTTCTATTTCATGCATGATTGATGAGAAACATTATTAATTATTCTAAGATGCTTCATATAATTCCTCTTTTCATAGATATTGGGAAGTTGTATGCAATATTATTTGATATATGCTTAACAATAGGAAGGAATGCTTAAGTAAAATAGGGTGAGATAAATCAGTCTAAATACATGACACAGATATGAGTGCTGTTCAGTGATCATGTTTCAAGTTTGTATCTTTAATAGTTGCAGAGATATGCAAAACTTGCATGTAAAATTTAACCAAGAAAAGGAGATTTTTTTATTACAAAAGGGAGCATAATTCAGTCAAAACCCATGGCAGAGTAATGGATCTTGAGATGTGACCTTCAATTATGACCCTAAGTACATGTGTAAAGTTTCAAATAAATATCTTTGATAGTTCTCAAGACCTTTTTCCTTTAACCAAAATTTTTAAGTTTAAAATTTATAAAAAGGGCATAATTCTGTAAATATTGTAGGCAAAGTTATCCAACTTGTCAATCTGATTTAAATTTTCACCATAAATAAGTATTGTAACTTTCAATTAAATATCTCAAGCAATAATTTAGATATTTGACTTTACAAAAAACTTTAACCAACACAGACGCCAAAGCGAATGCAATAGCTCTCCATATTATTCGAATAGTTGAGCTAAAAACTGGTATTTCACAAATTATCAATTTGATATTTTTCAATCCTGTTATATTCAGTTAAATACCAGCGTGCACAGTACTCAATGATGTGACATGGTAAATGACATCTCTTTGTATTATTAATTGTCGTGCTTTTCATTTAGTATTAGGTTAAAATGTCTTTTTAAACATTTCTTAGCATATAATAAAAAGAAAATTTGATTAGTTTCGTGCAAGATCGAAATTTATCGTATACTTATAAATGAAATATTGAGAAATAATGATGAAATATATGTGTAATTTTATTTACTGCATTTTCACTGAAAGTAATTTTCACTGCAATGAAACATGTTTTCTGTATTTCAACTGGTGTCTTATCTGGCTAGCTTTCTCTAAATTCAGCCAATACACAACATTTAAGTTGAAGTTTATCAATTTGTCATGTCTAAAGTGATTAAAAGTATAAATAAACAGAAAATTCAAGTTTTATCTGTAAATACAGGATTTATTTTCATCTTGTGATATGAAAATTATCATATTTCATTTGTAGCATCAGCCACTTGGGTTCAATATATCCAGATCTTACACTGAACTAAACAAATATCCTCTGTATAATCTGAGACGCTAGGCAAAGTTATATTTGTAAACAACAATTTATATAGGGTCAAATTATATGTAACTAATAAAGTGTCGACATATAGAGAAGAATTATCTGATGACTAGACAATACCAGTTCGCAGGGAAGTTTTGTCACCTTTGTATACATTACTGTGGTCTAAGCCAGTAAAGACTTTGAAGCAAGGTCTTGTTTCATAATAATAATGCCAGCATTTAAGTAACTGGTGAATAATTTATATGGGTGCAACAACAAAGCGCATTACTATGCAATTTTTTATTTATTAATTTATTTACTGATTGTTTCTATTATCTTGTTCTCAGCACATACATGTATACTACACATTTCATATGGAATCATTAACATATTATAAATATAAAAATGTTCAATTTTATAGTTTCATGTGATGCTTTAAATAGTGGATTATTTAATAAGAGAAACTCTTTCAACTCGGTTCAAACTCAGATGTATGTGACTGTCAGGGGCCTTTTTGAACAATACTGAAATGCAATAATGAAATGTTCAGTTCATAAGTACATAGAAATCTTGTATTGATTTTCTTTAAAATTCCTTTTAACTAAACTGGCCATTCATTGAATGTTTCCCTAAACCATGTCTTTTGTGCACAGCAAGCTTTTCACTGTTTGCTTGACGTGAAGAGTGTCCATCCAATAGTGGAACTTTTAGATGCAAGAATTCACAAAAGTACAACATCCAGTGACTGCGAACCTGAAATAACAAAAATACACAATCATCATATACCACTTAAAATGTTGTTTAAATTACTAGTATATATAGTCTGCATGAACTCAATATAATTATTATTTAATGGATGCAGATAAAGTAATCATAAACAGCAATTTTGTTGAATACATTACATACTATCATAATTCATATGTGAGCCGCGTCACGACAAAACCAACATAATGGGTTGGCGCAGTCTGATCCATCCTGTTCGCTTACAAACATTATTACAAATAGAAAAACAGATAGTACACTTCATGGATCCTGATCAGACTGCTCGGATGCGCAGGCTGGTCTAGATCCATGCTGATCGCAAACCCATATGTTGGTTTTGTCTTGACACAACTCATATTTTTATCAACTGTTTGTATTACATTGATATTTGATATAACTATAAGACTAAGAAATGCACCAATATAATGGAGTATGTACACATGTTTATACACAAATGCACGAAAGAATATCACGTATGGCATTCTCCTGGATAAGACCCTGCTGTTTATTTCAGGGACGAAACTTGTACATAATACTAAATAGTACTACTGTACATTAACATATTAAAGAAAGCAGATGAAGATTTTATCTGGTTTAGACACTTGGGTCTTTCCCATGATATAGTGATATTTTAGTCATGTAGCATAAAGGTTACAAACCTGTAAATCCTAGAAATATCAGCGGTGTTGTTCATGCTGTATACAATAAAAGTAATCCACAAATTGCCCATTTTTTATATCAGCTTCTATATGAAGAATCCGTTTGAAGATGTCCTTTTATGCAGTCTCATCATCGTTTTTATTTTACGAGTTTAACACTTCGTTATTTATAACTACACACTAATGTTGGTCAGCTTGTGGATGGAGCCATTATACACAGCTTGTTTAGTCTACTTGTAAACTCGCGAATTCCGGTTACAATTATCATACGCAGGCACAACAAAACATATGAGCATTTAGACAATGCTATGGTATATCTTGAGTCTGTAAATTATTTGTCTTCTAAATGTTCGCCTCCAATAGTGTCAATATTTTTGGTAAATTGAGCTTAAATGATGTAAACATTCGACCTGTGACGCACGAATTTTACGGAAACATACATCGATTATCGCCCTTCAAATTAGCAAATAAGCATACAAAATCATTTTTGAACGAAAAATATTGCAATTAACACGCATGTACAGCGTAAAAATATTTACCTGCCCGAAAAAATGGCGTTTTTGATGATGCAAACAAAATTTCTTATTTCTAAGAGCAAAGTTAAGGTTGCTATGTTGCTTCCTTAAAGTTAAGGAAGGAAAAGCGTATATTTAAGGAAAAACTTAAGATAAGATGTTTATTAAATATCACTTAAGATTTTTCTTAGAAAAAACGCTGATTTTAAGATTTTCTTATCTTATAAGGTCATATTTAAGGATAAGATATACTTAAGATGTATATTGAATACGGACCCTGGAATATGATGAAAGAACCATGCATTGAATCAGATAGTCAAAAATAGATTATGTTTACTAAAAATATTATGTTAAATCACGTTTTTATCAAGTAAAGACGTATATTACAAACCGATCTGAATAGTCAAATAAAGAAAATATAATTGTATGTGTTTGATATTCCTTTGGAGATCAACATTGCACAAGACCACGATGAATATTTTAAGAAATGAATAAAAATAATACATCCCTATGAACATTTGCGTCCTATCTACATGCGCTACATATTTATCTTACCATGTTTTCATTAACTTACATTTTGTCAGACTGAAAACGTATTAAATATTTCCGATAGGACTTTCTTATTGGATAAGAAGATCGTTTGAATCAAAACAATAATTGAAAACATGATGTTAAGGTCATAATTAGCTTATAACGGGCATTTGGGGTCATATAACTGATTTTCCAATTAAAATTGTTTTTGTTGTAGGTGCTACAATTCTCTATTTTGGAAATTAACACCCTTTTAAAAGTGAGTACGAAACATGTAAGCTTTCTTAATTTGATAAGCATAATTATAAATAAACAAAAAACAATATCGGACATCATATTTAATTCAACTTTCGAGCAGAAAAGCAATAATTTACATGCATTTTTATAATATCTTAAATCATTCTCGTTTTGAACTACACGTATATAGGTCTAATTATAACGGGACTGGCTAGTCAGTTTCTTTGACATGTTGTTAAATGATATATTGTTTACAAGTTATGATTGCAGTATCTGCACATTTGGTTTAGGGTAAATTAGAATACTGTTTTTGTACATAGCAAAACTAAAGTGTGTATAAGATAATATGCGTTCACTGTCTTGTCATGTCTATCTTCAACTCAGTAGATATTTCCTTCAAATAGGTGTTCATTGGAAAAGTATTTTAGTCATCATAAAATACAACCTTTACAACAAATGTCAGATATAAAGCTTCATACATTTTTGCAGGTATGATTTACAACGATGATGACAAATGTCAGCCGCCAAATTCAGTGTCTCTTAATCCGTATCCTATCTCATAAAAGACCATGTTTATTCATTAGAAATTGATTCTGAAAATTATGTTGAATTGTTATACTCTAACAATGCTAGACAAAGAAAGTCGCTTTCAATTGTACACGATTCAACTTATATGCTATTACAGATAACACGGAAATTCCTGTAACCTATCATGAGATGAATGACAGGATTCTACAAAATACTTGCACTTTTTCTCTCTCTTATTTTTTTTTGTGGGGGGGATTACCGAGCTTTTATGTGTTTCAACTGTGAAAATGTTTCACAGGTCGTTAGTAGAGAAATGTACTATTTGACACTTAGCCGGAAATTATAAGAGGTGATACCAATTATAGCTATTGTATATCAATTATTTTAAAGGCTTTGTTCTTTTTTTTTTTTTTGACAGACATATGTTTAACAGCATGACTTCGGACCAGTGATTGATTAGGATGCATATTGATAGCTTGAAGGCATCATCTAAAAATGTACACACAAGGACACACTTGATTAATATCTGATCGTAACGGAAATAACTTATTAGTTTTCATCCACTTTTTACCAAGAGTATGACTATCATTCGAGACAATGTTAATTTTTTAATGTTTCATCTTTGTTCTCAATACGTCATCGACTCATTACAGTGAATGGTTTAATCTTCATGTTCTTCTTGAACGAACAAAAGAGTGTATACAAACAATATAATGTTTGTTACTTATGAATTATATTACACTTATTAATAACGATACAATGAGATAAAGGACATTCGAGTTTGTTTTGTTTTTTGTTGTTTTTTGTTGTTGTTTTTTTTTCTTTGGTTTTGATTGTTTCCATAATGTTTTTTTATTGTTTTTTTTTTGTGTGTGTGTGTGTTTGATTGTTTTTTCTTGTTTTATGTTGTTATGTCATGCGCTCTATTTATCTATTTTCTATATATTAAAGATACCCGTTGGCCTGTATGCTGTCTTAAAAAATAAATAATGAAGATTTCTTTTGTCAAACATATGTCTCAAACCTTTGGATGTTAAAAGGCCATTACGGTACTTACGGCATTATTTTTTCTTTGTTCCTTTTTCTAAGCATCATCCCTCAAGTGACTTTGAATTAAACTGAATGCCTGAAGCCATATTTAGCAGATTATTCTTAACATACCTAACTGTATTATTGTATAACGAATGTGTTCCTTAAATCTTGCCTTTATACCGTATTGACCTTTTTTGCCATGCCAGCTATTAATCAAGCATATGTTGTAGATAAACATACAAACCAGTATCGAAATAGGTTTAAAAGCAGATTGATGGTAAAAGATTTCAAAATAATCATTAGTTTTTACAGATTATTTTAATAGACTATGAACTGCTAGGATTTGTTTCATGCGATAATTTATTATACAGATCCTGATTTGTTTGTGCAAAAATGTTCAAAATGAAAATCAGACACGTAGTTATATAATAACAAAGGCCGTAGTCATGAGCTCGAGTTTCAAGTAACAGGCAGCATCTTGACGACGCAGTTAATTATTATTTTATATAATTTTATATGAAATATTTATTGAAATGAACATTCAAATAATGATTTAGTCATTAGTCATAAATAAAAAAAAACATATAAAATCAAGCCATTTTATTTTCTTGAGCCAGAAAACTAATTAAAACGAACAAAATTATGTTTCAAAATGTGAAGTGTAAGTAGTGCATAAATAGATATCTGTTACAATATTTTCTTTTTAGTTTTTTTTTACTTTGAAATCATATACATAGTAACAAAACTCAAATTGACTAACGAATCAACAACACATATAATACTGATTTGTGACAATCAGTATTCGACTCCTGAATCACACAATGCTTGATGTAAATACTCAAAGAAAGTGTCATGTAGCTCCAGAAAAAAACATTTCAAATTTTTGGAATAAACGGCATGCGTCTTGCAATCATAATTGACAATATCAAGATATGCAACGCATGTAATATATATTTTCTGATAACCCATAACGTTAAAGATATACTATGGTCATCCTTGCCAAAATATTTTTATCACACATATTTATTGAAATATATGTAATTCTAGCCAAATATGTCCAATTTGAATAAAAGAACGAATGATTTATTTGTTGGAAGCTGTGTTCCCTATCACAGGCTAAGAAAAAGTAGTATTTCCTTTAAAAAAAACTGCCTGCTTTTTTAATGACACTGTATATTCATATTGTAACCACTTATAGTGTGTAGAATTTCAAACACAATATATCTACTTTGTGTGAAGTTAAAACATGTTTATTTTACATTTACAAAGAGATTGTGCAGCAATTATAAATATTTTCAAATATGAAATTTGAGCATAGTATATCTTTAAAACTCTCGTACGATGCTACAGATATGCTACAAAAATGTCAAGTTGTTTGTACTCTCACAAAATATAATTCTGTGTATCTTATGCTATGAAATGCATAAAAATGTAAATATTATCGTTTTTAATCCTGGAAATTTAGCATATGTTTTCAGTAGCAACGGCAGTAATGATTTTTCCAGACAAACAATTATTTAAAATTAGCTCATGAACATTAGGTTTATTAAAAGCATTTCCAATGCAAATCAACGTTGTTAAGTTTTATACACTTGTTTATTAAAACCTGAACCATGCCAAAAAAATGCTTTTATCCGAAATAAAAATATATTTAACAAACACGCATTTTCTGTGTTGTTATTTGATGACTATTTCATTTAATGCAAACATTATAACATTCAGATGGGAATAAATTGAAGCAATAAAGTTAGGAATTACACAGTGCTTGCGTTTTATGGTCAATAAAATAATCATAAGAGATAACAGCATTTGCATTTTATTTTCAATTGAGGACATATAACTTCTTGAAAACAGTTTAATACCTTAAAAGAAATTGCGACAAATATTATTTTCTAAATCTATATATACATTATAATATAGACATTCATTAATAGATTTAAATAGGATGAAAATTTATATTAAGTAATTAAAAATAATTAAATGTAATGCTATCACGGAAACATTCTTACATAAGAAATGGTAACATTATGTACTTTATTACAAATAATAACACATTATGTTTTATGTCTTGTTATATCTATTTTAAATTGATGGTTTCTCGGGAATTGTTAAGAGACAATTTTATAAGTCTGAATATCTTGCAATAATATATTTTAGAACCAACCTGGCAATTTGGAAACATAATTATTTCAAAAAGAGTGTAAAATAATATCCAATATATAACTACGAATATTTGAATAGGAATGAATAATTTGCCACTCCGTTGCTAAAACGTCATTTTGTAAAAGCGTGGACAATGCACAAAGGTTTTTTTCTTCCAAATTGCATAGCACATTTTTGAGGTATGTACGTGAACTTTGATATCGTATGATTGATCTGATTACGACAAAGATTTAATGAAATTGGCTTAGTGAATCACCTTCTTGTTGAAAATGATTGAATTATAGGAGAGTAACCCATTAAAGAAAGCTCTTCCGTATATTTCCTTTTGTTTAGGTTGCAAATAATCCAGAAGAAACGATCATCATTCATCATCAGCATGACAACGGCATTAATCACTTCCATTGGTATAAAAAAGTGCTTCATTATCCGATTCATTTTTGAAATTCACAAATTTGTAATGTAGAGTAAGGCAAAAAAGAAGTCCAAGACATACAGAACACTTTAATTGTTCAATTGAAATTGATAATCAATAATCAGTATGCAATTGGCCTTTTTATTTAATGAATTGTTTTAATTGCTGCATAACTGAGTACTTTAGCAGCTAATAAGAAATGTAAATGCTTTCTTCTGGATTATTTGCAACCTAAACAAAAGGAAATATACGGAAGAGCTTTCTTTAATGGGTTACTCACCTCTAAATCATATCAATTACTTTATTAAGCATCCCCGTTTCCCCTGTTTTGAATAAATATTAAAGGTTAACTGTCTCGATCTTAAACAGCTATATATTTTTACATAAGAAAAGAGTTCAATAAATTAATATCAGGAGTTTTGTTTAATACTCCTTTATTAAACAAGTTATAAAACAGACATAGCATTACTTTAATGCATAAAGACATAAAAAATGACCAGGAGCTTTTTCGTGCAAACATCCTTGATGCCAAAAACCAGTATTCATTTAATCTGAATTTTACCAGTAAATGACCTCTAAGAAATATCAATGGATGCTGAAACGTTGTACTATTATATTCTCATCTAGGTAAAAAGGTTTTCCGAGTTGGATGCTGTTATCGCCAGAATGGCGTTGACATAATTGATACCAATTTGACAATTTACACAGGTTAAACTAATTATTTGAAAGGATTTTTCTGTTTTAAGGTTTGTCACAACAGTGTCTTTGTAAACAAAACGTGTAAAAAGGATGAAACAATCAGTCGATACCGATGTCAGAAAACCCATGTTCCCTTTGTGGAATGTTGAAGAATACATTGATTGAGTTTTAGAGATGGAAAATTCATTTAGCTTAATGATTCGAAATTTATTTCAATACATAAATCAACAATAGTGATATGTTCATTTTCTTTCTGTGATACAAATACATGAATTATTTAAAGTGCAATTATTGCTTACAAATGTGTCAATTGTTTCATTAAAGAGTCTCTATAACTATTATGATGTTCATGCACTAGCAATTCGTCACGAAACTTTAAATGATTAAAAATAATTAACAGACGTTCCTGTCGGACTTATTTGACATCAGGCTCACTGCATGTCATTTTTACATCAATATGCGTTCTAGTTACATTGCTTCTGTTACACACACAGAAAGAACTTGTATAGGTGAAATGTTATATCATTATCATGAAAAAGATATCTAGATATAAAGAAAGAATTACTGTAAAGATATATATCTAGATATCTTTTTCATGATAATGATATAACATTTCACCTATACAAGTTCTTTCTGTATGTGTAACAGAAGCAATATATATAAGCTATTCCAAGGTGTTTTTAATATGTCATAAATGTAAGTATCAATCTTATGAACATGCGTAATACAATTGCATAATTTATTCAAAACAAAATAAACACCTTTATCATACATATATCTTATATTTAATTTTATCTTTCTATAATGTTTGAATGCGTTCGGTTATGAATTGATGATTGATATTTATTGCTGTTTTACTTTTAAGGTTTATTTTAGGCGGGAGAAGTATATTGAATGGCATACATACAGCTGAATTCAAAAAGATATTATTTTACTTGTATATAAAATAAATAAAATGCGAAATTGTGAATAATTAATTAGATGAAATATTGAAGCAATTGTGTCTTCCATTGTATTAAATGCACTATATGTTTTATTATAAATATCGCAAAATACATATTTCATAACATTCGAAATTAAGTTTAATACTTAAAAATAAACCTGGCTGAAATATTCCTATTTTACCTACATTTTATGTCATTAGTGTCTCGTAAACCTACATTTGTAATCTTAAACAAAGAAATGCACTGGACTTTTGTTGGATAGTATACGCATTATACATGAAAAAGCTCATTTATCAGTGCTTCATTTCTATTGTATAATTCTTTTGACATTTGAAAACTTACAAATCCAGTTGTGAAGCAAATATTAAACATATTTGTTGTTTTTGTTACCTTGAAAAGAGACTTTACGCTCATTGCTCAGTATTGGTTGATACCAGGAACGGACTCAAAGGTGTGTCTTTAAGCTAATGGCTGTCTACAAAATCGAGCCAACGTGTATTCTGTATAAACCAATAATTAAAAAACGGATGGTCACAAAACCAATTATTTTGATAAATAAGTTAACAAATAAATAAAACTTTGAGAGTCGTAAAATAACTGCAGCGAAAACGTCAAGAATTTATGTTGTTTGAAACATATCCTTATGTTTATCAGAGCTGCAAGTTTCATTCTACTGCAAAAAGAAAGATGATTTCGTTACTCATTGACCTAGTTTAAACAGAGACATTTCTCAAATAAACACGCGATAAGAAAGAACAGAGAAAGGCTATAGCCTGTCTTGAACTGACAACCATATCACAAGGATTCCGAATTTGAGTGGCATGCCCTTTAAATAATCATTATATTTACAGATTATTTTACCGTGCTATGATTTGTTAAAGAAGCTTTAATATACATGTGTATTTATACATTATCCTAATTATACATCTTCTTTATTCCAAAATATGTGCTTCAAAATACAATAAATAAAAACAATTATAGCTTAGTTTTTTTTATTTCTTACAAGCTTACAGATTTGAATGACTTGAGCTTAACTATGTAAGAGGAAAGCACGCACATGGAATTATTTATCTGTGCTACAAACACTTGAAATAACATTATCTTGAATGTGCCTTCGATGTATGGTTCTGAAGTCATGTTTTAAAAAAGAAGCATAGGTTTTACTTTGAGATTATTGCTGGAAAACATCAAGTAACATAATAAAGTAGAATGACAGTTATCAAAATATCCAAATGATCCTAAATTGTCGTTGCTTAATGAAACTTACATTGATTATACACTTAACAAATCTTATAACTGTGCACGTATAAAAATCAAATTTTCTCAGATACTAATAAACATAGGTCTCTGAAATTTTAACCAAGTATAGTACAGATATATGCAATGATGGGTTTCGATTATAATGTCAGGGCGATTCGTGTTTACTGAGAAATAGCGATGTGTGCAAGATTGCGCGAAAACCGAATTTCACATTTCTGTAAAATGCGCATTTATAATGGTTGCAAAAAGGTCTAAATCTCTTGATTTCACTAAAATACAAACATAAAACATAGGATCACCGATAGGGTATAATACTACAATGAATTCCAGGGCATTATGTCACTGTGATTTTAATATTTGCTTTATTGATTTTCAGTAAAGACTGGTTTATGTTGATCTCCGTAACGCATTGTACCCAGTTACTAAAAGCAATGCAAACACGATATTTTCATTAATATGAAAGTACCAAGAAAGTTTGTTTTTAGTTTTAAAGTAAAATCTTAGTCAATATGTTTATTTGAGAAAATATTATGGAAATTTATTTTCAAAATGGCGCGCCCGAATGCAAATTCACTTGCGTAAAACTTCTAGACGGCCATTTTTCTTTCAATTGCAAACATTCTGCAATAAATTTATGTTTTTTGGATGTCTTTATCTTAATAGAATCCTTGATGTTCAATAATAACTCCATTTAGCGCCAACCTGTCATCCTCACGTGCACTTTGTTGTTTGTGTCATGTCACGGATGAACGCACACAACAAAAATAACCGTTATTTCTGAATATATCATTGTAAAAATAAACAATTCAAATGATGAATTATAAAATTTGGGTAAAAATGTCTAGTAATAAAAAAATTATTCATATTTAAAAACTGCACAGTTATAAGTTTTGTTAAGTGTATAAGACGAAAATGATAACATTGAACATTAACAAAAATAGGAAAAAAACGTGACGTGAGAAGAAACAACTTTTTTGAAATACAAAGATGAACAACAATGCAAATAACAAGAATAACAGGATCAGAATAAGTTAAAGTATTTATTTTTGTGTATAAAATGTTACTCGTGCATATGTATGTTAATACATTAACATACATATATTTTTAATTCTATAAACTGCCAGCTGTATAGTATATATGAACGCCGATTATATTCAATAAATGTACAGCTAAACAGTATATCACAAACATAAATTTTTCGATTGGTTTGGTTTCTTTGTTACCATATGAGAAAAAACACAAAGTTTATATTTATAATGTGTAAAGTTCACATTCAATTATATACATTTGTTTATTATAATTGATATATCGATGCCCTTTTTATTCATGGTTTTACTTAAAAAAGACTTACTATTACAAACTGTACACCTTTACGAATGTGAGTAGTTTCCATATAGTTTTACCATCTTATCTTGATGATAAATGTTATAGTGGATATTACAAAATTGTTTTCACTTTGTTTAAACCGTTTATTAAAAAAGTTTTAAAAACAAAAGTTACAACAATTCCTGTTTCAATTTTCATTTTTCACTCAAAAAAAGAGAGAATATCAACATAACATTTTTTACGTTTGTAGTGGCATTCATTTTTACAGAGTTTTTTTATGTAAAATTTAAATAGGCACTATTTTTGTATGATTTATAGCCAATAAAAAAACAACATCAAAAAACAAAAAAGTGTACTTTTAAACAGCAACAAGTCTACATTATTTGCTTTTCACATCCATTTTATGTTTAATGTTATTTCCTTTTTCTTTTAAGTTATATTAAATTCACATTTTATACGACAAAATGTCTGAAAGCTGCCTTTTAAACCAAACGATCGCAAAAATGTTTTCCAGAACGGCACCGAAATGTAAAATAAATTGAGAGTAGTTGGACTCAAATGCCTTTCAAATGAATACAAATAGAAGAGGCATTGCATCTTTATCTATAACGGAGTTGTTTTGCTGTCTAAGAAAATTTTTGTTTATATATTATTGTAGACACTTAGAGTTTATAAAATATAATATATTTTCTATCTAATTTTAGAATAAATGAGCTAATGGCACAAACGACATTTTAAAACACTTTTCTTGTAACTTATTTTGCATGAAAGATAAGTGATGCCGAAATATGGTTAATTATTTTATATTTCATAATTGGATAAATTCTGATACTTATAACACAATTTTGCTTAAAACTCTCCTCATTCAAAACACATCTTAATGAATTATTAAATTAATATTACTTCGGTTGGGAGATGTCCATATTTCTGAACTGTATCAAATAGTTTGTGATTTAAGAAATGGAGTGATATACACTGGTCAAGAAACATAATTCGAAAGCAAGTTTTACAGTGGACGTTTGCTTTGTTAACGTATTAAAAGACTATAATGGTAAATAACAAACATTAATCTATTCAGTAGTTAAAATAATATCAATTTTTAAATTTAAGAAATATACTTTCGTAGCACTTTTAAACAATCCCAAATATGTGCTAAAATGAGATGTTCATCTAAGATATTCTGGTTTTCAGTAAGCTTGAATTAATAAGGTGTTACATTTTTACAATTATTAAAATTATAAGGATAGAGCTGCACAAAGTGATTAATCAATTGTATTGTGTTTAATAACTGTTTATAAAAATTGATATTTGACATATAAGTCATTATTTATCAAATAATAGGTTTTTTCAAAACCTATTTTTTCTTACCTAAAGTAACATTTTAAGATGACATATAATTTAACACAAAACAGACCTGCATGCTTCATTTAACATCAGTATGTTAATATTTCGTGATTTAAAAAACGGTCACGCTACGTTGAAACTTTAAAGACGATAAAACACTTCCACCAGTCTTTCTTTTATGCTTGTCTTACTTGACATCACTCTAATTGCATTCAAATGTGACGGAAAAGAAAAAAAACAAACGCTAAATTGCAAGAGTAAATAAAAGGTATGTAAAAAATGTTAACAAAATGCATTATGTGCTGTATTGCTTTGACTCAACTTTTGTTTTAATTCAAATATAAATGACATGAATAATATGTTATATACATATTTACTAAAAACATAATTCAAGTATGAAATTTCATTATGTTAAGTTGCAATGTTTTACATGTTTAAACTGTTGGTATACTGAGAGTAGATACACATCATTATCACTTTGGTCGTGCAGTTGAGCGGGAAATTATTTAAAAGTAATCTGGCTTTTATCTTGTAGATTACTAGACAAAATCATTGAGAAGATCATATTACTGTTACGTTCAAAAGTTCACACTTATTATTTTAGAAATATTAATTGAGGACATATTTGTCTGAAAAGTAACAAATTGCATTTTTTATTTTATTTTTAAGTTAAGGCAAAACAAAAGAATCACATGTGTATACGTAGCTTATATGAGTTGTTCCACTTCAAAGAAAAAAAATCTTTATAAGAAGTTGCGTATTTTTGTTTGGTCTGAGTGTCTATCAAACAGACGACGCTCCCACTAAAAGTCAATGCAGAAAATATTATTTTGCTAATTCATTAATAAGTCAAAAGTATGCTGGGTCATAATCAGTGTAACTATCGTTAGTATGAAAAATGGGCCATAGGTCGAGCTCCACGACAAAAATTGATGATATTGCGCTGGTTAATTTATGTATAAATTGCATAATATTTTACCGAGGTGTATGAATAAATTATATCTTTATCATGCTAGGTTTGCATAATGAACAGCAATTTTAACCCTTCTATGTATGCAAGATGTTGCTGTTGCTTATGTTTGAAAATACAAAAGGAGTTAAACTCGTCAACATATCTTCACGTTGCTCTGAATGCACGTACCATTGTGCATGATCAGTTGTTAAGATATGTGTTGGAAAAAACAGTGGTTGTCTTGATTCGAGAAATAATTATTATATCAAAACATGAAACTGTTCATAAAGTTGTGAAGACGTATATACATGTACATAAGTGTACTTTGAGAAGACCTTATATCCTATTGAGAGTTTCCATGCTGTAATAACTTTCCTTTCTTAATGTTGTAGCCTTTTCAGATTACCATCCAATAATCATACTCTGAGGTAGACTTGGAGTGTATATTCTGTACAATAAAGGTCATATCATACGTGATATTAATGTTTAAGATTTTTGTTCAATTAAACAAAATAATAGACTCGTTCCATGTTGTCCTGGTTTTACATGACGCCACGTTAGCAACAAACAAAGGAGATATCACATTTTGTTTTCTTTTTAAATAAACCAACTATTATAGGATGGACACCTGTGTTACGCAAACTTAAGAAAGCTTTATATTACAGACGGATAACATTTACTACCAGTGTATGTTATTTTAGTTTACGTTACCGTTATTTTCATGCAGTGACTTTGTTATAAATAATAGACCAGTATATTTTTAACTTCAAGTACAATAACAATATTTCCCCTTTGTAAAGACACCAAACAGCAATACTTAAATTCAATATTGCAAAACATTATTAAGGTTATGAAGTTAGTGCATTCAAATTTAGACACAATTTCAAAATTAAGCGTGGGGCGTCCGTGGCCGACTGGTTAAGGTCGTTGACTTCAAACCACTTGTCCCTCACCGCTGTGGGTTCTAATTCCGACAGGGACTTTGGACCTTTCATGTGAGGAAGCTATCCAGCTAGTTTACGGGACGTCGGTGGTTCTACTCAGGTGCCCGTTCGTGCCTGAAATAATGCACGGAAGGTCTTCCTACACCAGAAAAGCTGGAACGTCGCGATATACCTATACTGTGTTGATGTGACGTAAAACCCAAAACAAACAAAACAAACAAAATTAAGCGTCTAAGTATTTTTTGATACATTTGAAAAACACAATGTTTTCCATGTTATATTGGAAATAACTAAAAGTTACGGAACAAGTTTGTTATTTACGACGTCACATTTACATGGAAGCTATGGTATTCTAATATACAATGTATCTTTAACATTTAAAAAAAATATAACTTCATAAATTTGTAATCATACTTTTTGTTTAAAGTTCAAAATGAACGGTGATGAACATTAAATGTTACACACATTTAAGCAAAAAAAACTTAAATGCTTCTTGACTTTCAATTCAAACTGCAATGATAACTGTTTCTTTTTATTTTAAATCATTGGTTGCCCAAATACGTGATATGAATATGCATGTCCTTATAAAGATGTAGGTATATTTTATGTACACATCCCAACCTATATTTCATATTTCATAAAAATCATAAGAACACCTGTAAGTAGAATATACTAATATTCTTTAAGTTTATTCAATAAATGCCATAAACTGACAATATTTCGTCTGATTTCACCTGATCATTTAGAACGATATGTACCGACCAACTATGTTTTGTACTTTCTGAATGTTAATATTTCTTTTGTAAATAGACGATCAGCAGGTAATAGTTTCTATTTGATCGGTAAAAACGCTTTTATTGGTTATAATTTAATGCAAAATTAAAGTAATCAACGCTTAATACAGTTTTTTTATGATAAATGTTTTGTTGAATGTTTTAATACTAGACAACCTTATTTTCCCTTTATATTGCTGGTAAACTCGATTAAGCTCAAATTCTAAAAAGAAAACGGCAATGTATAGTTACAGACATAAGCTAATCATGGCTAAATATGAGGCATGCTTACTTTGAGTGGGCATGCAAATGCTATTCAAGTGATATATCTCGAGCTCGTTTGGACAGATGCACTCAAAACATAAAATACCATATTATTTAAAAACTGTATTATTGTGTTTATTTCATTGAGTTTGAACTTTCCCCTAATTATTAAGGTCGTAATATTCTGATTACGGAATTAAGGTTTCATGTATTTTAACAAAAACTGATTTTTAGATATTGTTACTTTTTGATTTATAATGTTGGTGCATTTTGCCGCCAAATTGGCACTTATTTTAAGGATAGTTCCATATACATGTAATTTTAGCAAAATATTTTAAATTCGGTCACGCGAAGTTTTATGTCTTTCTGTGTCCGGTTTTACAGTAAAATATTCAAGCTCAACAAAACGCAACATTCTGAGTTATGCATTTTACGACTTAAAGGTTAAAAGAATGGCACCATAAAATAAAATTTGATTCTCCTATGCGATTGATTCTTTATGTCAATATTATTTTTTCTACTTCTACATGTTCTAACTAAAATGTATTTTGTTATCATTTATGGTCATGAATTTGGTTAAAAAAACATGATTAAAAATATTCATAATTATTACTTTTGAAAATGTTAAATTTTATGTTAATTTTTTTACTGTATATTTAATTTTGAAAGTAGATGTGCTTTAGTTTAAAACATGTTCAATTTTTAAATTTACATTTTATAAGTTTTTTTTTAAAAAGTGGTTTATCTTTTTTAAGGCTTTTGGTGGATACAATTCCATTTTATGCCGAATTTTACGAATTGTTATGAGTGTCTCCTGATAGTTGAAGTATGTTTCCCAAATAAAACTTTCAAAAATGAAATGAAAATACGCTGATGTATATGATACATGCATGTACTGTCTAAAAGATTTTCGTTTTATTACAAGTTGCTTGTCCCCCCTTGGTTGCGAATGCACTTATTGTAATACTGGCATTGTCCGTCTAGCAGACGACTCTCTGCTCTAGCAATATCTACTAAATGCACTTGTATGATTGAGTGTCCATTTGCAATACACTAATATCACGGAAAATAGTATCATTTTTTGTTTGGAATGACCTATGATCTAAAATATAAAGACATTTTGACAAACATTTCAAGAAATCTGTCTATACAAGTCTCGTGTACTAGTATATTACACTATTCTATATAAAATGTAACAGTTAAGGGATATATGTCAACTTATAACTTTATTTTATTTCATTACGAGTTGCGTGTTCATTTTTTATTATGAATACAGTTCTAATAAACTTGGCATTTTCGATCTAACAAACGATTCTCTGATCAAGCAGTAAATGTTATACACACTTGGATGGGCGACTGTCCCTCATCACATATACAATTAACTATCTCTAAGGACAAATTATTTGTCTGGAATGACGATCTACATTATTAAGTCGTCAACATAAAGGTAGTTAGCAGTGACATATATTTCAGATAACCCATCAATACATTTGCCTTGTATATCGTATATCATACGATAGAGAAATGTGTATTTGTTCTCTTAAGTTTCTTGTTTTATACTGCAACTGTAATCTAGCAAAGTATGTTAATCATACAACACTTATTTATTAATGACATATCTGTCGTCTAATTTCTTATTATGTTGATTAGTTATATTAAAGAGTTAAAAAGAATAAGGTGTACTGATCATTGTAAAAACATTTTTGTTTTCCTTTCTCTTCACATGTTTTTAAATGAATCAACAGTAGAAATTGATATGTCAACAAATGTTAATAAAACTTATGACAAGTAATTAGTAAAGCATGAACTTGTATCCGACTTAGCATTATTCATTACTAATCGAGAAGTTTACAGAAAAAGCGTTTCAAATGCAATCAAATTCCTCGGTCGTTTTAACTAGAATAACTAGTGATTATCACGTTCTTTTAAGGTTGTATTGATTTTTGGGACTAATTCTCAATATATGTAGTGCAATGTTGACGAGTATGATTGAAAACATTCCAAATTGTGATTTCGACGGCAAAGCACTCCTTTACTACCCTGGAGAAAAATTCATTTATGAAATAACAGCTGTTTTAATATTGAAGACACATACGACATCTGAAAAGTAACTTGAAAAACAAATATTTTTATTTCTGCTGACATTCTGTGGTGCACTTTGAAATGACGTTTGAAAACCAGTGGAGGATTTCCTGACGGTAGTAATAAAATTCAAATATAATGCATTATTCTTTTTTTGAAAACAACTAAAACTAGAAATCATCATGTTACTAGATTAGAACCTTGTGACGAAACTTTGAACCTTTTACATCATGGACTCATGTCGGTTTGTAACTTCCGGTCTTCGTGACGTCACGCAATCAACATGCAAAATAGATATGGCATAATATTCTTTTGCCATCAAGGAACTTAATATAAGACTGACGGTTTCATTAAGTCTTATGAATATTGCATAAGATAAATATTTCAGTCTCCATTTTGATCTTATTTACATTATTTTGTTCTCAGTGAAACATAGTCTAGTTGAGAAGCATATTTTGGAAATATATATCTTTTTTTTAAAATAAATTGAAATAAACTTATGTTCCCATGCTAACCTACAATTAATTTCCCTGACGTTATTTTGATGACAAAAATTTACACTGAAAACTCGTTTAATGTTTAAAGGTGTTACTGATGGAGTTATAAAGTACAGAAATATGGTGTTCTTCTTCTTCGTCTTCTTTTTCTTTTAATATATCATTAATTTTCAATTTATATTGACCCATAGATATTTATTAAAATAAAAATGCAATATGTTCATCACTATGCATTATTTTAAAAATAATCGTTTAAATGACATAAGCGGAAAATAATTAATCTAATTTCTAACTTTCATCCAAGTTGGCATGCACCGTATAGCTATTTTAGTGCATGTTTTTACATAATTCATATTTAGTTCTTATATCATCATCTAAGGATTGTTGGCATTGAGTAATCATAAAACAAAAATATTTGCTTCCGAGATATGCCCTTTTTTCAATAAAGAGTCTTTTTTCTGCTTTGGAACAAACCACTAAATCACTCGACCGGAGCAGCATTATAAAGTATTTTACGTGGCACATTTTTTGTTCTAACAATATCAATTTTGAATCTTAAACAATGAAACATATACCTACCTACGCATATAGTTATGACATTTATGATATTTTATGATAAATGATTATGGCATAAAAACCTCAGCTTTGATAATAAATGTTTATAGATTGCGTTTTCGCAAGTAGAGGGATTAACAATTACGCGCAATTGAATTTTCATAGCTATATATGGATTTACACACCTAATATTTACAGAAGCAAAATTAATTAGTTATTATAATAGAATATGATTGATAAAAAAATATAAAGGTTTGATAAAAACGGAGCCTCTGTGAATTGTTTCTAGCTTTTGAAAGGTAACAATCTGCAATAAAACATTCCAGCTCTCTTGTACAGTTCTGGATACCTTAAAGTGATGTGAAAGTTCAATATTTAAAAGAAACTATTTTTTTATGATTTGTCTAATTATATGTCACATTTGTATTGGTAAGATGGCTTCCTTATGCATCTGCTTCAAATACTTATTAGAAACAGAGTAAATCCTTCTTCTAACATAATAATAGTTATTCTTTCGTATAACTCACTAATAAACACAAGACGCGAACATGAAATGACGACCGAGAAATCGAATTTTTATCAATTTTAGTTTATTTTTAGTAAAATATATCCATATATAGCCATAAAAAAGCATAAAAAGCCATAAAGCACTTTACTAGCATATTCATTATCTTTTATACCTTATGCTATAGCTTTCCATATTGATATAATAAATAAAGGTTAGCTGATGAAACTTTTAGATTATATATGTAACTATAACATTTGAGGAAGATCCATTATTGCATTCATTGAACAAAACATTATTGCTTAAGTATTACTTTTTGATTTAGTTTATACATGTAAAGCTATAGTAAATGTGTTTAAGTAAAAACAAAATGCGTAATGTAAAACAACTAACATAAAACGTAATAAAACATTGTCATATTTCACTTTGAAATATTTCATTTGCATATCAACCTTCTATTTAATAGATGTTTATGATGTAAGATAGTTAAAAAATTTCAAATCGTAAGAAGGTGATATGAAAACCCTTCAATATAATAACATGTAACTATTGTCAGATATTTCAAATGATAAGCCATTTTATTCTAGCTGTAAGACAATGTCTTTCTCCAGATTTGTGTACTGAGATACTTCACAGAGGACAATGAAATCAAGTATCCAATTTCCGCTTCAATCTTTTCTTTGGTTTTATCACATGCATTACCGGGTTTTATCACATGCATGACCTAGTTATGTTAATACATAATTTCCTGCTATTTTAGTATTGTGATGAATTTAGCATTTGCGGTCATATATTTAAGAAATAATATATCCCAAAATAATGTAGCCCGTGTGATATAATGATGCGCATCCGAACGACAAACAGTGATGTTATCAAGCGATACAATCACTGATTTGGATATATTATTTCGATTTTAACACGATATCAACACAAACAAAAAAATGCTGCCGTACCTTACGTTAAATTAAATTGCGCTTGATTTGTTTCCGTACTTATTTTCAGCGTGTCACATTTTTAGAGGTTACGTCAAGTGTATACTGTTTACGTCACATGTCTAAATATAGAACGTCAAACTGGATTTTTTATTGTATGATAAACACACACTTCGGTTCTTCTATGTTCAATGTGGAAAAATGCGGGTCGTGTTAGAATACTGCATTACAGATTATAATGTTGCAAGACTGTCTCCGGGTACATTAGGAAATAAAGGAAATTACAACGCATAGTACAATTGATTGTCAGTCCGAAGGTTATAAAAATGGAGGATAAAAATAACACGAAAATAAAATAGGCTGATAATTATATATTTGTCAACAGAAAACAGATGGTATAACTTTTCAAGAAAATATCATTAAATATAAAGCTGATAATTAGGAGCAGAAAACTGCTTAATCGGCAATTCCGATTATTATATTTTGCTATGGAACAGAATTAGTGCATTTATTCCATCTTGCTTTATGATATTGGGACTTACATTATGCTTGCTTTCTATACTTCTTTTATGACAATGAAAACCTGCGTTTTGCTGATTCATTCATGCCTTATTATTACTGAATGCACTTTCATGTAATTGCAACCTTATGTGTTCCCTACTAAACCATCAAACTCACATATTTTAATATGCTATATGTTTAATTGCATCTTTTATAAAGATCAACGTATTATGTTTTGGTGTTTAAGATAACATTCTTTGCTTGTTTTCTTGAATATAACTAAATGTCACATGGTTGGTTTCTGTCAGTACCTTTAATTTGCCTTATATTGTCGACATTATGTCACAATAAATTATTAATTTTGATCAATAATTGGCGAATTTGATGTGTCTTAGCATTCATATGCTTCAATGTATTCACTGATTACAAATATAATGCAATATAGGATCACTGCACATCGATAACGAAGATGACAACGATAGCGATATTATAGTCGCATGTGATAGTACGCACTAAGAAGTTGGCAGTAAGCATAATGCGAATTGCAATAATTTGTGTTCGTATTATGACAGCAGGTGTCGCTTTATCGGTACATCCCGTTATTTTCCGGATGATCCCGTATTTTGGCACGTGGAGTAAAAAAGTTACGTCCCCTTATACAGGGGCGTAATACAAACAGTGTTAGTTGGAGACTGACATGCAAAGGGAAAAATTACTGGAAAACAAGAGAACACGATGCGACAGACGAAAAGTGCGCGTTTTTGAAGATTCCGCCAGCATGTGAAAAAAAATGTTATAGATTTCTCTAATAACTCATCTACAAGTGGCAACTCACCTCCTATATAATTGTTTACATTTCTTTTTGGGCGTGTGTGATAGTCGTATGAGCAATAGTGAAATTGAATTTTAGGAAAATACTATGCTCAAACTTACGGTGGCACAAAGGTGACATGTGTGTGTTTTTTTATTTATCTCATGCGCACGAGATAAAATGTCGTGGCCACGGGTTACTAAGTCGTGACCACGAGATAGTTAAGTCGTGGGAACGAGATACTATATTGTGGCCACGAGTTACTTAGTCGTGCCACGAGATAATTAAGTCGTGGGAACGAGATGACTAAGTCGTGGCCACGAGAGGAATAAGTCGTTGGAACAAGTTACTATGTCGTGGCCACGAGAAAGTTTAGCGGTGGCCACGAGAAAGTTAAGTCGTGCGAACGAGATATTTGATAACCAATCAAATTACACTATTTATATGAATTTTCCTAACAAGGATGCCCCTACTTCTCCTGTCCGTAAAAGTACGTACATTCATACAAGTTATTGATTGGTCAAAGATTTAGCGTCATTGTGACCCTGATTTCTGACCAAATTGCCTAAAAATTATTAGATGTCATCTACTGATCTTTTTAGGTTATATAAACTACAGGTTATTCTTTCTAAATCATTCATCGATCAGACAATGATTTTACATGAAGTGTCATGTTTGTCTGACCCGTGACCTCAAACATCCTCATAGGATATCTACTGTCCATGGGCAATGTCCTACCCAATAAAATAAACCAGGACTAAGTCCCTCTCAAATGTTAACAGGCCGTTGTACGTACAAAATGACCAATTCTATCATAGAATTATTCCAACAAAGGGCTATAACTAAGTCAAAATTAATGTATGGTTTATGGGCCTGATTATCCTTAAGACAGGTATCAAGTTCAAAGTGAACACTTCAGTATTTTCAAAAAATTAATGTTGCACGTAAATCTTTAAACAGAAATTTTCTAAGTTTAGAAAATCATGGTGTAATCTGATTTAATTATTTCGTCTGCACGACACAGTTATCTCGTTTCCACGACTTAAACGATCTAGTAACTCGTGGCCACGACTAAGTAGTTAGTACAGTACAAACTTGATTTGTTTCTGTAGAATAAAATAAATATAGTTTGGTTTCATACAAATATTGTGCTTTCAATCCTTTACACTGTTAGTGGGCAGTATGAATATACATTCGTAAACGTATAGTGTTATTACAAAAAGAAATATATGGAAGTTTCTTTTAAAGACAGACACAACTTTACTTGACCCGTAATAAGGAAAGCAGATTCCTATACATTATGTGTATGTGTTTTTGTATTTTCTGATCGCAAGATCAGTAAATACATAGCTCACATCCACGGTCTAACACAAAATTTCCTCACAGACCTAACAACGCAAAGTAGTTCTCACTCAAAACTGCTTAAAAAACCAGCAATTTAAAGAAATAATAATTATTAATGTAGGCATTGAACGAATTACAGTGCATTAAAAGTTTACATTAGTCAATAGAAATATGAGGTTACAATTACAAATTTCGCGGATGAATATCTTTTTTACCCAATGAAAAATGTTCCACTATTTCCGTAAAGCTTAATCAATGAAAATGCTATTTTAGCTATGTCGATTACCGAATACTCCCGAGCGTAGCACACAAATAAATCTGACTGTCGAGTAATGGAATATGTACATGTCGGACTGTTTTGGCGAGAAGATTTTCGCTAAATTATTTTCATCAGTGTTTAACAACAGGTTTATCGTGAACAAAATACCTCAAAAATAAATAAGGATTACAAATACGAAATGAAAATTCTCAATTTGAGAATTACAATATATTTGTTTTTATTTACGCTACATACGTATTACTTCACTGTGGTGCAGAGGTAGCGCGCTCGTTTAGGGTGTGAGAGGCCTGAGGTTAAAATCCTTGTCGAGGCAACATTTTTTTGATGTGGCTTTTTTAAGGAAGTTGCCACGATATGCAAGGATAAAGTGTGGCTGTAATAAAAAATGAAAAATGATTTTTGATGCAACTCTAAGCATGCAAAATTCCATATGTATCAATCACAAACTGCATGTTAAACGCAGTCCCTGCGTAAGATGAACAATAGTATATAAAAATAAACTTATACAGGAAAGATCAGAAATTACCACAGAGCATGCAGCCCTTTGATTATTTAAATAAAACATATTTAGTAAGAATTTTATAGATTTCAATAAATTTCTGTGATAAAATATGTAACTGAAAGATGTACATAGTATATCATTAAGCACAAATGTATGTGAATGTGGTGGTGTGTGCGGGATGTCTGATCTTTAATCAGACACACATATGCCCAACATTTGAGCCGCGTCACGACAAAACCAACAGAATGGGTTTGCGACCAACATGGATCCAGACCAGCCTGCGCGTCCGCACAGTCTGATCAGGATCCATGCTGTTCGCTTTCCAACTCTTTTACAAGCAGAGAAACTGGTAGCGAACAGCCTGGATCCTGATCAGACTGCGCGGACGCGCAGGCTGGTCTGAATCCATGCTTGTCGCAAACCCATTAAGTTGGTTTTGTCGTGACGCGGCTCATTTGTAATTGACTATGCACATGTAACAAAAATAAACAACTTCCTTCTTTCCTTATTATACATGTATATTTTAATGCGTTTCATACCTATTCGCCACTACTAGTGACTCTGAGACATTTATTAATAAGTTAAAAGGCCAATAATTTTTGCTTTTTAATGTCCAAGTCATTAGATAAGACCTTCGCAGTACCTAGGCAGTTGCTAGACAACTGGATGACAGCATACTATGTTTTGGTAAGGAAGTACACTAAGAAGACTATTGCATGAAACTGACACGTATATATTCCACGTATATTTGGGGGTAGGTGCAGCCCTTAAGCCAGGGCCTGAAACCGCCACTGACTGTACGTGTAACTGCCCCATTGCATCACTTTTTACGAGCATATTTTTTCCATTAGACTGTATACATATATAAATTTATATTGCATAATCCTTTACTACTTGTATTTATATTCTTTCAACTGCAATGTATGTATTAAACGCTTAGTACGTATTTATATATACATGTATGCAGTATCTATACGGAAAATTTCGATGATTGGCGAATCGTGGAAAAAATTCCGTTGACATCTATAACAGAGTTCTCGCCCCTTAACAGTACATAGTTTTAATTGTTTATCATAATGTAAGATGATCAAACATTATCCACAAAACTTCAGACACCGAGCTTTATTAAGCATAAACACTGCATAATGGATATAAGCGAAAGCTAATAGTAATCACGCCATGCGAGCTATAAGTCATATTTTAAAAAATCCACCAGGGAACATTAAATAGTTAATTTTAAATGACTTATACATAAAAGTAATACAAAAAAACTAAACCGTAAATGGTTTGTATATAGCATGATGAAAGGTAGCTTATGCATAAAGGTATATGACGTTAACATTTTAGTATTCCAAATGGCTTGTTCCAGTTTATTAGTTATCACTCAATGAAAAGAATTGGTGACTACGAAATGTTTGAATGAAATAACGAAAAATGGAAACCAGCATAATGCAAAGTTTAAATATCATAAAGCAAGATGGAATCAAGCATAATGCAAGTTCTAATGTCATGTGGGAAGATGAATTAAACATAATGCAAGTTCCCAAAGTATAGAAGTGGAAACAAACAAAAAAGCAAGTTCCAAATTTCATCAAGCAAAAATGGAATTTAAACATATGCAAGTTCCCCAAACATCAAAAAAGATGAATTTAAAGCATTTTCTGTTCCTTTTTGCAAAGAAAAGAAATTATTTTTCTTTGGCCTTGGTTTTTACTATGCATTTTTGAAAAAAAAGAAAAATTAATTTTCTTAGGGAACAAAGTTTAAAATGTATTAATGTATGTTAATTTTTAAGTAAATTTTAGAAAAATAAAAATTCAAATTTTAAAATTTTTTTGAAAAAAAGCCCCTAAAAAAAATTAAAAACAAAACGTTGAATAAAAACCCAAACTTATTTTTTTAATTTTTTAAACCATTTTTAAATCGTTACTTAAATTAAATATTTTTATTTATAGTTAAAACTATGGTTAGTGGTGAAAATGTCTTTATCTCAAACGATAATATTTTTAAGCGGTTGAATATGGATTTTAAAATTTATTATATTTAAAGTTTCTTTTTACACCTTTTGTAATAATTCTGATAGCCGTTAAAACTAAAAAAAAGGAGTTGAAAAGTAGGTTGAGGATGGATAGGAATCAGGAATCTTACAACTGTATCATTTATTTTATTGATGTGAAAGGATAGAATGAGAGAACATGAAATGTGAAATATAAACTTTACAATAAAAACCAAATAACCCTGACGATTTTCATAATTATTCTCTGCTCGCAAAAAAAACCAAATATTTAGATAATTATATTTCAATAAATTAGATGTTAAACTGCAAAGCAATTATTGCAACTAAAGACAAGGCGTGTTTTAACAATCAATTGAGCCTTACATGGTACTTTACGAACAGAAAAGTAGTGTACAATATAAAATATTTTGATACAGACAATAAAATTTTAAAACAAATAAACATTTTAATTATTTAATTATTTTGTATTTGTCAACTGTTAGTGCCGCGACCAATGGTTAAAAACTGACCTTTTTTCCAGTTTTAATTGTCACGTGGCGTTTATCCCGATAACTGTCAGGTTCATTATCAAGTGTCGTGACTTATTTTTTAGGTTTGGATCTTAAACACGCGATACATGATACTTAAGACAGCGACTTAATGAATGTCAGTAATTGAACAACGTCCAAGTAACATACATTCAAATCTAGATTTCTTGAGAAGGCTATAGTTTTGTTCTATCCGTGTGTCATGTGATTACACAAGGCATGCAATTTCCGATGTCAACTCAGGCATGATATTTTCACATGAATGATCTAGTTGATTTAACCAGAGACATAGATATCTATGTCTCTGATTAAACACACTATCTCATTTGCATTATAATGATTGTAATTTGCGAAGGACATCGATTTTTTTTTAAGAAATGTGCACATTCTAGGTTTTAAGCAGTTTTTGTTCGTAACATTACTGGTTGAATATAAAAAAAAAAATTTATGAAATTTTGATGTCGAACCAGAATGAAAAATATGGTTTATTCTACTGCATTAATCAACAAAGAATTGAGGCACAACTTCAATCAAACGTCATTTGCCAAACAATATGGGATATCAAACAGCATTTTTGTAGCTGTACCATACATATTTTTTTACAAAGTCTTTTATACCATACAATTTGGTTGCAAATCACATTAAAAATAAAATACAAGTAGTGCAAATTCAGGAAGCGAACAAGCCTTTAATTCCATATAATTTGGTTGCAAATTAAATAGAACAAAGAAAATGCTGCAAATTCAGGAAGCGAACAGCAAATTTTCAATAGAATAAAATAAGGATTAATCTCAAAAGGATGTCTGGATTACTTTCATAACAAATTTCCGCTATCAAGTATCGAATTCTGAAAACATTTCCTTGTTTAGCCTTGACGAAAATGCCAAATATATAAAACTGCAGACAGCTTACAAATCCTTATTGAAATATCTATACTACTTATGCTGCTACAGTGCATTCTAGAAATTCTAGAAATGAGACAATAGTAATTGTCTCAGACGTATACCTTTATGAATTAATCGCGCAGGCAATAAGAATAAGACTGGTGGTTCCATAATGACAACTTGATTTCCCAATGCAGTGTTAACCAGTATAGCATCCATTGATTTGTAAAAAAGGCGTCGCTTCTATCCAAAACTAATGCTGAATTAACAGTTGGTTAATCTTAGACTTTAGTTAATCTCCTCGTTATCAAAATATAGTTTTTGAACTAACAAATGTTATACTCGGGGTGTGAACTAGATTTCTTGTTAAGTGACATAAAGAAAAATAGATGATGAATTCAGAATGAATTATACCTGGCTGAAGTATTTACATTATAATTTAATTTGAATTGGCAATATTCTTCATTAGAGTTGTTGTCATGGGCATCTTTTGTTGTCTGGCTGTATACTAGAAATGTAGAATTACAATAAATATTGTGAAATTACCTTACATCTGTGTACCTTATGCATGTGGGATGAACCAAGTATACTTACCTCATTAAAACTGCTGGATCAACTGATCTGCTTTTTGGGACCGTCCTTTTGCAAGAAAAACTTCGCGTAACCAGTGTTTGAGTAACGTGAAGTACTCAACAATTTCAATGGGCAAATTATATTACACTCATTTAGAAAAAAAAATACAGTTTTACTGGAAAAATAATTGAATGTACAAATGCGATGAATCAAGAATGTCAAACCAATATTAACACATTATTTCACTTTTATATAATCATGTTATTGATCATTAAAGATACACAAAGACGTTCGTTGTCAAGATTAACGATCTAAAATATAATAAAATGGTGATCGATGACTCAATTAACCGAGCTATGCTGGCCATAAATTTGACCTATTTATAATTACTGCCTATTTCTTTTAAACTACGTAGAAAGAACAGAAAAATACAAAAGTGGCTACCAAGTGCGAGTTGTTACGAAAATTATGACACTCTTGAGTAACTTCCCTTCAAACGTGTTTGAATGTTTATTAAATTAAATGTTGTTGAAACTTACAACGTTTTAGAAAAATATCAGACTGAGTTGTCAATAATCTAAGTCGATATAGATATAATGTTAAAAATTCCCGCTTTTTATTACTTGGGGACCATACGCCGCTTTTCATGGAATGGCACGAAGTTTCACATTGAAGGTTCCATGATAACCGCCGTATGAACATGTCAAAGGGTCAAGTATACATTGTCCGTATTGCTAAATGCTGTATATTTTAATCTGTTCGTGTCCATGCCTGTCTCTGTATATTTATATGTTAATGTCCATGTCCTTTATTGTTTTCCGTTGTTATTTCTTTAATGCATATACTCATAGCTCATATCTCATATCCAATAGCCGTTACCTATACATAATAGTACTTTATAACCTTTTCAATATCTTCGATTTACTTTTCTCGCTAATATTTCAATTTCCCCGCTAATCTGCACAACGCATGCGCACTTAAATTGAGACATTGTTGGCGCAGGCCACGGTTTTGTTGTAGGGAAGAATAAATATTTTGAGTAGCGCATACTTGTCTTTTTACAGGTAAATAGACTTTTGCTATAATTATTTATATATATTTTGCCATTCATCGATTATTGTGATTTTCATATTTTGCACTTGAATTGAGAAATTGTTGGCGCAGGCCACGGTTTTGTTGTAGAGAAGAATAAATATTTTGAGTAGCGCATACTTGTCTTTTTACAGACCCCTCTACCCCAGGTCCAGAACTCACAGCAGAGTCAACGACCCCTTTGTTTCGTTTGAGCTGCGACAAACACATCTGTGGATGTTTCTAAATTCAAAAGTTTACTATTTCATGTTTAAATGTTGAATTCGGCTTACGCCAATGCTAGGGGGCGTGGACGGAAACTTGCACTTTCCAGTACCGTCCATGAACAGGCTCAATCAAACTAAGCCTGCAACATTTTCAATTTTGTCGTGTTGGGCTTTCTTTAGGGATTCTGTATTTATCTATTTTAGACACTCCAAAGAGATAAGTACTTCTTCACTTCTATGGTGCTATGAATGTAGAGAACATATACTGAATGTTTCTCAATTTTGGAAAAAAATCATGTTGATGCATAGTTTTCCACAAAAAAGATCTGTCAACATTCACTGTTATATCACATTAAAAAGGTAGATCTTGCATTTAACATAAAAATATGACAAGTTAGGCAAGGCGGGTTTAATGATAAATTGTTTTTGTGGTTATTTTAAAAAATGGTATTGACAAATTTTCCAAAAATGTACTAATATTTAAAAAAAATAAATGCTCAGATGGTTACAAACCTACACAGTTTGTGTACACAGGTATATACGTTAGAAAGTAATTATCATCGTCGGAGACAGAGATGACATATGCATGTTCATCTCTGCTTTGGTCAGGCAAGAAGAGAGCCATCTTTATTTGAACAGGACACACAAGTCTAATTCGAAGTACTTATAGAATGTTTGAAACTTTCTGACAAGGGAAGCTGTCATTACTTTGTAAAGTTTTGCACATTTGTTCATCATATGGCTTACAGATGTTGCTTTCTAAATTTATCAGATATATTTTTGAGAAAAAAAACATCCTATAAGGAAATTTTCCCATAGAAATTAATTTGAGAAAAATGATATTGGTCTTTATTTAAATATTTGAAGGGGTTGATAGTGAACTTTAAATATGAAGGCCAAACATTTGTTGATTAATTAATTCAATTTTCATTGTAAATTTAGCATTTTGTCAACAAAAATATTATATATACCTGTATTATGTGAACGGACTGATGAAAAGAAAGAACAATACTTGAAAACACAATGTTAAACTTTTCCAGATTAAGGTTAGTGTTAAAGATAAGAAAAGTTTCTGTTAAAGCAGATTTTGTTCTACTGCAGTCAACGTGAGTGTCGGCATGCACTCTATCCCCTCAAGCAGATGACAACACAAAAGGATGACACTTTTTTATATAGATTTCCCCTTTCGTTCAGGAAAACACTAAAATATAGTGCAGATGCTGCATGTCTCCTGTCTACTTTGTAGTCAATAATAAAAAATATTAGGAAATGCCCTTAAGAAATCTTGATAATGTGAATAACCTTGTATAGGTAATTGGATGAGATGATTTTATTTAAAGATCCTGTATGTTTTGTGATTGATATTGTTACTGTCTGTATACCACACTTGCAAAAAATTATATATGTATATAATTATGCAAATAAATCAATTTTCAAACATCGAAGAATATGTAAAATGTGTACTGCAAATATTTGTGCATATTATATTTAATCAATAAATTATATGCATTCATTTCTTATTGGAAAATTTGACTAAGAATTGATAGAAAATAAATTTCTTATTACCTCCCTTTATTTACATGAAATGTTGAATTCGGTAATATCTTTATAAATAATGCTTATTGGAACTTGCAATACTGACAAATCTTAATTTGAGCATCATACATATGAAATAAAACCATGAAAAAAATGTGTTACAGAATCTTTAAAAGCAACCATATGAATTTCTATATATATTTAACTTTAACAGGCCATACAACATAAAAATGTTATGCTATAATATAGTGGGTATTTATATAATTTTCCTTATTATTACACTACAATCTCTTTTAATTATTTAACAAAATTGTTTAATTTTAGCTTCAGCTGCACATTTATTACTCTGATGTGTTAAATTGTACTATTAATCAATTTAAAGTATAAGTTGAATGATAATTAACTTTTTGTAGTGTCTGTTCTTATATTAGAATTCTTGCCAGTAAATCACCAATTTTGTTGGCTGCTAAGAAATTCTAAGGAAGTTTAAATGTACGTAAACGCTGGGCTCTGGGAATGTTTACTTTCTATGTCACGTGTCTCCCTTCGTTAATATAGTGTATATTGTCGACCTGTGAGAAAAAAATCACTTACATTGACATTTTGAATTAGAGGTACCGAAACAGTTTGTTATATTTAGATATTAATACAATTTATTTTACACCTCATGAACAGTTTTGCACGATACATACGGTTTCCGACGTAAAGGGTAGGTTCAATCTTAAACAGTTCATAAACTTATCATCATAATTATTCATAATGCTAAATGATAAATCTGCATAAAACTGAATGTCTCACTCATGTATAATATTGTTAACTTTGGATAGATAGTACACGGAGGAGTAAACAATAATATAAGCAATTACAATTTGTACTAATAATTGATATTTATGAAAAAAATCATTGTCTCTAGTTTTTATTTTATCAAATACAAGACAGCTAAATTTTTGTAAATGTCAAATGTACTCTACACAGATTTCTTAGATTTACTTTATATACTTCTTTATTTTGTTGATGTTATTGTCGTTTTTATCTTTTGTTTTTATTATTATTTATGTTTATGAGTTTTTTCATAATCGATTAACATGAACTTAGATGAAAGATTAATACAAACGGTGATATCACAAAGCTCTCAGTGAAAACAACCCGATCTATCAAATGATTTTTGACATGTTATGCTTAATTTACATGATAGACAATGTGTGCCGTGAACTAATCAAAACATGTTTTATAGTGAAATAATTCGATTCCACTTTTTGAGAAAAGTCACAGAGAATTAAGTTCGTATGCTTGATAATTAAGAATAAATGTATTCATTTATTTATCATTTGAAGGATTGTTTTATTTTGATAATTTCTTAAAAGTATCATTATTATTGTTCCTGCTTGTTTCATGCTAAAGTAAGTAATTCAATGAAAATCAATTAAAATTTGTCGCTCATAAAGAGTTTAGTATGTCGTTGAGAATAGGATAATATAATTTTATCAAAGTTACAAAACTTAGATGTACCAAATATGTTAACAACTTTACAACAAACAAAACAGTGATTAAATAATATCGTTATGTGTACAGGAATCGCCTTGAATAAATAGAAGATAATCGATTATTAAAATTAGAAAGAGACATTACAACAATAAAAATAGAATTTACAAAATGAACCACATTTTAATTATAATTTTTAAAGTTTGTTATATATTATCGCTTAATTTTAATTTGATAACTTAAAACATTGATATTTTTTCAATATATAAGTCGTAGTTCAAACAGTGTAGCTATAAAATCGCATAAAACAAAGAAAGTGAATCTTCGGTCTAACGAGTTTTGAAAAAAATGTAAAAATGAATTTAAATAAGAGACTAAAAGGCTAACCCGACAATTAATAAATTGTTTTGAGATATGCAAATTCAGATGTTCTTTTTGTAATAAAATTGGTATGAAAGGTATATTGATTTGCGCATGTTGGCGTCATTTACTGTTAAATGTTATATAAACATAAATTTATGGGCAAATTCAAATACATGTATATGTTTATTCATAAATATGGTTTATTAAGTAATTGCCAGATCAAACTTTAATTAAAACAGAATATTAAATTTCTTAAGGTGATCTCCCGAGTTAAACACCTGCCCTGCATGAAAAAATGTAATGTATTGACCGTCAATACTTGCAGGATATATTTTACTAAAAAATCCCTCGCAAGGAAGGCGTTGCATAAAGAAGGCTTAAACATGTTTGAAAGAGGTGGAGAATAGATAACTGGTCTTGACCTCTTATTTCTGTTGACAAATTTTAACAGAGGGATTGTATAATAATAGAGGTCAAAGTACATTAACAATATCGCATGAAATATCAAATGAAATTTACATAGTTAACATATAGCTTGGTTTTCTAGGATTTGTACCACTTTGCTCCTACTCAGACGCACGCTCCTATCTTAAATAATTCATGGAGGGCACTTGAAGTATTAGTCTTCAAAAAAAGCTCGATAGTCGGCATATGACATTCATCAAATGTCTTTGTGACTGAATGCCATATCAAAAATATATTTGTGGACGTATTTGAACTTCCGAAATAGACGAGACATTGTGTTAGAATTAAAAGCGAGAAACCATAATATATTTCCCTCTTGTCATTAGCTTGCTTGTTTTTGAGATCCTAAGACATATTCCCGACTGTCAAGGATGTAAAATTTATGAGGCAAACGTTAATAAAAATGTTTGATTTACCACCTTTGGGTGGCATGTTTTAAATTATACTGCTTTATAATTTATTCAGCGTCTTTTATTTTATTCATTTTCTCTTCTCACAGTGTGTTATAACTCAGTATTATTATTCATATATAACATTATTTCGATTGACATCTTCCTTCTTACAAAAGATTCGTCTAAAAAATTTTCATATCACAACGTTTCTCACATGTTTTTCAGCCTAATATTTTATTTATCTTTGTTCCACAGTCAGAGCCTTTCACATTGCCGTACGATATTGTCGACAACACATTTCATATTGAGCCATTAAGGTATATAGAGATCTCATTCATTCAGTATGTTATTTATTTCCGACACTTTTTTCCTAACGAGGAGTATCTTTATGTATTCCAGTTAATGTTAAGTTTATGTTGACTATATTATTTCAACCGCTTACTTAAGATACAGGTAGAAACAAACCAAATCACCAAAGTGGAAGGCATTCTCAATAAACCGATAAAGGTAACATTGCATTGAAATAAGAGTTGATAAAATTATTTGTATGTTAGTCGCCTCAAAAATACCCTCATGATCTAGAACAAATTGTTTAGATTACAAGTCTTTTCTTCTAATTTCCTTTTCGTGGTCTATGCATTCCTCATTCGAATCATTTGTATCAGAAGGATGTAAAAAAAGTCAAAATATTTATTCTAAAATACATTTTCTTATGTCTTTCATATATAAAAGTGGATCAAATAGGTGTTATCTAAACTTGCGTCACAACCAAGCATTAGCATACATTTCCAAATAAGATAATTGTCTTATTGTCATCATTGTTTTTGGAATGTAATGATATATGCTGTCCACATGATTAAGGATTGCCTGAAATATTGATGGCGCATATTGACCAGTTGTCTGGATTTGCATTGAAACAATTGTGTAAGGACGATGGTGATGGTGGTTTTTATTAGTAAGTAACAGAACTATTCAATATAAGCCTTTTTTATTTAAATACATTTTAAAAGAAAATGTTAGTCTAGAAGCAACCACAATATAGTAGAATTAATAGAAAAAAATGATTAAATCAAGAATGACATTCACAAAAACGTTGCTTGGAATTTGATCTAGGAAATAGTTTGCCTCTTACTGTACCAGGACGTGAAAAAATAAGAACCTTGTTATTTTTAGCTAACTTAAAAATTGAACTTTATTTATCTAAAAGAGTAATCTATTCTCGAATTTCTGACAAATTGTTTATTTTATTTGCATTAAATTATAGTACCAGATAACTTGTCATTTCTGAAATGGTGGTTTGCTAATGTTTTTTTTTTATTAAACTTTTTACCTACTGCTTTATAATTATTACACTATTATATATTATACAAATGAGTATTTACCACATCAGTAAAAATTAAAATAATAACGAAAAAATATCAGGTCAATTTATATAAAAGTTTAATAATATAATTCTGTTTCGTGAATATCTTCTTCTCATCTGATCAATATGTCTGAACTTAAAGGAATGTGAACGGAAATAATATACTCAGTATCATCGTAAATATCACTTGTAATTGAGTAATTTGGCATTCTAACGGTACTAGTAATAGTATGATCGAGTACAACTATGCCCATGAAATCAAAGGAGATTTATCAGCGGAACATTAGCCAGACACGGGGTATAAAAGTACACTATTTCAAATTTAACTTGGGTAATTCCACGCCTCCACTACCTTACGGTAATATTTATGGTATCATTAAGTACAACTATATACATGTATGCTAATAAAATCAAGGGAGATTTATTAGCGAAACAAGTTAGCAATACACGGGCTATAAAAGTTCACTGCTGGCGGCCAAATTGGGAATTATAACATTATTTAATAATTGATATTGGAAGGAATTGTCAGTCAGAGCAAAGACTTTTTCATTTAATAGTTTCCAACGATAACTTAAATGAATATATCAATGAAATCTCCGTTGTAGGTGGATTAGTCGCATTAAAATACCCTGTTCATGTGATACACAAATGTGAAATACAATTAAAATTTAGAAATATAATTATATGTTGTGTGATTTTAAAATATATTTTCTCTGACTATGTTAGTTATAGTTTAAAAACAAATATGTCAAAAAATTTCATAAAATTGAATAAGTCCATCTATGGACTCAATTTGTTTCTTCTTCAAATATGAATGAAATAAATTAGTCATTAATTCTTTAAAAGGAAGCAAAGATAAGATAAAAATCTTTGTCGTATCTCAGTGGTCATTTGTTTGACATATTTTTTACTTTGTCTGTTTCGAAAGGACTTTTTTAGTTTTTGTTATTTAAATAATAGTTTTATTCTAAATTATATTTTACGGCATTAATTTACACGAACAAATATTGCTTACATTTATGAAATTGCTGTATTATACGAATCAAAATAATTATGAATACAAGACTGAAAGCATACATAGAATATATAGTTAAATGCGCAATGATTAGCAAAACAAATTCTAAAATATGAAATATGGACATCATCAGAAAAAATACTTGAATTTTACATGGATTGCTATCTGTTTGTTTAAAAATTCTGAAAAAGTTAGAGATGAGTCGTTTAGTGAAAAACGATATTTGGTATATTACTTCAATCAACTTAATCACTGTAATGTGTAAATGGTTTTAGACAAATGGTGATCTTTATTCCGTTCTCTGTCACATTGACTAACCTCCTTTATAAATTATTTCCGAATGAAAAATATTTGCCTGCATGAAAGTTATGACGTTTACCATTGATTTACAGAGATTTATAACAAATTTCAATAATGTGCATGCACAGAATTCAAGGTGTTTATCATTACATCAAGTCTCATTTATAGAAAAGAACCCATGACCTGTTGTAAGATAAAAATGTTGAAAGCATGAGGTATACCATTTATCATGTTCTAAAAGTGTCAACGTATTATTTACTGTCATTGCAGGCGACAAGTGACACACTGATGATGCCTATAGTAAAAAAATAATAAAGGAACATTTGTTTAGATAATTCTCTTTTTTTTCTTTTAAGGGTTAATATAATAATCTGTTTAAGGTTTGGGATTCTAAGGATTATAGTTTATATTTTTTTTATTCTTGACTATTTGTAAAATTGAATGTTACTAATTGTTCATAACTTCATAGTGATACTTTATAAAAGACAACATATTCAATTTAACGTTCTTTTCATTACTTACTCGTGACTCATGTGTTTAAATGTGCTTTTATTTTTAAATTACACGTTGTTTCTTAATATAATCATTGAACAATGTTAAATTGACATTTTTAAGGAAAATATTATCAATCAAAATAAAACATAATTTATCATCACATAGAGGAAGTAATTTTGTAAACTAATACAACATCTCCATCAAAATTATAAATTGAATAGCATATCTGTCAATCATCGTATCGCACCTTCCTGTATTGGTGGAATGTGAACGGATATTATGTAATCAAAATTGTCATGAATAACAAGAATACTTCAGTAGTGTGGCGCCTCCTTAACCTGATAATTGTATGAATGAGAGAAACTCAGATTCAGAAAGATTTATTAGCAAAACTTCACGACACTAATTGAGTAAAAAATTACTTAGCTATACTAAAGTAATAATTCTCTAAGGATTCTTTCCTTAGTCTTGAGAAAATTCGTATCAAATTTTTGACAATGTTGCTCAAACTGTGTAAAGTGAGTAATCTAAAGATAAATCATGCCAATATACCAATTACAAAGGTTAAATTACCGTTTACAATTGTAACATGGAAACAGCCAAGGTGGAATAATGTAAAATGACATTTCATGCACAAATCATATTAATTTCACACATGTGTAGTAAGAATAATACAAAGTATCTTAATATAAGCATCATTATCTCAAAGAAACCGTACTGCAAATTTCCAATGAGAAAGAGAGAGAAACATTTTGCTTTTGTCATAAACCTTTCAGAATGTTAATACGTTCGGACGAAGTCTGTAGGCTTAAGTTGACATTGATACATTTAGCATTTACGTGGTATTGACGTTGTTTAACAATATATTCTAATAAATGGATTATAAAACGCATAATTTTTGAAGTTAATATTATAAGGACATGATTCATCTACCGGGTCCTAAATGGATATACTAGGTGATTGAGACGCATTACTTATTTAATGTGATCTTTTATTTTACTTAATATTTATTCTAAAAATAAACCAACACAAATTATTCCTACATACAAGACCTAAAACAGTGTATAAACGCACATTTATTTTAGGTTCCCTGACAACTACGTTTTTAATTGATGAGTTAATGGATAAAATATCAGAAATTAAATGTGTATTAGCAGTATGCATAATTAAATTGGTGATTTTTAGTTTTATTCATTACATAATCGTTTACAGCCAGTACAAAAGTGATATGCATTTGCTTTGCGGTTTCCTCTTAAACAATTAATGTATGCACGTTGAAATCGTGTTTCAGTCTAAATCAGAAAAAAATAATATCATGGTTGTTACATTCTTTAATATTAAGTATTGATATTGATTAGTTAATAGCCAACCTGTTATCATTCAGTAACCAAACGATTAAATTTAAAGAATATTCTGAACCCCAACATTGAAACTGCTCTTTTAAGAATGTTGCTTAACAATCTTTGTTTCAAACTTCTTAAAAAACAAAAACAAACAAATTATATAAGATTAAACAAAACTGCTTCATATTGATATACATCCAAAATTACACAAAAAAAGTTTCATATTAATTCACAAATTGTACAAAGCACTATCAACCATTACTCAAAACTTCCCTCGTCAACGAGTTTTCAGATATGTGTTTGCAATACTTATACAAATCAGGTAAAGAAACAACATACTATTGATGATCTCGTGCTTTGAAAAAACACTTTCATTTTGTATAAGTTGTGTTCACTTTGTTTTTACATCATAAACAAAAGCATTTATATTCAGTGATGTAGGATATTTCTCTTCTGTTTTGTCATTTATTTTCAGAATATTTAGTTTGCCTAGTACATGTCCGTCGAGACATGACTTAAATAAAGCGTTCAAAACGATTGTAGAGAATAAAATAGTTTGACAATTTTGTTGTTGTAAATATAATACGTGATGCCAATTTCAAAATAGCATGGAAACAAAAAAGAAAGATTACCATATAATTAATTTTATGTTTGTTATTTAATTATCAACGAAATTGAAGCAACGTGGTAAATTATGACTGATATAACAACTACTTACTCTTAATTGCGTGTATATAACATGTATTATAGTTATAATCATTTGTATTTTAACAGTCCCGATTCCAATTTATAAAGCTTTTCCAGGCATAAATGGTGTGTACATGAATATATGTATCAAAATGACATTATAGTTATATACATAATATTGATATTTTCGTTCAATATACATATTTATTATAATTAGCTTTAGATAAAGAAGTACAGTCTCAATCAAACTGAGTCTGTAATTTGCGTGTAAATTTGCTGTTCTAATTCTTCCGAGCGATTTTTTTTCAAGATATTCATAACTGGTCATCAAATATTATACATTTTTAAAATGCTTATTAAATTAATATTTCCCAAATAAAACATGATTAAGTAAGGCTGTGTATGGAAACAAACCAAATGGTGAAGTCATAGCATTTATTCCAAGAAATTAATCTGTAAAGTATGTCAAAAAAAATATTACATACATTGTAAATAAGAATTAAGATTTGAAATAAAATTTGCAATGATAAATGTTTCATAAATACTGAAAGATCCTGTATGCTGTAATTGAGGTTGTATACCATTATAAAGTGAAATTACATATAGGTATGTAATTATGCTAATAAATGAATTTCAAATATCGATGAATATGTAAAATATGTACTGCAAATATTTGTACTTAATACTGCTGAAATCCAACATGGCTTAACCATCATGAAAGTTAGTGTTTTCTAATCAGCACCTGAACCGTAAGTAATTATTTAAATCCCTTCAATTTTTAAAGGCCTATATTAAATTTAATTCATAGCAGGATTAATGCATTTACAATCAGCAGTATCATAGTAAATTGTTAGTCACATAATATGTAAACAAGAAAAACAAAAATTGTCTGTAAAGAAACTGAGTTCAATGTTTATTAATCCTATTAACATTATTTAATCAATATTTTTCTAATTTAAATTTTTTAGTTTGAAATTCTTTATTTTTTTGCTGACACGTGAAGTTTCCTAAAAGTTTTGCACTTGCAACGATGCCAATATGTCTTTTGGTTTAATTATTTTGTATGGAATGGAAACACCACTTTGTTATCATTTTGCTATCTCTATGAAAAAGTATTTCATATTAAGCGCTTTATTTTAATGACAAGCATCCCGCGAAAGTGCGGACCCTCAAAAATCGTGGAACTATATATCCGTGAATATAAACTAAATTAAATTTATAGTATAATAGTTTAAGATTTGCTGTCTGTCAAATAGAGACCATATGTTGCACGCAATCAATTAAGTTCTCCATTTGGTTACACAGAGCTAGAAATATCAGTTATTTACTGCCAAATAGACTGACCAATATAAGCATAATTATATTATTCCCCATAGTTGTAACCTAGACATGTTGTTTAACATATTCTCATAAATGTCACGCTTTAGCCGGTCTAAAGTAGAGTACAAGCAAAATGTCTGATCAAATTACATATACAATCCTTCCCATGATTTATACTTTACGTCATGTGTCGTCTGTTCAAAGCAATGACGTAAAAAGAAAGAAATACAAATGTACAGGAAACCTCTATATAGTGAACGGTTGTTGATAGTTAAGACTCTCTTGAGAACATGAAACACAATTTTATTTTATGGTTTTATATCATAGCTTTGATGCTCAAAAAAAAATGTCAATTTTGTAAGTTCCAAAAAGCATTATTTATAAAGAAATTACCAAATTTAACATGCATGTTAATAAAGGGGGGTTTACAAATATTTTCTATAAAGTCAAATTTTTCAATAAGAAATGAATGCATATGATTACATTTAATATGTGTAAGTAAAGGTAACGGATATGACATATTGCAAAACTTCCAGTGGGAATATTTAGAAAATATTATTTTTAATATTGACTGTCTAAAACGTGATATTTATTAAGCATCTGTTCGTATTAAATGTCAAGTTTACCACTAAATGAATAAATATAATATATATCATGTTTAACAATTTAAATGGTTTCTGTCATTAAGCAATTATTTCATTTTTCACTGTGTTTTAACATTCATTGGAAAAACACGTGCTACTTTTTTGATTATTATTATTATCATTATTATTATTATTATTATTATTATTATTATTATTATTATTATTATTATTATTATGTATTAGTTGTATTAGTACTAGAAAGAGGAGAAGAATTTCATAAGACATGATATCTTTCGTTCTAATCCTGTTTTTTTTAAGAATATTTGAATTGCACTCTCTATTGTAAATTGTAATATGTATATACATTCTGAGATATAAATATGTTTAAACTAATAGAAAGAGCATCTAAACAGAAGGCTATCTGATTTGTATATGAATACGATTTAACTCAGACATATTTTCAACAGAAAGGACCCCACAATATGAAACAATTATAATTATTATACTATTTTTTGTTGCTTTTATTAATATTATTATTATTATTATTATTATTATTATTATTATTATTATTATTATTATTATTATTATTATTATACGGAGAACATTGTCTATAAATTGACAAGAGAAACCAATGTCATCTATCTGTCTAACATTATTATCTCTTTATTCATGATCATGTCAACAGAACAGAACACTGGCAATAAATAAAGTAACAAGTGCAGATCTTGTTGTATGATAAAGGATAATAAGATGTTTTGTGAAACAAAATAATGGTAGATAACTCTCAGTATCAAGTTGTCAGAAGAATTTGACATAAAAAAGACAGTTGTCTGTTAAGTATAAAATGTGTCATGCGTCATATGGATGTTTATAGATATTTGAGAACTGTCATTTACTTAAAAGCATCTCGACTAAGTAATGCGTCGAGGAAATCTGTCTTGGATAGATGGTTTTAAAATTCAAATGAGTCTGATATCATATTTATCATTAACAATTGAAAATAATTCAAACTCAGTTTTGTCGAAGTTCTTAGACGATACAAGATATATTATTATTTCAAACGTATAATTTATACAGGAGAATATCATATTTCATAAATATGAGGTATATTAAAACAATGGGATGTAATGATGTAATCCGAATCATCTTATATATCACAAAAAGATGTTGTTATTTGGTGCTCTCACTTGTTGAGGACTGCGTATATACATTTGGTACATGAATGGTAAGACGGGCGATATTAATAATATAATTATAACCAAGCTCAACTAAAAGTCTAAGATACCATGGATCTTTTACAAAGCAAGGGTAAGATAAGAATATGCAATATGTAAGGGTCAAATCTGTACAGAACAAAATTTATTTTTAAAGGCATTTAAAATAATGATACAATTTATTAAAATGACAAACATGAATGTTCAAAAGAGGCTTATGGAATTCTTCTTATTTCATATAAATCGTATGCTTTGCAAAACAAAAGGCAAATTATTTTTCCACAAAGAAATGATTTATGAATAATTTCAAAACTTTGCGAATAATGCAGGATCTATTTCAAGTGATTTGCATAAAAAAGAAATCAAGCAATTTGCAAAGACATACAAAAAATTATTTTTGCCAGGAATGATCAGAATTTTAATATATTTCTTATGCACGTGGCTTAGAAGTATCGTAGATTTTCTTGATATTGATATATTTAACAACAGAACATTTGCATTTCTAAAATATTCCCAAGTATAAATATGATTTGAATTTAAGTTTTTCAGAGTCAACTGTAAAGAGCAGGAGAACAACTATGTATTTTTATTGTGTTGGTCAACATATATACATTCAAAAATATACATAGACAAAACGTGCGTGCCCAGGGACTCTTGTGTTCACTGAAAAGAATAAAAGCAAGAAATATTAACAAAAACGTTTATCAATATGAAATGTACAGACGGGAAACATTCTCTTCATTAATTTAATAATTTAAAAATCAAAACTTTATAACTTGCATGAACAGAATACCGCATTTTACGTGATACAATTATAATTTTTGTTTATATATATTATATCTTATATACAATAACAAGAATAACGGGAGTCTAAGGTGGGGTTTGCCAGGTGTAGCGAAATTGTTTGTTTTTGTTGTTTGTTTTTTGTTTGTCGTTTTTTTTCAATGTTTGTGTTTGTGCGTGCGTGTGTGTACGCGTACATATGTGAGTGTGTGTGTGTGTGTGCGCGCGCGCGTGCGCGCGTGTGTGTGTGTGTGTCTGTGCGTGTGCGTGTTTGCATTTTTACAACCGAAAATGAAATCGTGTTTTACAAAAATGACAGGAGTTCTCGTGGCAGCACAGTTGATTATTGTCTTCAACATTTTCAGAAAAAAGATTTTTTTTAGGTTTTTGAAAACTTGACAGGAAGATTACAAATTTGCATTCCGGTAGAGGGGAAAAACTTGTAAGGTTCGAAGCAGAAAACATTTTTACAAAACGCAGCAGTTACAAAATATTAACAAACACAAATCATTTGCTTGTAATTTATTGTGATCATTTTGCAGAAATAAATGTTTCCGCTAAAATCATTATTTCAAAGGCTTATCGTTAGAAAATTGTTAGTTTTATTATAAATCTTATGTTTTGTAAAAGTCGGGTGCAGCTACCTCGTTCTGTGTCTAAATCGTTACAATTAAAAAGCTTTTTTAAAGCTTCAACTTTGCCTTGTTTTGTCTAATTCTATTCTTTGTAAGATACTATCTTTCCAATATACTAGGGAAACATATGTATTTATATTTTATGTATGTTGTAAAATTATGAAAAATAGGGACAAAGTTTTTCATTTCAGCAATACAAAATATGTATGTTTATTGACTTTACTAACTTATACGTGTTTTCAGATATGAGAAAGCAAAATGATAATAAAAAAAGGTTCGAGGAAACACTCCTTTTTTGACATCTATTACTTTAACAAGTAATGCAACTGTGTATTATGTGTCTGTGATCTGCATTTTAATGCTAAATATATGATAAAGTCTTAGATGTATTTTTAATGAAGCATTGTGAAACGCGTTTTCATAGCTTATTTCAATATGTTGTTGACATTGTATGAATGTCTCAACATTATAGGAAGACGTAGACACAAGACTGAATTTTTTTATGAAAACTGCGCAGGATACAATTAAATTTTTGGCATGGACGTACATTTGGATTTTACTTTTGGTTTGAGTCAATTGATAGACAGCAATATTCTAAGGCTTAAACAATTAAGTAATTAGTATGTAATTGCCTATTAAATGACATGTTATTGACAAAAAGTTTACGGACGAGATACTGTTTCTTTTATTACGATACAGCTTTATTGTGACATGCTACATCAATGAAATGTTCCTGAGTTTTATAAACAGGCTTATCAGCTAAACTAACTACAACTAAAAATTTAATAATGAAACGTCATATCACGATTACAGTAAATTATATTATAGACAAAATAAAAAAATATATACATTAAATATCAATCACCTGATATTGCAGAATGCTTTGCATTTATACTTTTAAAGTTTGTATTTCAGGCATATTTTATTTATGAATTAAAGATTCCAATAATCTTGTGATGTGTTACTTCAACACATTTTGATACACAATCAATCGCTGATAAATCATTTGATCATTTGCCAAATTTTGTAAATATATGGTTTATTTGAATGTAGGAGGAGCCACATTTTTTCATGTATTGTTCAAACATTCGCTTCCCAATAAAACCTTCTTTAACAAGAAATTCATCCCTTTTGTATGGAGGCTATTCGTTGCCAAAAATCCAGCCTTGTTGATCTGAGTTGAACAGTTTGTTAAAAGACAAAATACAATTGTATTTCTTTGTATGTAAACTCCAATATTGCACTCTTGGATTGAGTTTGCCGATTAAAAATTGTAAACATGCATTTCAACAAAATATATTTTGTTAAACGACAAAACATTTACTGTTTTGCTGATAGTAGCAATTTCAAGTGTTCGAATACTCATTGCTCGTGTATACTTTACATTGTCGAACCATCGTGATTCGGATCAGCATAATCTAGCTTTACACGTTTTTCAATAGGAGATAAAACAAGCTCCACCCATTTTCCCGCTCACTACATAATCGTATATAAACGTATTTATCCGCTCATTTTCGGTATTTACCATCGGCGACAAGAAGTGGCGAAGTTTCCGTTTACCACAACTTTTAGGTGTTTAGTTACTCTTCAAACATAATTCACTTGCATGATTGCCATTCTATGCCTTTATACAATCAACATCAGCGGACTTTAAAGGATTATAGGCATATAAGTTTTAAAACGTTGTAGATATCACATTTCCTAGAAAATGAAACTAATTTTTTTTTTAAATCACCAGGCTACTTACTGCCTGAGGTTAAATATTTTTTCAAGGAAGTAAAAACTATTGAAAAGACTATATTCAACGACAAATAAATTTATACTGAGGGTATTCAAATTTGCATAGGAATAGTTAAGCTGCTACCTTACCACTTTCAAATTTTCAAGTCAACATCTGATAGGGATTTTGATACGACTAATTACTAATACAGACCTAATTCTGGCTGTTGTCTTTCCTAGTAGTAGCATTTACTATTACATTCATTAACCTTCATTCTAGCGTATGACTTGACAAGAAAAAACTTTTAACAATAGCAAAATTATAACCAAAGTTGTATGAACGCTTTCGTACATAACTTTTATTTTTACTACACTGTATAGATTTATTTTCCCATTTTGTTTTTCAATAATAATATTTAAATGAGTCAAAAGGTATGTATGTTAATTATCAATTTATGTATACCTTGTTTATTTTATCTCTTAGAAAGCCATCACTTACAAAACTTATAAATAGTCTGTGCAGTGTTTCATGTACATAAAAATAGTTCTCTGCTTTTGATGAGATAGACAGCAAGTCTAGGTAACAGCTATAGACGGCATGTATACACAGATTTTAGAGTTGCTATTGATTCAGTACAATGCATAAAAAGACCTTAACCTACGTCAGCTTACATATATTTAATAATAAATGGCTAAATCACATCCTATGACTCAAAATACGTCCCAATGGAGGTAAACTACTGAACATTTATTTAAACATTAAAATGGGACAGATTCACAAGATTTTGGTTATACACTTGGTCAAAAATATGGGTTTTTCTACAACCCAACATAGTCCTTTAAAGAAAGAAGGCACAGGCTAAGTGTTCAGATCTCTTTATTCGTGTTGCCAAAAGTGACTTCCATGTATCGCATTCTAGTACTATTTGCTGAATGTAAAAGTTATGGAATGAGTATTACCGTAGGCACACAAACCATATCGTTTATATTAATATCTGGTGGCAAGTGTCGTTATATACGGGAAAGATTCCCTTATGTTAATTCACCAACTTTAGTTTTTGCATATTATTATGCTCATTATCAGTATAAACGTTATTACATTGTTACATTGTATCTTAACCAATTTTGCATTACTTGAATATCCTGTACTAGAATACGTTTTAACAAAATCAGAGGATGTTCAAAGTCAACTGTAATGCAGTCGATGTATGTGAAATTTATAAAAGTTTTTATATAATTTGAAATATTTTTGTACCAGCAAGAGTTACCTCTTTTTATATCCTGCTTTCGTTAAAAATGGCTCCGCCTATTAATTTTCGTCTATTTCCGTGACAATTCCATATGTGGAAGTTGCAAAATCGTTTACAAATGTTAATCGCGTTAGAATGCGAAAGGAAAGTGTGGGGTTGTAAACCTGAGTGTGTCAATTTGATGCAATCACATTCTCAACGACATCATGATGCACAGCATTAAACGTGTTGTGTACGTTCTGTCGTGCACATTTCTACATGTCGCAAACTTGAAGTTATACATTTATAAATACAGTTTGCAATTTATCTAAGTTGCATGTTTACAGCTTCCATTTTATCAAATCGAGATATTCAAAATGCTTAATACAGTGCAGTATGTAACTCTCGGATCGACAATTAGATTGTTTACTGATTTGTTAAGTAGAACCGAAATATGCATTGTCAAGTTTCAAAGGCTGGAATTTTGGCAACGAATAGCATCCATCCTTTTTGAGACGCCAAATGAATGATTTCTTTCTCTAACTTTACAGAAAAATATTGAACAATGCATGCAAGGGTTGATATTTGGGAAATGCATTGTTAAAGTTAAGTTTATTTAAACTAAAAGAAACTACTTAGCAAAGAGTTTTACTGTAGATGTTTGCCGCACATTCAATTTTCCACAGCAAAAACATTGAAATGATGTTCATTAATGGAGGATAATGAATGAGCTTATGTTCAATTCTGATCTGGAATAATAGTAGGCGAGTCTCTGGCGAGAATTATATTATTATAATTCAACGAGTTCAATAACTTTAAAAATGAATCAACACCACGAATATAATATTTCGACAATCGAGGTAAATTTACCTTTTCATATGTACCCTCCGAATATATATGACTCTGTTAACACTTACAACTGAACTCAAATCTATCATACCAAACATTCATACCAAATTTAAAAATATTGGTTACTGCTTGCAACAGTCAAATGTAAGTATTAAGTTTCAATATGATGGTTAAATGTTTAGATTCAGTGTAACAATATTATTTTTAGAAGAGAGAATATAAGACATTTTTATGTAACAAAAATCAAATATGAAATAAAACAGGGTATGTACATGTTATGACATGATCGTCAACAAAGTTTCATTTTATTGAAGAGTATATTTTAACTTGGTTTGCCCTATATTGAATAAAACAGTTACAGCATCTAAAGTCTGTTCTAAAAAAGAATCGGTGTTTCAAATTTGGATACCAAATGTCCCATATTAGCATGAAAAAAACAGGAACTTATCATTCAACCTGACATATATTGTCATTATTCCGAAACAAAGCTAATTTGTCCAAAATATAAATGGAGCAACTGTCAATACTTAAGATAACTGTGCATGATGGATTATGAGTTATGTTCAAACATGTAAGAAAATGACATTTCCTGTCATATTTTTTTCAATATATTTGAAGTGTTGAGTGTCAGGAATAGATATTTTACAATTATATCAGTGTATAATGTAATGGTCAATAGAAATCTGGATAAAATATGATCCCTCGGAAGCATTACTCACAACAAAATTACATGAAAATTGCAGACTCGGTTTGATTGAGTCTTTACATAAGGCATAATAAAAAATGCAACATCTCTCACGCCCCAAGCACCGGTATGAGCAGTACATAATTTTCAACACGTATAACTAATAAATGTTGGATTCAATGATCCCGAAAGCCAGAAAAATATAACAACACTGAAGTGAGGTACAGGGCAATCTTTTCCAGCTACCATACAAAAGCTATTGGACTGTACCTAAAAAAGTTTATTTCATAAGACTTTGTTATCAAATTTAGATAATAAGTAATAATGCATGATATTATACCAATACAACAAAACCTACCTGCATGACAAGAGAAATTTTATAAAACGCCCATTAGACGCATGAAACTTGCAAAGTAGTTTTCGATACTACACTGTGCTTAAAATAGACAGCCGCCATTGAACTAAAGAATAACTAGCTTTATAAACATTTTTTTACTGAGATTTTACAATTTTTGGTATTGGTATTATATTTAAGCTCGATTGTGAAACAAGATATTGCAACTTTTTATCAATCACTTTTGATTTTCACTTCCTGGAAACAACCGGTTTCTCTGTCATATGACGAAACATAGTCTTGACTTGATTAGGGACTTTGCGTTGAGAGTCAGACATCCTAACCACTAAGCCACCGCTGACCCCTTTTGGTATATCTTCTATAAACCCATAACCTGCTGATATTTAAGGTATTCCAATAACAGTGCTTATAACATTATACGGCCTGGTTAGAAGTGTGCTTGGTCCTGATAGAAATCTCTATTTATCTTTGAATTCTGCAAATTGTGTTAATTTCACTTACAGACATGCCATATTGTAAAACAAGTAAAACAGTTCGAACAATGCATTGCTGAGATATTGTCTAAAAGGTGACATTTAAAGCATCTGTATAGAGAAAATCACTGGTTAACCTTTTTATTTAATGAATATAATATATTTATGTTTTACAATTTACCTGGCTTTTTGTGAATAGATATCCTCTCCTGTAACAAGTATTTATGTATCTTTTATCTGTTTTTTATGACCATTCCTTGTACTTTACGAGGATCTTTATATTCATTTTATGAATATCGTTGTCATTTTCTATATCAAAGCCGGTATTTCAGAATTTAAATGTTTCCTAGGTTCCAATGTACTTTTCTTTCTGAAATCTGCTCATTAACTCAGAAATCCATTTATTTTCGATAATATATCAACAAATGTGTTTACAATGATAAAAATTGGTTGTATCAGTGTAAATTGACTTTAACTTACTTACTATGAATGCAGCTACAAACAAACAATATCAGCACATGTAATAGTTTGATAAAAAATAACTATTGAAGACGTATTTTGCCTCCGGGAAATTATCAACAGTTGGTGGGTAACGATGTGACAATGAATTAAATAATGATACTCAATGATATTTTTCGTGTTTTTTATCAACAAACCCGATGTCGTGTGTCTATCAAGTTATTCCTTTGATTGCAATTTATTATTTCATTAGTGCTTGTTAAATGAAGAAAAATAACATATTTTATCAATTTTCTTAGAGAAATAAAAGCCTAGAGATAGTTTCCTCCCTTTTTTTGTGAACTCAAGGTAAAATTAGTGATGATGCAAACAACGGCTAGACTTTATAAATGAAACAATATTCAATTTTGTATATCCCGGTTGTTGATGATATGCCCTACATTGGCATTTAAAAGATATAAAAAAACTAGTTGACTGAAAGACCTGTGACCTGTGGGAATTCAGATATTTAAATTTACCTAACATGCTTCTCGGAGAAAACATAAAACCCTAAAATTAATGTATAATGTTTAAGATAAATGCTTACGGTAACGTTATATGAAACGCATATTGATAAAATCATAAATGCAGACGACCCTCCAAAATGGCTGTGCAGATGTATGAAAATATATACACAATGTACCGTGTGAACTGAATTATATACACTCACTGATTTTGATTCCTATTTTCTTTGTTATTGTATTTATATATTAGCTAATTAAACAAAATAGTTTCACAAGAACATTGATAACAAATGACAAGACCAGATTTTAGTAAAAGGAAAATGATAATATAATCTATTGTGAAACAGAACACAGGTTGGGTATTTTTAGAAGAATATGAACTAGAAATCACACACAAAGCTGCCCCCAATGTATAAGATGTGCCAATCATATATATGCGTGTGTGAATGTTTCTTTTTTTTTCAAAATACTTTCTTTTAGAGTAAATCAAGTAATGTGTCAAGGCAATATGTCCCGGTTGGATGGGGTTCATCAAAAGTAAACATTTATATTAAATTAGAAAAAAAATGTTTTGTTGTTGGCATTATCGTGATTAAATAATTATAAAATATTTCAAAACTTAGGATATTCATTCGAAACAAAACAAGCATTCGAAAGAAAAGAAAATGTGTTTTATTTCATTAACATTGATATGTTAGTTCAGCCATTTGTCATCTTATCGGAAATTCCTGTACTGAAATAATGTGAACGGAAATAAAATAATCCGAATCATCTTATATATCACGAAAATATTGTTTTTTTAGCCTTCACTGGTTGAATGTAGCGTAAATAATTAATAGAAGCTCTATCGGTACAATAACAACTCGTGAAAATAAAAGTATTCAGCTTATTAATAAGTTACAATTTATCATTTTTTACAAAAAAAAAGAAATAGATGTGTAAGGGTCAAATCTGTATGGAGCAAACCTTTTATTTTCTACGACATAAAAAATAATGATACAAAACAATAAACTCAAAACATAATTATTGAAGCAATGATCTTTAGAATGATATGTTGTAATCATAAGCAATCTATTCATAAACAATTGATTTATGAACATTTTAGCATAATGATTATAAAAAGACTGCAACAATAGCAATCAAGCAATTTGGAAAATAGACAAACATCTTTTTGGCTCTGTTTTAATGGGTTTTTTTCCTGTACATGGTTTAGCAGTATTTTAAGTTAGTTTTACTTAACATTGATATATTAAACATTAACGTAAAGTAGTGACTTTTAAGAGAAAACTGTTTAGAATTATACTTACACACAGGTAAAACACAAGTATTCATTTCTTTTCTATTACTTATTATTGCACTTAGAGGAAACAGTCTTATTGCATTACCAATGGAAGAGACTTTGTATTTATTATTCTAATTGTTTATAAAAAAAATTACATTGCTCATTTTCTAAAATTAACAGTTAGAATAAAATTAGAATATATAAAAATTCAAAATCAAAACAAAAGATTGTGAAATGTATCATTTTGTTAACAAATACTGTTTCTAATTGGCATCAAAAATTTATAATATGTATCTATAGTATACTATAGTATACTGTATTACTCATAAAGTGGGGTTTTATTCGGTTAAAGTAACGGAAGGTAAGGTGTTAATTATAATTATTATAGATCTTATACAAATTTCTTATTTTCATCTATTTTTACACATTTTTAATAAGAAAAAAGTAAAACCGAGATCCATTTACTACATTCAGTATGTTTCCTTTGTTATCAAGTTGATAAACCAGGTTATTATATTTTTAGCATAATAAGCATGATGTCAGTGTAAATAAAGGAAAGTATATAGTGGCAAGTATTTTGCTTTATATCTGTTCCAGGTAAAGCAATAAAAATAATATCAAATGTATTAGACTTGATCCAACTCTAAGTTTTTATCACATTATGTATAGTTTGAATCTTAAAGAAAATACGTATCTGCAACATAATACGTTGACAATATAATAACATGTATTATTAAAAATAATTTACTTTCAATTGTTGTGTGATGCAACATCAGTTTGTATTATGTAAAATTACAACAGTCAAATTAGATACTTAAAGGTGTAAATGTATAAGTTTATTATTCACCTCATACTCACTCACTCCCTGTCCGCCTTGTCTACCCTCATCATACATTTCCCACATCACCTTTGTCCCAGTAAGCCTTTGTTTGAATGCATTCTTCTGTGTATTTTTGCCTTAATTCTCAATTTAATTTTCAACATTAACGACTCCTTGATTTGTCCTTGTGCGCTCTCCTTTTTATGTTCGGGTCTCTGCTTGATCCTTGTCGGTAATATTGTCTTGATTGAATTTTAAAAGCTGCCTTGATTGTATTCCGCACTATGGTTTAATGTATAATTTACATAAGTTTGACAGTATAATATCCGCAAAGTTTCTGAAAATAACGTCAGTAACGACTCCTTCGTTCAATGCTATGCCAATCCTTCAGAAATACTATATATGACTGCATGATAAAAATCAAAGCCGTCAATTTGATTTTCGTTTATTCTCCTGTAAGTATATTTTAAAAATTCTAAGATGTTTTTGGAGATGTTTGTTTGGTTTTTCACAACATCAACACAGTAAAGGTCACATGGCGCCGGAACATGAACAATGATTTTTGCTTACCTCAGACACTACTGCAAAGAAGCACACCAGATGTCAAAACAACCTCCCTTGATGAAGCTTTGAGATACAAAGACCCCAGTAAGTTAAAACCATTTTAAAGTTTTTTAAGGGGGATAAACGGTGGCTTGATTGTTTGCATCAACCACTAAAACATTCCCTCAGTTAGTTTTAATGTAAAACAAATCTTTATGTTTTCTAACCTCGCATGCTTTGTCTTTGAAATGCCTTTGTTACATCTGAGGTATATTTTGTTACAATGAAAGAAAAGAAATAAAGTAATATATTATCTGAGAAAAGAAAGCAGTAAAGGGCTTTTTTTATTGCAATTCAGCCTCATGATTCAGAATGTGATAGATAAATAAAGAGCCATTTCAGTGCCAAATGTAAAGACAAACATGACATAGATAAACATATTTAATTGCTTGTCTGAGCTCGCTTTGGCTTGCACATTTATTTTCTCAATGTTACAATACTAAAAAGAGACAAAAAATATTGGCAGGTCATATAAACCTCTTTTTAAACAGGAGCACTTTGAATAATAGTTGAAACATTATATTGATTCTGAAATGAACAATTTGCATTAATTGGCAACAAATGAAAAGCGAAATTGCTTTGTGTTTTATAGCTGTCTTTCGAGATGTTATTCCTACGCAGATGATGTTTTCCAGTTTATAGTTTCGAGTAATTTGAACACATTTCCATTGCCTTTGATATATGTATTTGAAACGGAAAAAAATAAATAATAATATTTCAAATCTTGTTACACATAAGATTTAACTTAATCTCGGTGAGTTTTAAGGTATTATCAGTGAGTTAAAGTTTGTAATTGACATATTAATCGTAAGGAAATATGGGTCTCAAATCAAATTATTATGGTGTTTTGTATTATTCATAAACAACAAAGACTTTCCTAATGTTGTTCTTTTTTACTAAAGGTAATCAATGTATGAATACATATTATCGTAAAAGAAAAACGCATGAATAACATCAACAATCATTTCAAATCCGTTATTTTCTACCAATGTCGCTACACACTTTAGACTCATACTGAATTCATAAGCTTAACACATTATATTCTAATGGTATGAATGCAAACGTTTTGTAAAATGTAGTTTTGTTGTGATAAATTCTTCCGAGGGATCATTTTGTTTCCAGATTTTTTGTCATTTTTCAAGCATAGTGTTGAGCCGGTATAAATATACATTTAGTATGTTTTTTTCACATATCAAGGTTTTTTTATTATTTATTATATCACATACATGTGCAGATCCATATTATATGTGTTATTTATTGTGTATTGCTGTATTTATGTTCATGAAAGATTTTGTATTTATTTGACAACGTTTTTTATTTCCACGTTAACGTTACTTTCTGTTTAGCGTATTGTTTAAACGGACGTTGCTTCATTTGTCATGTGCTATTTCATAAAAGTAAAAAAATATGTGTCTTGATAAGACTAAACGTCTGAAGCTAAAGAAAGGCGTTTGTTTTCATTGAACTGATTATACATATGTAGTAAGAAACTCTACATTTCAATACATTTTATTATTATATTTATTTTTCTCAAACAATAAACATAATATAAATTTCAGCTTACAAATGTAATTCTTTGTTGAGTTTTTTATTTATTGAGTAGAAAAGAACGATGACTGACATTAAAAAAGATATATTATGCTCACATTTGTCATAAGTAATATACATGCATTGTATAACTTTTATTTTGATAAAAATAATCAATAAATAGTTATTGTTTGATGGTATTATCGCAATACCAGAACTATTGTTTTTGTTTGTTTTTTTTGTCCAGGTAAATTTATTGAAATTCATAGAAATTTCAAATGCAGAAATAATAATAGAAAGCAGACTTTTTTATAATTCCCATGATTCAAACGAGGTACCCATAGGTATCATATTAAAGTCAACATGATCATAATTATGATCATTATTTTATTTATCTATAATTATCTTTTAACTTTTACATGTACCTGATTGCCATGCTCGATTTTTTTAAAGGTTTAAGATTATCATAATAAAGTTGTTTGTTGTAAATCATGACCACTTTGGAGTTAATAAAGACCGTTTTCTGTAATAGTATGACATGAAACCAAGGAAATTTGACATTGTTAAAAGTACATGTTTTATACGTAGTGACATGATAGATTCAGGTTAATATTGTTTCTAAGTAACAGTACGCATAACGTCCAATTAGACAATCTTCGTCTTGGTTAAAGACAAAATACAGGAAAGGGAATTGATTTTGTAAGAAGTAAAATGTGTACGAAAAGTTTTAACGCTAATACTCTTGTCGTAGATTTCAATTTTCATTATCGTATCTGTCATTGTTGAAAACAAGAAAATTGGTCGTATTGTGTATGTAAGTTGATTTAGGAATTACGTATTTTGCTTGCACAGCAAATTCTGTCATTTAAAAAATATCGATTATCACACGAAATATGATCCGTATAGCTTTTAACAGGAAGATGTTACACTATTATGAATTAATAATTGATTTATCAAATGAAGCTTAAATACAACATATTACTTACAAGCACGGTGACACCATCAATGTCGCTCAGATCGTTGACGATATCAGCAGGAAATTTCATCGGGTGGCAACATGCATTTCGGGGAAAAAAACAATAAATGTGTAAACAATTTATAAGCTTACGTATATAATTACAAAAATGTAAATTTATATATAATAATAATTACAACATTCACTAGAATTTTATTTGATTTTCAACAAAATAAAAAACTTTTCAAGTACTTTCTGCGAGATCCTGTAAACTAATTTGAAAATATAGCTTATTGCAGTTTGCATTATTATTATTTTTGTGTGATTTAAGAAAATATTTTTTGTGAAAATTACCGAAAGACAGACAGACACGGGCAAATAGAAACATTTCTTAAAACTCTATTAATGGCATATACATTCATGCTGACTAGTTTATCATTAAGCTTAGAATAGTATTTGCTTTATGCTGTGCGAGCATTAAAGGACTTCCTTATTTGTGAGATTGTGTGATTTGTGCAAAAGAAAACAAAATTGTGTCTTACTTAGTAAGAAGTACAAGTATACCTTTGATATTTCTCTTCGTTTTTTTTTAAGAAAATAAAGTTTTGCCCCATCCACTTTTGTTGCATTTCAGACTTGATGCCTCAGAAAAGTAGCCACCGTGTCCTACTGCTCGATCGTAAGAGGCGAGTAAATGGTTTCGAATTACTGGAATATCTCTTTTTTCCAGTAGGTAAGGTTTGGACCTTTGGTGTTTATCTAAGTCTGTAACATCCTAGGTTAGCCAAAATCGTCTTTTTCTGATTAGGCGTCATATGATCTGAATTGTGTTGGTGAACCGTAAATTTACATACAAATCAAACATTTTTTGCTTTAATTCCTGTTGCGGTTAAATAATTAACAGAACTTACCTCTCTTTCATTTCTTATGTTAATCGTATGTAAACAAAGTAAGTACATGAAACGAATCATATTTAAACATTTTGCCTTTACTATGACTTATTAGAAGAAATAAACCGTGTAAGTTTCATTTGTTCCTCTTTTCCTATAGCCCTCATATTAAATTGTATGTAAGTTATTGTGTTTGGATATTACATGAGTATAATACTAGACTTTCTTCTTAGAATTCCGAATGTAACGATCACTATTTTGAAATATGAAAGAATAATGTATACATTACATGTAAAGAAATTGTTATGACTTTAGATATTCTAAACGTTTGTTGTGTGGCCGTCTTGATACGTTGCACCTAATTTGTGGTGTTATGATACTTGTATTTAACTTCAAGCGACTTATAGGTGTTATATGTGTTGTTTCTATACTCCACATTTAATAATTGCATTTTCCTTCATGTGCCTTATAGGTGATGTTTGCATACTCCTCGTTTAATAATTGCATTTTACTTCAACTGCCTTATAGGTGTTATTTCTATACTTCACATTTAATAATTACATTACTTCATGTGCCTTATAGGTGTTGTTTGCATACACCTCGTTTAATAATTGCATTTTACTTCATGCGCCTTATAGATGTTGTTTCTATACTCCACGTTTAATAATTTTATTTTACTTCATGCGCCTTATAGGTGTTGTTTCTATACTCGTCGTTTAATAATTGCATTTTACTTCATGCGCCATATGGGTGTTGTTTACAAACTCCACTTTCAGTAATTGCATTTTACTCCATGCGCCTTTTAGCTGTTGTTTTTTATACTCTTCGTTTAATAATTGCATTTTACTTCATGTGCCTTATCGGTGTTATTTCTATGCTCCACGTTTAATAATTGCATTATACTCAATGCGCCTTATGAGTGTTGTTTCGATACTCCTCGTTTAGTTATTGCATTTACTTCATACGCCTTATAGGTGATGTTTCTATACGCCTCGTTTAAATATTGCATTTTACTTCATGTGTCTTATAGGTGTTGTTTGCATGCATCTCGTTTAATAATTGCATTTTACTCAATGCGCCTTATGGGTGTTGTTTCTATACTCCTTGTTTTATAATTGCATTTACTTCATGCGCCTTATAGGTGTTGTTCCTATACTCCACGTTTAAATATTGCATTTTACTTCATGTGTCTTATAGGTGTTGTTTGCATACTCCTCGTTCAATAATTGCATTTTACTTCAAGTGCCATATTGGTGTTTTTTGCATACTTCACGTTTAATAATTGCAGTTTACTTCATGCGAGTTATTGGTGTTGTTTCTATACTCCACGTGAAATAATTGCATTTTACTCCGTGCGCCTTATAGGTGTTGTTTCTATACTCCACGTTTGAATTATTGCATTTTACTCAATGCGCCTTATGGGTGTTGTTTCTTATACTACATTTTTAATAATTGTATTTTCCTTCATGCGCCTTATTTGTGTAGTTTGTATACTTTACGTTTTATAATTGCATTTTTCTTTCATTTTTTTCAATGTGACATCACACATTTAAATTATATATTTCCGTATCCATTTGACATAATTATGCAAGGTAAATGTGTAAGGAAAATTAGGGATACCACTGACGTTAGGTCAAAATTGGTCAGAGACGAGCTTTTTTTACAAAGTATTTATGCGCATTATTTCATTTATTCAATTTGTTTATGTCAATTAATTATTACAATATGTTTTATTATGAATTTAACAGAAAAATCATCGTTATAATATGATACTATTTTCTTTTTGCATTTTTTTTACATAATTCATTTTTTTAAAGCGGAATAAATTAGGCTATGTGTGAAAGACTGTTTGCAAGTTAATCTGTTTCGAAAGAGAAAGCTTTCATTTTCGTCTAGTAATTTAAATTATGTTGCGAAATTAGGAAAACATAAAGCGTCAATCGCTTTTGATTTTATAAGTGTGTACCATTACATTTCATTCGTTTCAATAACATTTGCAAAGTATATAACCTATTTTTATAGGAGCAAATGTCTGGATACACTTGTGATTTTAATGAATAAACGAATATTTTGATTTGCATTTCACAAATAACATTCCTAGAAATAGAATCAGTCAATATAAAGACGTTTTATGTATTCAAATAAACATGTATTTAGGTTATATGTTTGGAAATTATTCTGTCAAAATCATTGTTGATATCATACATTATTCGATCTTATGGCGACTAGTCTAGCAATAAAAAACAAAACCACTATTCTGTGTGTTTTTATTGTGCGTATATGTTGTTATATCTAGACCAAAGAATAAATTGACATATGTTCAGAAATAAGGTCAATCTTAAAGTAGGATGAACTACATGATATGAGACAAAATTATAGATAGTAAATAAGATATCAGTGACATTGAAATGTTTTAGTCAACTTAGCAACTTGCTCTTATATCGTAATATGCTTCTTGTATCACATAAAAACACTCTGTGTCATAGAATGAATGGTATTTCTTATATTAAAAATGTCAAATTTCTGTTATTCTATAGAAACTCAAACTTTTCAGTAATTGAAAGATTCTTCTTAAAAATGGATACAGAGAAATTGATCAACACATTGATAAACATTGCTTTCAATCAATTAATTTCTCAAGGTCGTTCAAATATTTTTCTTCTAAAATAGTAATTCTTAAGATATTTTTAAAACACATCAGCGCATATGAATCAAAATAGCTACATTGTTACTCTTGTATATTCCTTTAGATATGTGTTGCAATTCAATAATTGATTTATTTTCGAAAGAATTAACCCTTACAAGTAATTGGATTGATACTTTCAATTCAACACAACAAAGCTACAGTCATTGTATTTTTAATTAAACGTGTTTATTTGGTGTGGCTTAGTTAAAGTGAGTCTTCTGCAATAAAAAACATTGAAACGAAAACGCATATTTGAGATGTGTAAGGCTTACAAATATAAGATGGACCACTTCTCTTCAAAATCAATTTGCAATTCTCTATAACGTATGAGGTAATATGAGAAACTTCATTCAGGAAATGTATCTGTCATAAAAGAAAAGAAAAACGATTTTCCCAACATTCTGCCATATTACCAGACACAGACATTGATTTAAATAATATTGTAAGGAAATATGACAAATGTATGTGACTATATACATCAGGGAGAAGTGAGAAACGTATTTCCGGTTAAACAAAAACCATGGAAGGAACAGTGTCCATCATTCCTGGCTAACAAAAGAACGTATTTTAAGTTGTTATTTGAGGTTCTATAATCATTTCATTTATAGTCACGTTTTAAATAATGCTTTGAATATTATAGATTTTACTTGAAATTAATTTATCAACATTTCGGAGTGATTTGAAGGGGTGTTCCTTAAAGTTACAATAAATAAATATCATGCTGTCCAGCACCTTCTGACAAAAAATTAGGGCAAATTTTAGGGCAATTTTTAAAAAAAATTAGGGCTAAATTAGGAATTTTAGGATAAATAAAAGAAATTTTAGGGCTAAAATTTGGATTTTCATAACTAAATTATTGCCTCAAAAGACCATGATATGGGCTCAACTTTGCATATTTGACACAAAAGTAACTCACAAATAATGCTCTAGTTCGGTTATAGCAAAGGTGTTTCCAGTGTTCCATAGTCACCAGTGAAAAAATGGATTCACTGGTCAACTGCCTTTAAAAAGAGCTGAAAAACTACATTAAAACATAACTAGAATAAAAACATTTTCAAATCTGGAAATAAAGTGATCCCTAGGAAGCATTAATCACAACAAAATTACAGGAGAATTGCAGACTTGGTTTAATTGAGTCTGTACATGAGGGATAATGAATACATGCAACATCCCTCACGCCCGCCAGCACCGGCTTGAGCGGTACTCAATTCTCAACACTTAATAGTGCTGGCATCAATGATCCCGAAGGACCAGAAAAATATAACAACACTGAAGTGAAGTACGGGGCAACTTTTTACAGCTGCCACACAGCACTTGACACCTGCTGTTGGTCAAAGTTATAAGTATCCCAGAACAACCAATATTCAATTAGTTAAGCTTTGATTAGCCAATAATAAATGAAAGGGGAAATTATGCTTAAGATTTATTTTAGCTATAAATGCATTTATTATCAACATTTATTCATTCTAAGGTTAGTACATTTTCAACAAGTCTTGATCTTTCTTAAAAAACAATAAAAACAATATGACCAACTCAAGTCATTCCCAGGAATATTAAAACTTAATTTCAAACAGCAGAGTATATAGCTTTGAAGAATTTGTTCAAGATAAATCAGGCTACTAAAAATTGTAGAAATTTCACAATAATGTCAGTTTTTTCAATGATTTCAACAGGTTTATTTTCCAGATTTTAAAAAACTTACACTATATGTTATAACATATGTTCAGAACATGTTAATGTGTACAAAAAGGGCAGCTGAAAGTGTCACTTCTTAGTACCCTAATTGGGTAGCAAAATGGTTAAAGCATCCAATCATTACTGCCAGTTTACCTTACCCTCTTTATAATTAGCAATGGAATCTTGTCTAGATCTGCCAGCTGGTATCACTTACAAAAGATCTGTTCTACAGTCATCACTTGAAAATAACTTTATTACAAATTAAGATTTTATTAATAAGGACCCCTACATAAAGTTTGATGAAATTTAGTGGTTCATCATGTAAATAGTTTCTTTAAATACACCTAAGACTGAAGTAAATGGTAAAACTCTGTAGCCAATAAAAATGTAACTTCCTTGGAAATTTTTTAATCACAATTTTAAACAGGTGACTATTGTGATATAGTCAAAGTCAGACAATTTTCATTGTTCCATTTAAAACAAATTTAAAACAAACAGTTTCTTATTATTTTTCTGATAACATCTGGTAATTAATCAAGTTTGGCATTTCTGCAGGAGTTGAAGTGAATACAACATGTGACTTTATAAAATTTAGTCAGACATGACATCAGCTCCACTGACTGTGTGCGAATTTAAGTTGTGATTGAAACATGGTTGTTTCGCGATATGTTTATCACAAGATAAAAAATAATAGGAATTTAAGTGAAAAATTAGGGCTTTTTTAGGAATTCCCTTTGAATTTTTCATTTTTTATGGAATTTTAGCCAAACTGAAAAAAATTAGGATTTTTTAGGAATTTTAGGGACGCTGGACAGCCTGAAATATGTAAAAAAGTTTGCCGTCGGCCTAAAAATCAAACATTCTACAGTTTCATTAACCTGTTTAATAGTTTTGTTGTAAATCTCATTAAATATTGTTCATAAATTAGGATTTTAAACGGGAGACCCCATGGTAACACTAAAGTTCGTATACGAATTTTAACATGCAAATGAAGACTATAATGACCTCGTGTATGCGCTACGTCACAGTTTTATAGTTGCTATCTGTAACACAGCAAATGTGATATTTTCTTGTGCAAACACACTTTAACCGTTTAAGCTTCACGGTACACTAAACATGGGGTTCAGTAAAAGTAATCATCTCGTAAAAAGATTAAATTTGTATGAAAACATCCGTTACAATGCAGAAATATACCGTTAAATTAGGACTGCCACTTAGTCATGTTTGTTGTTTTAATACTGATGTACGGATGATCCGAAGGCGGAGTTTCTCATGCAAACAGAAGTTTTACTTCCCATGTTACCTAGTTTTATGCTAATAAAACTCATTTTGGTTGTTTGGACACTAAAATAAGACATGGAGTCGATATAAAACCCAATTTATTAATGAAATGTCGCTATTTAGTTTTTTTATGAAATTTTAATGTAACTTTATATACAAATATAGGTAACATGTAATGAACAAAATTAAACATTAAAAATCATTACGTAAATAAAGAAGGTCATTTTATCTTACGAAAACAAATGTTCTTGTTATTTACTATTTTTTGCCCTTGTAGAAAATTTTGAGAAAAATTGTGCGGCACAAAATACCTTAAAAACGACAAATTCGTATGACATTTTAAAGACACAACATTTGTCTTTGTCACGGATGTTTTATTATAACCTAGCTCACGTTATTACTAGAACCATACTCTTGAAACAAAACTATGAATAAGTGTAAGTTTAGCAGATAAGAAGCACTTCATATATAAACAATTTCAATACCAAACAATTAAGTAAAATATGAATGTCTGTTCACTTTAAATGTATACCACTTTCAACAAGAAGAGGATTCTAACACTTTGGGCGTGAAAACATCTTAAGAACAAACTTTAAACCGTTTCAGTATTTTTTTCTACATTCAGTCAAAGATTCTAGACTTCAATTGATTTCATTCTTTGATACAATGTAGGAAATTGAAGGAGATATAAGATTTATTTCAGACAATGGGCTATCAAACATAATTCTTATCCATGTAGTAAATCACAACAAGCTTAACTCGTCAATTCCTGAAAAAACATCATTCTTCCATTTATTCCAGCAAGTAAATATTATTGTATTGTTAAGACATGTAAGATAGAACTTAAAATGTGTCAACAGAAGACGGCAAGATAAGGTATCCGTTATTGAATGTGATAAGACAGTGGTATAGGCAATATATCAATTACACGTCTGCACTGCAATAAATTCAATACACGTAATTGACAAATCCCATTTACGAATGCTCCAAAGATTAAATACTGAAAAGAAAATTCTTACTTATATATCTATAAGCGGGCTAAATATTGGGAAAATAAAACAAATTACAAAATATTTTGCCTTTTTCACAATTTTTCATAACATTTGTTGTCTTAAGCCTCAATTATAGAAATCAGCATTCGAAAATATTATGTCAACTACGTATTTTATTTTCAAATAACGAGTCAATATACAAATTATAACCCATTTTGTATATTGTTTAGAATCGTGAAATAGTCATCAGAATATTTGACAAATATAAAATGTTTCGTATCCAATAATTAGTCATGAATTACTTTACTGTTGGATTTAGTATCGAAGACTCGTCACATTTAATGCCGATTTTATTTGCTCTGCATTCTGTTATTTGCGACTTATTAGTTCTGCAATCGCCTTTATGGACCAATCTACTTGAAAGAATAGTATGTTAAATGTTATATTGAGGAAAAAACAAACAACCTAATATTTAAATTAAAAATAACAAGAATAAAGATCATCAAGGCAAAGGCAACGTTCACAGGACGCTTCCCCCAGACACACCCAAGTATGACACACAGAAGGCACCAAACAAAGTCTACAAATAATTTGCAGTGAAATGAATTTCTCAATCGAAAAAAAGGAATATATTTTGAATTCTTTAATTTACATGATAGATATGAAATAAATGCAATTTTCTCACGGCATTGATAATTTTGTTAATGAAACATAGAACGTTAAAATATAAAACTGCAAAAATTAAAAAAATATCATATATTGCAATTTACAACTAATAAGGAAGGTGTAAGAAATGATAGCGTGATTAAAACATGACAGTATATTTACTACTGTGACAGAAGGGTCTTTTTTTTCTTTGTAAAATAACTTCTTAGAGCAAAGTGATTTCAAAAGATATATTTAAAGTTTTTTCTGTCAAATAGTATTGCGATTGTATCATCGCGATTTTAAAATGATATTTACATGAGCAAAACACAGTCACAACTAATTCTTAGTCTATAACGAAGGACCTATAATCATGCACACTACATTTTGGGCATACTATATAATAGAATTATTGCAAAAAACGAACACATTTTATACACAAAATAACACGTCTTCAGTCTTGAGTCATTTTGTTTATGACGTCTTTGCTGGCGAAACAAACAAAGTTTCAAAGTTCATCAAAAATATTAAAACTAAAAACCAAAATAGTATACAAAAAAGTTAAATTTGTTTCTTAATAACAGCACAGTATGTCGCAGCATCTATTTTCCTTTTCTCTGGACGGGCTAAACATGCGTTCTTTAACGTTTAAATAAAAGTTTAAGACAATGTGAGATCCTTGAAGAAATAAGATCTGAATGTAAAATATTTTGTCAATTTTGTAGCCAAATACAAACAAAGTAGTTAAGTACTAAAGCTGTACTAATAACTACAAAAACGCAAGCAGATGCAATACATTGATCAGGAAATTGACCTATTAGTAGCATGTTTTGCAATAAGAAATGAAATGTACAAAGAGAATTGATATGAAGGTATTCCTGTGACAAAATAGGCCTTTAAATAATCAAGGAAAATAAATAAAATGATCCACTTTTAACTTTAACACATTTTATGTCTTTCAGAGTAAAAAGCAATAAAAAAGTATTTTCCCATGATATTCACTTTTGACACAGCAGACATTGAGTCATTTACGAACTTATATAACTATATTCCCTACTGACTGTATTCTTTACATGAAGTTGTTAAGATGTAATACATAACAAGTACAGAAACTGATAGCGAACAGCATGGATCCTGATCAGACTGCGCGGATGCGCAGGCTGGTCTGGATTCATGTTGGTCCCAAACCCATTAAGTTGTTTTTTTCGTGACGTGGCTCAAGTGAAAATTAAACTCTGAGCTATATTCAGTCACGGTCCCCCGTTTAGCGCCAAGTGTCACAGGGTCACTGAGAAAAATCTGCAGCCTGAATGGAACTCAAACCCGGGACCCTCAGAATACTGTACCATGGCTCTATCGACTAAGCTATCCGGCCGCTTACACATCATCTCCGTTAAATAGTGAACAGTTCTGAACCATGACATACTCCCCTGCTATATTGAAATTCATCCTGCAATTTCACAGAGTTTCAGAGACTTGAGCCTCGTCACGACAAAACCAACATTATGGCTTTGCGACCAGCATGGATCCAGATCAGCCTGCGCATCCGCGCAGTCTGATCAGGATCCATGATGTTCCCTTGCAAACCCTATACCAAGTACAGAAACTGATAGCGAACAGCATGGATCCTGATCAGACTGCGCCAATGCGCAGGCTGGTCTGGATTCATGCTGGTCGCAAACCCATTAAGTTGGTTTTGTCGTGACGTGGCTCAAATGTAAATTAAACTCTGAGCAATATTCAGTCATGGTCCCCTGTTGGGTGCCAAGTGTCACAGGGTGAGAAAAATGTGCAGCCTGACCGGAACTTGAACCCGGGACCCTCGGAATACTGTACTGCAGCTCTTAGTCATTTTAGCTATCCGGCCACTTTCAAATCATCTCTCCTAAATAGTGAACAGCTTTGAACAGTGACATACTCCCCTGCTATATTTAAGTTCATCCTCAAATTTACTGAGTTGCAGAGAAATGTTAATTAAACACTGAGCTATATTCAGTCACGGTCCCCCGTTTGGCACCAAGTGTCATAGGGGCACCGAGAAAAATCTGCAGCCTGAATGGAACTCAAACCCGGGACCCTCAGAATACTGTACCATGGCTCTATCGACTTAGCTATCCGGCCCCTTACACATCATCTCCGTTAAATAGTGAACAGTTCTGAACCATGACATACTCCCCTGTTATATTGAAATTCATCCTCCAATTTCACAGAGTTACAGAGAATTGAGCCACGTCACGACAAAACCAACATAATGGTTTTGCGACCAGCATGGATCCAGACCAGCCTGTGCATCCGCGCAGTCTGATCAAGATCCATGCTGTTCTCTTGCAAACCCAGAATAACAAGTACAGAAACTGATAGAGTACAGCATGGATACTGATCAGTCTGCGCAGATGCTCAGGCTGGTCTGGATTCATGTTGGTCGCAAACCCATTATGTTGGTTTTGTCGTGATGTGGCTCAAAATTTAATGTAAATTAAACTCTGAGCAATATTCAGTCATGGTCCCCTGTTGGGTGCCAAGTGACACAGGATGAGAAAAATGTGCAGCCTGACCGGAACTTGAACCCGGGACCCTCGGAATACTGTACTGCGGCTCTTAGTCATATAAGCTATCCGGCCGCTTTCAAATCATCTCTCCTAAATAGTGAACAGTTCTGAACCGTGACATACTCCCCTGCAATATTTAAGTTCATCCTCAAATTTACTGAGTTACAGAGAAATGTTAATTAAACTCTGAGCTATATTTAGTCACGGTCCCCCGTTTGGCGCCAAGTGTCACAGGGTGAGAAAAATGTGCAGCCTGACCGGAACTCAAACCTAGGACCCACGGAATAGTGTACAGCATCTCTACCACCTGAGTTATCAAGCCACTTACACATCATCTCCCCTAAATAGTGAACAGTTCTGAACCGTGACTATAAAAAATCATTTTGTTGCCCAATATTTAGCGTAGAATCGCCTTAAATTTGGCGTTTAATCATACTGTCACCTGTGCGTGGCCAATCGATGACACTCTATCTTTTTTCATTATTTTGTTCTGTTGCAGTCAAGGGGGCGAAGAAAGTGTAGTGAAGAAAGCAACAAAACAAAAAAAATATTGTGCAGCCTGATCGGGACTCAAACCTAAGACCCTCGAACATATATACCACGGCTCTACCGAATGAGCTTTCCGGCCTCATATACATTTTCTCCCCTAAAAGCTATTGACATACTTTCCTGCTATATTTAAATGCATCCTCAAATTTCTCAGGTTACAAAGCAATGTGAATTTAACTCTGGGCTATATTCAGTCACAGCTTCAAATTGGGTACCAAATGTCACAGGGTGAGAAGAATGTGCAGCCCGACCGGGACTCGTACCTAGGACCCTTGGAATACCATACCACAGCTCTTACCAACTGAGCTATACAGGGGCTTACACATTTTCTTCCCTGAACCATGACACAATAAATATAGTAATTACATCAAGGACTTGCCTTTTTGTAAACAAGTAAAATACCAAAAGGAATTGAGGATAGGTCTTGTTTATTATAGTGTCACCACTACTGTAATGGCCAGCCATTTCTGACTTATGAGACACCTATAAATTGCTTGCATACCAATTGTACCTCCCAACTCCTACCACTATGCCAGACACAAGGCAGAGAGAAATTGGTAACCATTCATTTTAACTACCTAGCAGCTCAAGAAGCGGCTTTTTAGGAACGAGTCCCAAGATAAACATTCATACTTCATTTACCTTCCCTGTGGGGGCTTGAACCTTCAACCTCACAAATTGAAGGCAGACACCTTAACCACTAGGCCAACGATACCAAATACATGTACACACTGAAATATGTTTGCTTGTTTGTTTTGGGTTTTATGTCACATTGACACAGTATAGGTCATATCGCGACGTTCCAGCTTTACTGGTGGAGGAAGACATCAGGTGCCCTTCCATTCATGTATCAGGCACGAATGGGCACCTGAGTAGAACCACCGACATTCCGTAAGCTAGCTGGATAGCTTCCTCACATTAAAGAATCCAAAGTCCCTGTCAGGATTCGAACCCACAGCGGTGGGGGGCAAGTAATTTGAAGTCAACAACTTTAACCACTCGGCCAGGGACGCCCCCTGAAATATGTATTTTACCCTTTTACCACTTTAAGATACCCCTATGCGGTGGAAAATCATAGCTTTTTAATAAAAATTACACCATTAGACGCGGAAATCATTTAGGAAAAAAATGATATATAATTGAAGAATATTAAGTGTAAATATAATACCGTCCGTGCGATTATCACGGCACTACCCCAAACCGTGTGATAATTACGACCCTGCGTAATAATCACACGCGTGGTAATTACGCGACACCGGTTGCAAGCGATATATCAAATATTAACTTAAGTCTGCTAAAACCTACCCAACTACTTGAATATCTTTAGATACCTAACCATTTCAAACATTACAGGCAGGGGATGTAGCTCAGTGGTAGAGCGCTCGCTTCGCATGTGAGAGGCCCCGGGTTCAATCCCCGGCATCTCCAATTTTGTAATCGAAAATATTCCATTTTTAACTGTATTTAAATTTTGTGTTTTATCGTTACACTATATGTCATAATCTGCTATAAATTGATGAATTTATAACTGTGACAGAAACAAATGGCATTGCTTTTAATTTTATACTTTTCCTTGGACAATTGATAACAAATATAACAGTAAAGTTTATTAACACAAACAGCTTAAACACTGAACAATCGACGAGAAGTTTTTTCAGTTGGCGAATTACATTTAAACATTTTTTGGATATTTTGAGTATTGCAGTAAGTATGGCAATACGTCAAGCGATATAAAGTATTAAATGTGTGTGTGTGTGTGTGTGTGTGTGTGTGTTTGGTTTGTTTACCCTCGCCACCGGAATGAACCATATGGGCGAGCACATACTTCATTTAAAACTTGCTTTATTTATATGGGAACTAATTTAATTTGTCTATAGTTTTATCGGTACATGTGTTTACGTGTGTGCCATAATTCCTACCACAAGTTCGTATAAAAGTACGTAACTCATGATAGGAATAAGATGGGATTGCTCCCATACTAAGTTAAAATGACGTGTATTTAAGAAATGAACAGCATATTTAAATTACTTAAGGTTAATAGGGCCGAGACGTTTTTAAAAAGCACCGTCTCTTATAGCAGGTCAACTATTATAATAAACTATGATTAAAATGAGAGAAAGAAAGTCTCTTTAAAGCAATGTCAGGAACGCATTTCCCCAATTCAATGTGGCTAGTCATTAAAAGTCTAATTTGATCAGATACATACACAAAGGAGTGTCAAAATTTAAAAAAAACAAGTTTGTTTTAGTATGGAAATGATAGATTTTATTAAATTTCTAGTATATTTCATCCGAACACCTGCTTAGTTAAAGATATTCTTATTGGTCTAAAAGTGATTGCCTCCTTTGTTCTCATTGGCCGAAAATTCTCTATTTACAAAATAAGGAGGTCAATCCGATATTGTGATATTTTGCAAATTTTCTTAATTTTTGGATTGACCTTTATCGACAAGTTTGTCGCGCGAACGTGATAGAGATTTAGCAGGTGCCCTTAACACTCCATTGTATAGTATCTGTACAACTATTAACAAATAAGGATAAAACAACAAAAAAACTTGTAAAATAACAATTATTTTAAATCAATGGTCTAATCTAGATTAGAAAATTCCCAAAATATGGCTATAAGTAATATCTTTGTTACCCATAATGTGATGAAGTGACCTTTTTTAACAAATATAAGGCTTTCATACTTGAGTGTATGCGTATAACTTATGCTCCATATGGGGGAACACATACACTTTTATGTTTTTTATACAGGACAAAGAGAAGAAGTAAAAATAAACACTGGGCGGGGGAGTAAGGATATTTACACAATATGGAGTCTTTCAACATTAAAGGTAACAGTAGCCTTCCTTCCAAATTTTGTGCGACCAATTGATTTACATTTTAAAACAATATCTGGCATGTAGACCCAATTAAGATAATTTGATTAAAAATTTATAATATCACATTGAACTTCCGTTTCACGGCCACTTCCTAGGGCCACAAGTAAAAATATATAAATATTAAGACTATGTAATATACATATTTACAATTAAAAGTATAAGTCTACACGCCTAGACAACATTTAAAACTAAAAAAGTTAAGTATAGATTTGCAACACCGTCCGCGTCCGTCCACGAAATGAGAATTCGAAATACAACTTATATAAATATTAATTAAAGTTTGGAGACAAACACGTGCATCCATTACAACCTATACAAGTTATTAGTTAATTTATTACATAAATAAGTTACATTCCTCCTGCCACCCCAGATAAACGACCTGAATCTTTTGTTTAATTATATGGCAAGCCGAAATCAGAAACGGACCAACGCACCAACAACGACATGAGAGGTCATTAATTAATTCAGAGAAACGAAAAAAGTTCTGAATGACGCCCGTTTAATTGTGTTCTATTAAATAGCTATATTTTGTCGATATGTGTCACCTTGAAGACATGTTATAAACAACATTAGATCTTAAGTTGCTTATGCTTTATTTCCCATGTTTGTACATGTCGAGTATATTTGTTTGCCATTGTATCTATTCATCTTAAATACATTATAACTGTTACAGGAATTCTAGATATTCGGAAATCACAATTCTGTTGAAATAATTGTTTTGAAAATTAGGAATTTAAAAAGGTTTTATTTGGAAAAATTGTTTTCCCAAATTTAAAATCAAGAATTAAATTAAACCACTCAGTTCCAATTTTTTAAACATATTAAAATTTGGGGAACTTACTTTTTTGGGTTTTTAATGATAAAAAGAAAAACAAAAATGCGAAACAGGGAAAGCTTTTTTTTTAAATTTTTCTTAACATTAAAAAAATGTTTTTTTTCTGCTTTTTTAAAGGAAGTTTCTCAAAAACCAAAAATAATTTCAGAACGTACGGAAATGATTGAAAAAAACCATTAAAAATTTTGCTTGCCAATTAAAATCCCAAATTTTGTGAAAGAAAAATGGTTTTTTGTTTTTAATATGGGTTTGCACATGTTTGTGGATTTAAAAAGAAACGGTTTGACATGATTGATGTATTAAAAAAGGGTTTTTGAAACCAGATCTTTTTAAACTCTTTTGTATGACAAAATTACTCCCCTTTTTTTTATTTTCTTATAAACCCAGTTTTTGTATTATGTTTTAATTAAAAAAAAGTTTATCTTTTTGTATTTTAGTTTTTAAAAGGTAAAAAAAGGGAATTTTGTTTTAAAAGTTTTTTTTTATAAATTATGATTTAAAAGAAGAAATTTTCTTAAAACTTTTACCAAAAAATGAAAAAATTGTCGTATGTTTTTCAAAAATGAATTTTCAAAAATTGTAATGATAACATTTCTTGTTCCCTAAGTAAATTAACTTCGAGAACATCAGAAGATGTTAAAGATTTGCAGGAGTTTTGTGGAAACTTTTTTTATTACATTTAGAATTATGATAAACTTATTATAATTAAAATTTATTGGGTACTTCTTAAATGACTTCCTTTAATAAATTAATTATTTGACTATTGTGAATGAATATATTTAGTTTAACAATAGGGCGGCTTTTGTGATTTACTTTGTTTAGTTTGTTACATAACTGATTTCTTCATGTGTTAAATTTATGCTGTTGCATGCCGTTTTGGGAGTTGAAAGCAATATCAATTGAGCTAATTTGATTTAATATTGCAAACTTAGACATATGAAAACTTTCATTTTTTTGTATCATTTTCGTTGGCAGTTTCCCATAATTAACTGCACGATTTTAAACGCATTTCTTGGAAAATATTTATTCCGATAACTTTGAATAATTTTATCCGAACGTTGGGAATTCATAAATCGAATATACAATAAAAGTTTTACCCAATATTTTTCAGACCCTGTTATTTAATACAAAAAAATTGTGCCTATTAAGATAATAATAAGTTTTTAAAATAACCTCAATAATATGGTAACTTTATATGTGGATCATTGCTTTCCCTTTAATTTTTTGGGATAATTAGAATGTTGTTTTTCGAACCATTAGTTTAAAAAATTCAGAAGTTGTCACTTTCATATTTCTCTGATCTATTGACTGTAATGACGATAAATAGTTTTGATTATGGTATTTGTTATTTATAAACAATGCAAAAATGTACAAATAATTATCTTTTAATTTTTTTTTTTAAATTTTTATAGAAGTATATTCAGTTTTATGAACGGCAAATTGGTTACTATGATATTTATTTTGTTCTTTAGAGAAATTATGATGTATTCGCTAACAATATTTATGAAGACTATGCGAGGACTTGTTATCTAAATATGGTGGTTTGTTTGCGTTGTTCATCCCCGCCGATGGAGTGTAGGTTTTCCTACTTGTAAAAACTTTACACACTTTGCTGTGTACTAGTTAAGTCTATGTATTTTTAGGAGGCCCTTTAATTTTATAGATCCGTGTAAATTAAAAAAATAAAAAAAAAAATAAATAAACATCGGGAAATTCCATTCAAAGTTCATTTTAAACTAACAATATGCTATTTGGTGTCTATATTATGTTCAATATAAAAATGTGTTGTAGTCTTTAAACTGTTTTTAATTAGTTTTGTTCTTATACTCGACTTCTTATGATTGAATTGTTGCATTATTATTTCCTTATGAAGTTAATGTCATTGATACATCGTTCTGATAAAATGATGTTTGCAATATGAAAGTCAGTGATACCACTTATAACACAAGGTTTTTAATAAGTCAAACTACGTCATAGTCTAGCGTTCTGTTTACACAATAATTTCAAGAATTCAGTTTCCATAAAGTATATGTCGTACAGACGCCTTCCATATATTCAATAGTAACCAATCAGTTCCCGTAACTTAATTTAATTAAGAAATTCTGACAGCTTTTTTTAAAGTACGAATTGTACTGTACCATTGTTAACGAAAATAAACTGGTTTCTTTCTTTGCGAATGACAATGCCTTTCAAAGAAAGTTTACTGATGTATCTCTACTGATCATGCAAATGAAGAATGTCGTTAAAAATTGAAAGAATTTCTGTATCTTTAGCAATCAAAAGTATGAGAATATATGATAAAAGGGGATATAAATATAATCTCTGAAGTGCAGGACTGAAAGACTCTAGAAGATAATGTTTTCAAAGAGTTTTCAAGAAAGCAAGAGTTGTAGTCCATACGTATGTAACATTGCAGTTTTCATTTCAATTTATTTGATTCTTGGAAGAATTTGAACAGTAATATATGTGGGGACTTTGAATAGCAACATCTACAGAAAATTTGATCGATTTCATATGTTTTTTAAATATTGTTTTATTTTTAGCAAAATAATAGCATAAAAGTAGCTTGCTATGGTTATTACCATAAATCGGCACCTTGAAATAAGGAGAACCGACAATTTCTAACTATAAATAAAATATGTACTAGCGTTATGGTCACTTATTTCGTATGTGTATATATTTTACCTTTTTGTAACAATAAAAACTGTAAGAATTTCGCTTGGTTTGGATGTATTTAAAGGGAGACAAAGGCAAAATTTTCATTTCTTAGTATTGAATTCTTAATTCATTATTTTGTAAATGCCCTCAAAATTAATATATTAGACAGTCATTGGAACAAAGCATTTCTCCATTTAAAGAATAAAATGGTGGTTTTCTAACTTGACCCACGTGGGTCAAGATAAAGCGCTAGCATTTCACAATAGTTGTCAAAGAGAATCTGGAAACGTTAACAAAAACATGTCAAATGAATAATCACATACAATATCCACAATATCTGTTACTGTAACTTTAAGGGTTTGTTCAAGTAACCTGACGTGTTTTAAAACTATTTGGTGATTCGATTCTATTGGCGTCTAAATTTTGTTCAACATATATAGATATATTTACCCTTCAAACCCCAAATATATAGAATTTAATCAGAAACTCATGCTGAAACTTCAAGAAAAGTCATTTAAGCGTGATTTGAGTACATAAGATCATTTTAATATGTTTGTCATTATTTTGCCTGAATATCCCTTTAATTTAAAAAAAAATATCTTAAAGAAGGAATATGTTCGAGATATGAGTGAGGTTGTGTGCATTAACCTGCTTAAACTCACCAGCAGTGCTTATGCTATTTACCGTTCAAAATTGCACACTCCTTGTTCCACGGATGTATGTCTTGTTTATTGCTATATACTTATTTTGGTGACACCTTACACATATTTTTGCCTTTCTAAGGAATAAATAAATAACAATTTACGAACTTATATAACTATACGCTTAACCAAATACATGTTGCCACCTGCATCAATGCACTTTAATTTTACACTTTCATTTTAAGTTAGAAATACAATCTCCACAATTTCTCTTACATGAGAAAAAGAAACATCCAAAACCAACAGCGAACGAAATCTGTAACATTCATTTAGAATAAGTCATGACAATATTTTGTAAGACATTCAACCGTCTGGTTACACTTCCTATATGGTCATGTCTAGTTAAATTACTTCAAGAGTTTGTTCATTACGCTGAAATTAATATATTTATTATTCTTGAAGCATCAGACAATTATTTGTGTCTTAGACGACTCGTAACATGATAATTATTTAAATTTTTATGTAAAATAAAACTTAAAACGTCTACTGTAGCATATAATGGTATTAATAAAGACAGCAGACAAATCTGTTTCCTTGTCGAAGAATATTGATAATAAGATTTTGTTTTAAAAATAAAAAATACCGCACATATCACATGCCCAATAAGCATATAAAGACAGATATTTTATTTATTTAAAGCTTTTTTTTAAATGTTATTGGTGTCTAGAATAATAAATGCAGTGCTCAAACTGCATTAATTCTATAAAAGTGTTTTTTTTTTTTCATTCATTTCTTTGATTGCAATTTGAAATGTGATCACACTGCTGGCTTTCTGCTAACAAAACTAGATGTAACGTGGCTACGTTTTGTACAGTAAGATTACATATGCTTCTGATATAAAGGTCAAATATCAATGGTAGGTTATAAACTTAAGGTTTCTGTTACAAAAGGAATTATCATTGTGCACTATAAGTATGAAATCAACATGAAATGAGTGTCTTTTTTCTGCACACAATTACAAATACAAATCATGTAACAAAACAAACACTTCATTGTCACAAAAATATCTTTATTTAACGTGATTAAATCACATTTATCTTTATTCATATCATAAAGGAGTGCATCAATTAAATCTTAACATCACTCATAGTAATATAACTATTTACCTAAGAATTTTGATTTATGCTAGAGAGCGGTATCAAATTATTTCAAACATTTAGTCTTATTATAACTTGCGTATTAGTATTCGTTTTGGATTTTGTATGAATAAATTTACTATACTACTAGTATTATAATTTACAAAAAATGATTCAACAAATGATTGTTTCTTTGACACCTTGATTCAAATGTTCGACGACAAAAGCACGGGATAATCAAATCTTAATAATTGCAAACAAAATAACCTATTGCTTCATGTCACTAATCTACCTGATATTTAGACACAGTGAATATGAACGGCGTTGTATAAATTATTGCGGTACCTATCTTCTGTCTCAATAATAATTTGACATTTGTGGAATTACTTCATGTTTCTGTCAATTAAATCGGACAATTTTGACATTTTAGTGTTACTTCTCTTTCGTTGTAGCAATACACTGACATACGATAATTATATAGTAATAAATTGATATTTCACTTAAGTTTAAATCTTAAAATAGGATGTAATTCTTTGGATTGAGAAGTTGACAACTGCAATTGCAAATAAAAGTAATATTAAAAGTACACAAAGTTTGAGATATGTTTAAACACTTGTATGTTCAGTTGTTATTTTTATTCTAAAATGATGTTTGTTTTATAATCTTGTCTTCAACTTCGATGCAATCATATAGCGCAGATCTACTTATACACACAAATGCTGCTATTATATTTAAATGTAAGATCTTCGCCTTCTTCTTGGATGAAACCAATGTTTCTTCTTTGATGCATGATGTTTTACTTTATAGAAACGTCAATCAATTTTGACAAATATGGCAGTTTTGTGAGACGTCTGTTTTGTTGATGCCGAATACTGAGACAATACAGAGCCAATGAAAATCATATTAATGTATTGATAATGTAATTTAATGTCAATCATGAAACTGAGTAACAATGCTTAATATTTAAATCAGGAAAACTGCACATGTACATCTAAAAGTTAGACAAATAGGTGAAAGTACTTAACATTTCCATTTGATTTTTTAAAAATATGCCTACATTTATATTTAGAATACCTTCTTTTTCATAAACAAACACATACTTGCAATGATTATTATTATGTAATTCAGTTCTATATGTAAGATAGTATTCAGGGCACTTTGTTTTGAAATCGATTTTATCTAAGTTGTACTGACCTTACATATCATATACGTTCCTCTGTCAAGTTGGTACATTTATATCACAATATTAAGTAGATGATTTTCAATTTCTATATTTCTTGTGATATAGTCCTAGCACGATGTTTCAATCCGTTTAAGTTCTAATTGGAAATAAATAAAACATGGCCCCGTCAGGATATTGTTTAATTGTGTTTACATGCTTATTAATCTCTGTTACTTTAACTTTATTGTTGTTTTTTTTGTTTTTGTTGTGCCCCCACATTAATGGCGGGCATTTAGATTTACCCTTGTCCGTCCGTCCGTCCGTCCGTCTGTCCGTCCGTCCTTCCGTCCGTCCTTCCGTCCGTCCGTTCACTTTTGTGTCGCACGTAACTCAAAAAGTATTTGACCTAGAGTCATGAAACTTTACAGGAATGTTGATCAGCATGTGTAGTTGTGCATCTGGGTATTTTCGTCTGGATATTTTTAGTATTTTCAGAGTTATTGCCCTTGACTTAGTTAAATTTTGCAATTTTCAACTTGTGTCGCATGTAACTCAAAAGGTATTTGACCTAGAGTCATGAAACTTTACAGGAATGTTGATCAGCATGTGTAGTTGTGCACCTGGGTATTTTCGTCTGGATATTTTTAGTATTTTCAGAGTTATTGCCCTTGACTTAGTAAAATTTTGCAATTTTCAACTTATGTCGCATGTAACTCAAAAAGTATTTGACCTAGAGTCATGAAACTTTACAGGAATGTTGATCAGCATGTGTAGTTGTGCACCTGGGTATTTTCGTTTGGAAATTTTCTTTAATTGCAGAGTTATTGCCCTTGACTTAGTAAAATTTTGCAATTTTCAACTTGTGTCGCATGTAACTCAAAAAGTATTTGACCTAGAGTCATGAAACTTTACAGGAATGTTGATCAGCATGTGTAGTTGTGCACCTGGGTATTTTCGTCTGGATATATTTAGTATTTTCAGAGTAATTTCCCTTGACTTAGTAAAATTTTGCAATTTTCAACTTGTGTCACAGGTAACTCAAAAAGTATTTGACTTAGAGTCATGTAACTTTACAGGAATATTGATTAGCATGTGCAGTTGTGCACCAGGTATTTTCATCTGGATTTATTTAGTATTTTTAGAGTTATTGCCCTTCACTTAGAAAATTTTTGCAATTTTCAACTTGTGTCGCAAGTTTCTCAAAAAGGATTTGACATAGTCATTTAACTTTATAGGCAGGTTGCTCAATATATTTTAGATTTGCACCTGGGGTTTTGCTTGTGGATATATCCAGTATTTGTAGAGTAATTTCCCTTGACTTAGTAAAAAGATTGACAGAACAGTGGCGCGATGGGGGCACCCGTGTCCTATGGACACATTTCTAGTTTTTTGTTTGTTTGTTTGTTTTTGTTTTATTTGGTTTTTGTTTTGTTTTTTTGGTTTTTTTTAGCTCATCTGAGCTAGCTTTGGAGCCGTGAGGATGCCATGAAGTCTCCATGTCATCAAAAAAATCACATTTTTCTTGCGATCTCGCAGCGCTTTATTAAATTTAACAACACCTTGAAAACTCAGTAAAAAAGCAGTCTAGTGTGACATGGGCTTAACTTTAGACTTCTAAGCATAATTAATTTGATTCATACCTTAACACAAATTGATATTTTTAAGTTGACATCGACGGGGGATGTAGCTCAGTGGTAGAGCGCTCGCTTCGCATGTGAGAGGCCCCGGGTTCAATCCCCGGCATCTCCATTCTTTAAAAGATTTTTTTTTCTTTATCATTTACATTACATTTTATTATTGATCGATTACATTGACAAAAATGGCGTCGTTCTATTTTAGACAGTTACAATAACAACGTTCATATACATTAACCCTTATTTCCACATTTTTCAAAATTACTATGTACATATTAATATTATGCTTAAAACATAAGTTTCTAGGAATTAAATGGACGACAAACAGAGCAAGAAAAATGACGTTGTTTACAACTTTCAATTTATATTTTGAATTTTTGTAATTTTGGCAAATTTCCCACCAACAAAAGAATCGCTATTAAAATTTCCATGGTAATGGTACAAAAACCTATTACTAATTTGCATAGAACAAATAACGTGAAATTCAAGTTTGAGAGAAGACAAATGGCTTTTTGTCTTAAATTGCGTCTGCACATTATTTAGTTGACTTGAAATGAAAGGAGTTGACAATGGTTGATAAATGTAGAAAAGATTCATTTGCATGCACTGTAATAAACGAAATTTATTTGTATTTAATGCACTTGAATTTTATATAACGCTCAAAATAAAAGGAAGGATAGGTGTTTAAAAACACATTTTTCGACAAAATAATTTATTTGAAGTAAGTCAAAATATCAATCCACACTTTTGTCTGCGTGTTTTTAAGAATAGTAGCAGGAGCTTTAAAATAATTTTCAAAACATTGCAAAACATAATTGTTTTAGGCTTATTGTGCTGTAGAGACTTAAAATGAAATAAACATGTCTATATTAAAAGTACTATCCCACACATTGTCGTTTTGGTGATTTCGAAATAAAAAATAAACATCAAAAGAAACACCACAGACTCGTACATTTTTATTAATACATGTCTTATCCGATGTAAGTTAAAGTTGTTACAAAGCTTATCATGATGTAATTTTAAACCGTTGTAACGTGTTTTATTTGTAAATTATAAACACTTTGACTTGTTGCGAGTGGTTCCGTTGATTGCGGATAGAAAAGTTCTGCGCTTGGTCAGTCTTTATCATAAAATCGACTGCTGACATTATGTCATAGAAAATTATGCCTATAAAATCAGACAAAAAAGAGAAGACAATAGCTCCATAGCCCGGTTTAAAACTAACATTTATATTGCACCAGGGTGTCCTACTCGCTAAATGTTAACGGGAATGATAATAGGGGCGTATATATCTGTGTGAAACATAACAACCGTTAGGTCACGATTATCTTGTTGAAACTTCATATTTTACTTGCAAGCAAATTGTATAACTGTAAACAATACCTTGATGCTTTTAGACACGTTTTGTGTGGGAGAGAAGCTTAAAGTTGATTCAAAATTATCATATAATTATGCAAATATTACTAACTTTTTAAAATATCAAAAGAATATGTTCACTTCTAAATATTTCGATACAATTTTCTTGCAATATTACGAATAAATTCATTAAATGACATTTCACCCATCCGAGGGTAAAAATATAAAGTAGTAAACAAGTGAAAGCCAAAATAATCAAACATTTTGGTATCATTTATTTGCCCCCTTCCCCGAATCTGCTATCCCCTTACCATTTGCCCTTTGCATTTGTGGGCATTTTAATCAATCGTTTTTGGTGTTCTTTGAGTTCTTGTAACTATTGTATTTCTTTAAGTTTCATTTTGGTAGGTAGCCTGTCCGTGATCTGCCTTGCGCTCTCTCCTGTTTTTGTTAGGTGTCCTCTTTGTTGTGGGGTCATGTGGGGTTGCGTTCATTGAAGACGCTTTTCCTTGTTGATCTTGTTTATCGTATGTTAGGCAAACTTTATGAAACAATTACAAATATGTTCTTAACCTGTTTATTAATCTGTCAAGTTGCTTTATCTATACACCTACAAGAAGAATATATGTCATATTTATTTGTAACGGAAAACAAAATCGATAAAAAGTTAAAAATATTAATGATCGGTAACTTACACATATTTTACTTTAATCTGCTAATTAAGTTGCATGTCTTAACAAAACTTTACAGTTACAGTTGTATGTTATTATTGTCAGGGGATGTAGCTCAGTGGTAGAGCGCTCGCTTTGCATGTGAGAGGCCCCGGGTTCAATCCCCGGCATCTCCATTTTTTAAAGAATTCTTTTAAATGATATTTGCATATTGTACCTGACTCACTACATTTAACGTCATTTTTTAACCAAAAAAAAAAACAGGTGAAAATATAATTGAGATAGTGACAATAAAAACATTCAAAATGCTATTACTCAACAAATAAATACTTTACGAAATGTTAAGTATAAAACGAGAATTACAAAAATACATGTAAGAAATTAATAAAGTTACACAATGACGCCTGTTGAAGTATTATTTGATAAAAAAAATTCGATTTGTACCAATGTTCTCTTTATTTGTCAATAGCCAGAAAAGTTATACCTGTGTGCTTATACTTAATTCCTTATGTCGCAATTGTTCTAACAGTACAACATTTATTTGCCTTTTTTTTCCATGTTTTTCAAGATATATTACGACGCTTAACAAAATATTATATATTTTTGAATAATATTATTACCGGGAATCATCCATATGCAGATAATAATATGTTTATATTAAAATGAGGTGTCCTATTCTCCATTGGAAATTTTATTGTAGTTTCAGAAAATAATTTTATGTACATTTAGAACAAACAAATATATAAAATGTCTGATATATGTGGAGGGCGATCGTTGCCAAAATTCCAGACATGTAATGTGTTCCTTTTGAAAACTACTTTTGAAAATGTGAACGGGTATGTCTAGCATTTTTTTATTATATTCGTGAACAGCAAATGATATGCCTCTTAATCCCGTCTTTAAATTGAAGGCACCCGCTTTTAAATAACAAGCTTACATGTAAATTTTAACAACTGACCTAACATGGAGAACAACAACAAATTTACAAGTTCGTATCTTCCACATAAGCATTTTTGCACACTTGTAGATATCTATATCTACCTGAAAAATACAAATGAAATGTAAAACTCGAAAACAGAAAATATAATTTAATAAAAATGTGTTTCCAGTCGTAGAACTACAACAGTACGTTTACACAGTAACAGGTTTAAAATGACAAAAGTAGATTCACAAAGTTAAACGATTTTAACTCATGCATGACGCTCCGCCCCTCTCTGAGTATTTACGATCTTCTATTACGGAAATGTACGGACAGGTATAATACCCGTCGCCTCTCTCCAATTTCTCAATAAAGTGAAGGAAAACACGGCGTTCATTCTAACCTTTTTTATCAAATATTTTTGGTATCAAATGAAAGATTACTCCATAAGCTTTCTATGAGTGCCTCAGAAATAAAAATGAATTATATAGATGTATTGAAATGTTTGTATTAAAATTTATTATTTTTCCTCTGAAAATGACACTTTCGAATTGGTTAGAAAAACACGACGTTCCCTCCAAACTTTCTTTTTATCTCGTAATCAATTTTGTTAATTTTGGATTGAAATAAAAGTGTGCTTCATACGATTTATGATATATAATTACAGTATATAACGCCTAAAAATAAAAATGAATTAAATCAAAATGAATTAACTTTTCGTTTTAAAGTTTATCATGTAGCTTTCTGTAAAATAGTGTAAATAAAATCCCTAAAGAACGCTCAAAACGACAAAATTGAGAATGTTGCAGTTGAGCCTGTTCATGGACTGTAATGGAAAGTGCAAGTTACCGTCCACGCCCCCTAGCACCGGCTTAAGCAAAATTCAACATTTCACATGAACTGATACAATTTTGAATTTTGAAACATCCGCAGAAGTGTTAATATGGCGATTATCATGGAACCTTCAATGTGACACGTAAGTGCGATTCCATGAAAAACGGCACATGGTCCCCAAGTAAAAAAACAAGACACACTCTTAAATTCAGTAAGAGAAACATGTCGCCCACTACTAACTTTTTATTGTATTTTTTGGTCAATTCTCATAATTTTATACTCAAGTAAAAGAATCTTTCATAAACTTTCTAGTGATGAAATTTAAATACGTAGACGTATCAAAAATTTTGTTTCAAACTTATCGTTGTTTATTTTTACTCTCTTAAAATAGAGAAAAACAGAATCCCTAAAGAAAGTTTAACACAACAAAATTGAAAATGTTGCAGGCTCGGTTTGATTGAGCCTGTTCATGGACGGTACTGGAAAGTGCAATTTACCGTCCACGCCCACTAGCACCGGCTTAAGCAGAATTCAACATTTAACCACACTCATATATTCGGCATGAAAATCACGTCGCTTCCTTAAAATACTTTATTCAAAAAAAGAAAGTGAACAAGTACATTAAAAATCTGGAAATAAAGTGATCCCTCGGAAGCATTGATCACAACAAAATTACATAAGAATTTCAGACTCGGTTTGATTGAGTCTGTACATGAGAGATAATGAACAAGTGCAACATTCCTCACGCCCCCTAGCACCGGCTTGAGCGGTACTCAATACTCAACACTTAATAGCGCTGGCATCAATGATCCCGAAGGACCAGAAAAATATAACAACACTGAAGTGAGGTACGGGGCAACTTTTTACAGCTGCCACACGGCACTTGACACCTGCTGTTATGAATTATAAAAAATCTGGAAACAAAGTGATCCCTCGGAAGCATAAATCAAAACAAAACTACATAAGAATTGCAGACTCGGTTTGATTGAGTCTGTACATGAGGGATAATGAACAAGTGCAAAAAGTTTTTATTCATACTTATCAAAGATTGTACATTTGTGCTACGGATAAGTATTTTCTGGATTTCGAAAAGGAAATCTCGATGGCCGCTTTAAAATCCTATTTTTGCAAATACTTGCATAGTTTCTGTTGAAAATGAAATTTGTGCCAATATAATTTTCAATGATACCAATAAAAATATTGGATGGTTTTTAGATTATCAATAAAATTACTTGAAGTTGGTCATTGTTTCCCCTAAAATGTCCATATCGCCGATGTTTCTCAGGAAAACACAATGTTAAATAATAAGTTAATGCATAAGTTATCTTCATCATAAATGGTAAAATCAGCAATTTTCAAGTGATGTTGCTATTGACAAAACTTTTGTAACAAATGTTACAAATATACATGTTTGTTATGAAAAATGCCGTATGTTGTCCTTAAGTTTTATTTAGAAATACGGGAGAGGCGCCGTTTTATACATGTCCGCAATAGAAGTTCGTAAATACTCAGAGAAGGGCGGGGCGTTATGCTTGACTTAAAATCGTTTAAACTTTGTGAATCTACTTTTGTCATTTTAAACATGTTACTGTGTTAACGTACTGTTGTAGTTTTACAACTGGTAACACGTTTTCTTAAACTCTTTTTGTCTGTATTTAAGATTTGCATTTCATTTGTATATTTCAGATCTATAAGTGTGCAAACATGCATATGTATTGCATGCAATGGAAGATAAGAACTTGTAAATTTGTTGTCGTTTTCCATGTTAGGTCAGTTGTTACGATCTATATGTAAACTTGTTATATAAAGGCGGGAACCTTCAATTAAAAGATTGAATTAAGAGACATATTATGTGCTATGCAAGGGTACAATAAAAAATGGTAGGAATATAAGTTCGAATTTTCAAAAGTCATTTTAAAAAGGAACACTTTACATGTCTGGAATTTTGGCAACGAACGCCCTCCATAGACATCGTGTTATAAATCAAGAATTTCTTGACATTACCATTTTCACATTCTCTCCATATTTTGCATTTCAATTTTCGTCTAGCGTGTAATAGATCTTTGTTATGGATGTATGATTGTTATGATTTTATGTGTAAGAATAGAACGAAAATGGTCCTTTTTTCGTGTACAAACATCCCGCGGCAGAGGCAGTGAAGCGAGGTCATCTTAAAAGTTTCGAAAAAATTTGCAGAATAAAAAAAAGTGTGATGTTTTTTCTCGCAATAAGGTTCATAAGTGCTATTCTTGTATTGGAGTGGACGTCTTACGCGGTAATGCTGCGTTTTGTTATTTGGTTGTTTTTTGTTGTTGTTGTTGTTGTTGTTGTTTTGTTTTTTGCTGTTGTTTTTTTTTTCGTAAAAAAGAAACAGGTATGTAATGCCTATAACGTGCAAGTACGATATTATTGACCGTTATGTTCTTATTTATTAATTAAATTGCCGGGCTCATCATTGCAGTCAGATTTTTTGTTGGCGCCCTAAATCATGCATAAAAATAAAACCTTGTAACAAATTGCACATGATTGCGTGATTGTTTCTATTAATGCACATTTTTTTCTCCTTTAATTATCACCTGCGGGCGTAGTTGTTATGCAGAAATGATGAATGTTTCATGTTGCGCAACGTTTTGTAAATCTTTAACTGAATTAATAAATAATTTCTGTTAAGCAGACCAGACATTTGAACTATCATGTCTCTGATGCAATTGTTGTTTTGTTTAACTTATTTGCATCAGAGTCAAACATTTAGTCTATCGTTATTTCTAAAATGCTATATAAAACTTTTGAAATGATAATTATTAATCAAAAGCAGCATTTTACACTAGTATAACACATTTGTTTTTCAATATAATTTTGTAGTTTCTTAATTAAAGATTTTACAACTAAGAGAGTTTAGTTTAAACATATTTATTTCAATATTTTACATAATTATATTACATTTTATATGTATATAATTGTAACATATAATTGAAAGGGATTAGAATGAAAGAAAACTTATATTAGAAAGTTTCAGAATGGTTTTATCTAAACAGTATTTTCAAGCTGGAAATACAATAACCTTGCTGTCTATTACAAGAACGAAATCTGCTACGATTCAACAGAACAATATCATCGTAAAATGTAACCTTAGGTACCACAAGAAATTGGAATACTGAAGTTATGAACGTGTGTTGAGAAAATATAATGTATTATTTTATGTACCTATATATATTAAGAACAATAGAAAGGAATAGTAAATTGATGAAGAATTAACGCAAATGCAATTTGAAGTGATACACGACAGTAACGTAACTCCATTTCATTGCTGGTTAGAAGAATATACAACAGCTGTTCACTTTTAATAACACTTTTCAACGTCATTATCTATAATTACTTATAATAAGTATACTTTTGGTAACAGGATAACTTAAGCTAGTTTTCATAACAAAAATGTAAACATTTCTATTTCTGTCTGTTCTCTTATTTTTTGTGTCTTTAAATTTTCTTATCTTACATACTCGTAAAATAACTGTTTTAAACAATCACTTCAAATGGTTTACAATTTCAGACAAATTACAAATAATATCAAGTTGATCATGTATAAAATATTTTCAATTTAAATTCTGACACTAATGTATATATTTTATTTTAATAATTAATGTAATAGTGGTACAAACTACTTTTTAAAGAAATGTTATATTTGTTATCTTTATTTTTTCAATTAAAATCCGTTAAAAAATGTAAAAGTTCTATTTCCAGTGTTTCCATTTTAGTAACTTTCTATTACAATGTAATTGCACAATATAATTACCTATTTCAGCGTGATTTAAAGATGTAAAAAAATAATATCAGGTGCTTCTCGTGTTAAAATTTTGCTTTTGTAGAAAATTTGATCGTACAATTTAAACAGAGATATTATGGAACGTAAAATTGCAATGAATAAAACAACAAGCTTTCTAAACATTATCTCAATAACATAAACAAATAGGAGAAATCAGGAACTTTTGAAAAGGGTCAGTTTGTTTTAGCTTACTCTTGGACGGAAGTGGAAATGGTAAGCTGCTGTTTTTAAATAACCAGGTAACGACTTGTTATTGTTTAAGAAAGTATAGAAATTTTGAAAAGTAGAACATATTTCTAAAGTTTAAAGTAAAATATAAATGTCTACTACTTTAAAATGATGCCACACATCATGATATGAATCATCATCTCAATAAAAACTTAACAATTAAACATATTAGATTTTATTTTATATGCTATTTATTGAGTAGGATAAAGGCATTTTTCATTAAATGATTAAAGATGTTTAAATTTTACTTGACATTTTAGCTATAAATTTCATTTACATCGACTACTTATCTTGTGAGACATTTGTTTTCTCGTCTACGGTAAGTATCTTCCCTTTCGTCTCTTGTTTATCTCTTTAACTTTGCCCCCCCCCCCCCCATACACACCCGTTCCCCGAATTTCCTGTTACAATTGTATGTTTTCATTGTCAGGGGATGTAGCTCATCGGTAGAGCGCTCGCTTTGCATGTGAGAGGCCCCGGGTTCAATCCCCGGCATTTCCAACATTTTAAATAATTCTTTTCATTATATGTTATTTGCATATTGTATCTGGTTGACTACATTTAACGTCATATGATTTTTTATTAAAACGTTGAGATAGTCACAATAAAAACGTTTTAATGCTATCATTCAACAAATTTCAATATTTTTCGAAACGTGAAGTATGAAATAGGATTACAATAATTCTGCACAAATAAAGTTGTATAGAGTTACACAATTACGCCTGTTGAATTTAGTATAAGTTGACTAAATTTAGTTCTTTACTAATGTTGTCTTTATTTGCAATTTGCCTAAGAAGTTAGACTTCAAAGTTTAGTTTTGTTTCCTAATGCTTTATTACTCGTGTCGCAATTGTTTCAAAAGTATAATATCTATGTGCCTTTTTTATCATTTTGTAAAGCTTTATTACGACGCGTAACAAATATCATTTTTAAATTCATATGAGGTGTTCTCTTCAGAAAATAATTCTTATTACATGTTAAACAAACAAATATGTAAAATGTCTGACATCGTGTTATAAATCAAGAATTTCATGACAATTTCTATTTCACATTCCCTACATATTTTGCATATCCATTTCGGCTTGCGTTTTGGGAAATAGATCTTTGTTTTCAAGACATGTAATGGATAGTTTAAGGAATAGAATGAAAATTGTTGTTTCTTGTTTCGTTTGTAACCATCACGCTGCAGAGAAACTTGAGTGTTTTTTAAAGACAAAATAAAAAAATGAGTTTTTTTTGTTTTGTTATTTTTTTTTCATTTAAAAATCCGAGGAATATTGTAGATACAAGGTTTTTTTTCCGTAAAAAGAAACTGGTATGTAATGCCTTCAACGTGCAAGTACGATGCTTTTCTACCGTTATGTTCTAAATTGATAATGAAAATGCCGGGCCCGTCATTGCCAAATCAGATTTTTTCATGACGACATGAGTCACGCACACAAATAAAAACGTGTAACAATTGTGGATGCTTGCGTGGTTGAATCTCTTAACTCATGTTTTCTTTTTCTATAATGATCACCTGTGAGCGTAGTTGTTATGCAGGAATGATGCATATTTCACGTTGCACGGCGTTTTGTAATTCTAAAATGAATTAATTAAGCAGACCAGCCTTTTGAACGATGTTTCTGATACAAATGTTGTTGTTCTCTTTCTTACTTTTTTAATTTGCCTCTGAATCAAACATTAAGCTTTTTCTTTATGATTTATTATTTTGAAAGGTTTAAAATGAATATTATTGATCAAAAGCAGCATTTCACAATTATAGTGTTTCCATAGAATTTAAAAAGAAAAGAATTTCGTTAAGTTAAAGATGTTACAACTACATGTAAGCGACAAGTAATTAGCCAGCCTGTTTTTTTTTGGCGATGTGATATACAAACTTCGTTATATTTTGGGTAATGGTAATTTTTTCTGCTGTTTTTACTAAAGTCATTAAAAGTTTTATTAAAAGAGGTTATCACCCTACTATTTTAAGACATACTGCATGTTTAATTGTTCAACCCTTTAACAGTTGGACACTACGTTATATCTGACGTACCAAGTTGGATACTCTATGATGGAAAGTTCTTAAAGTCCTTTGGGACTGAATTACCCGAATGTCCGTCTTCTGCCTTGCTTTCTCCGGCCATTGTAGGTAATTTTCATTTGCTATGTCTTCCTTACGGACATCGAGTACTTTTGTTATGGTCATTGGATTCTTTTATATGTTTCAACATGATCATATTGGTGTTGTAATTATTTCACCTTTTGTAATCATAACAACTGTTAAAATTTCATTTTATTTACATTGTCTCGTTTATTGGAGCATAATGGGTTTGGTGCACCATTTACCGGTTTAAACTCGCCAGTAGTACGTATGCTGCTGTCCGTTCTAATGCGGCCTCTTCTGTGTTCTTCAGATGTATTTCTTGTTGTTTCATACTGTTTTGGTGACACTTTTGTTTGTGTCTTTTGTTGTTTTCGTGTTTAAGATAAGTATCTACCATTTTGCCCCTAGCTTTATTTCTCTATAATTTTGCCCTCCCCACTCCCGTTCTTCCCCGAATCTTGTATCCCCTTACTATTTGCCCTTTACTTAGTGGGCCTATTAAACAATCATTTATTTGTATTCTTTGATTTTCTTGACGGTTATTATTATTTCATATGTATCATTTTAGCGATAAGCCTGCCCGTGCTCTGTCTTGCACTCGGTCCTACTTTTGTTTAGAGTCATTCAGGGCTCCTTGCCACTGGTTCTTCTTGCTGCGTCGTGTGATAGTTGCGTTCAGTGAACGTCACCTTTCCTTGTTGATCTTGTTTATCATATTTTATCTAATTTAAAACAGTATACATGCATAAATAGTATTTTCAAGTTGGAAATATATAAGCCTTGCTGTTTACTACAACAGAGAAATCATCTACGATTATAAAACAATGCAAATTCAATGTTTAATGTAACCTTCTATACAGTTATACGACAAATTTGAATACACTAAAGAACTGAACGTTTGTTGAGAAAAAATATATATATCACTGTATATACCTGTATAATTATAAGAACAATAGAAAGGAATTGTAAATTGATTAAGTGTTACACGCAACTGCAATTTGAAGAGATACACGACGGTTACGTAACTCCATTTCATTGTCGGTTAGAAGAATATACAACCAGCTGTTTACTTTAAATAAGATTTACATGAACAGGCTCAATCAAACCGAGTCTGCAACATTTTCAATTTTGCCATGTTGGGCTTTCTTTACGGATTTTTATTTTCTTTATTTTTGTTAAAGCAAATATCTCTTACTGCAGTAATTAAGGTTGTCTGGGTAAGCTAAATAAACATAGTATTTGAGAGAACAATGCCCAGAGTTTCTTATGTTACTAGATTCATAACAGAAAGTGATTTATATTATTTATAAATTACTATAATTATGTATCATTATTAATTCAAATAAAGTAGATTATATAACTTTTGGTTAAGGAATTATTGACTCTAGCTTTCATAACTAGAAATATAAACATTATTTGTTTCTGTCTTTTCTCTTATATTTTAAAGTTTTGTTTTACTTTTGTCTTAATAAAATAAAAACTATTTTCAATCACTTCAAAGGTTTTTCATTTGAACATTAATACATTAATTTACAAATAATATCTAGGATCATATATAAAATATTTTCAATTTAAATTCTGACACTAATGACTATATTTTATTTCAATAATCAATATAATTACGGCACAAACTATGTTTTTGATAAATGTAAATTGGGTATATGATACATTCCTTTTTCCCCATTACTATCAATTTAAATTTTGTTTTACGTTCATTTGCCTGAATTTCCATTTTAGTAACATTCTATTAAAACGTAATTGCAGACTTTAATAACGTGGTTTTTAAGCATGGTTTACAAATGCCAAATACAATAAAGTTTGGTGCCTCTGAAATTTGATCGTACTATATAGTATTACACTAAGAGACAATGAAACGTAAAAATGCAGAGACCTAAGCATTGTCTCACTAAAAAGGAAGAAAAGGAGTTCCTTAAGGAGCGTCTCAAACGGCAAAATTTAAACTGTTACAGGTTCAGTTTGATAAAGCTTACTCTTTGACGGAAGTGTTAATGGGAAGCTATTATTTTCTAATAACTAGGTAACTAGATTTTTATTTAGAAATATAGAAAAATCGAAAATTGTTGACTTTGATAAATTCCTTGATCATAATTATATTAAGACGTAAACATGTTATTATACTTTTCAAAGAAGGCATATAACACATCATTTTTCTGGTGATCTGAGGCTTAAGGAAGTTTCAAACTTGATCTCCAACAAACTCATTTTTTTCATATTACATAATTATATATTCGATTGCATCTATGGAAATATTCAGTTATATCATGTATTGCATAATATCTGTTACTTTGATCAAAGAGTAGTTGATATATTTGCATAATTTAGACAACACATATACCTATATATCTTATTTGCCAATCAATGATTTGATAAAAATGGGTTATTCCGTGTACGTTCATGACAAACACATAATGTCTGTCTGGAAATTAGGAAATCTTATGAGAAACTTTTAAGCAATGATGTACTGTAACATAAAAAAAATGAGAACACGAATTTAATATTGGCAGACTTTTAACTATTGAATACGTTTTTTATTCTTAAATCTCGGTGAAGCAAATATTTTTCTTGTGACTGCTATTGAGAAACGTATATCATGTGAAAATGAAAGACAAATTACGTTTTGTCGTTATACTACAAACGTGTCGGTTTGTGATATTTTAGAACCATAAGATGTAAGGCAGTCAAAATTAAAAATTACTTCCATCGTTAAATAAGCATTGCATAAGCATCAATTTTGAAGATTTCCTTTGACCAGTGGTAAGCGTTGAACAAGCATGGATCTAAATTATCGTTATCACTTGATGCTTAAGAAATTGTAATAATTATTTGATATCGTGTTTAATCTTTCATGACTAAATAATATTATTGTAATTACAACGGTAGAAAAACCATGAAATGATACCATAAAACATAAAATAAATCTTCATCTGAATGAAAACTATGAAATTAAACATAATGCTTAATGTTTAATTTCATAGTTTTCATCTTCATATAATTATGATCAAGGAATTTATCAAAGTAAACATTTTTGTGTACTTTTAAAAATATTTTCCGAATTTTCTTATTTCTAAATAAAAATCTAGTTACCTAGTTATTTGAAAACAGTAGCTTGCCATTACCACTTCCGTCCAAGAGTAAACTGAATCAAACTGAACGTGTAGCAGTTTCAATTTTGCCGTTTGAGACGTTCCTTAATGAACCCCTTTTCTTCTATTTTACAATGCTTAGAAATCTTATTTGATTCTTTGCATTATTTTACGTTTCATTGTCTCTCAGTGTATATAGTTAAGTACGTTCAAATTTCAGAGGCACCAAACTTTATTGTATTTGGCATATGTAAACCATGCTTAAAAACGACGTTATTACAGTGTGCAATTACCTTTTAATAGAATGTTACTAAAATGGAAATTCAGGCAATTGAACGTAAAACAAAATTTAAATTGATACTAATGGGGAAAAGGAATGTATCATAAACTCAATTTACATTTATCAAAAACAAAGTTTGTACCATTATTATATTGATTATTGAAATAAAATATAGTCATTAGTGTCAGAATTTAAATTGAAAATATTTTATATATGATCAAGTTCTTAAGTGTATTCGAATTTGTCGTAAAAAAGGTTACATTTTACAATGAATTTGCATTGTTTTATAATCGTAGCAGATTTCTTTGATGTTGTAGACAGCAAGGCTTATATACTTCCAACTTGTAAATACTATTTATATACTGTTTATATAAAATATGATAAACAAATTCAGTAAGGAAAGGTCGACATTCAATGCACGCAACCTCCACGCCCCAGCAAGAAGGAACAGTGGCAAGGAACCCAGAAGGACTCCAAATAAAAACAGGACAGGGCAAAAGGCAGAGCACGGACATACTAATCGCTAAAATGATACATATGAAATAATAGTCACCGTTAAGAAAATCAAAGAAAACAAATAAATGATTGTTTAATAGGTCCAATAGGTAAAGGGCACATAGTAAGGGGATACGAGATTCGAGGAAGAAGCGGAGAGGGCGGGGCAAAATTAAAGAAATAAAGTTAGGGGGGCAAATTAGAGGATACTTATCGTAGAAGCGAAAACAACAAGGGACAAAAACAAAAGTGTCACCAAAACAGTATGAAACAACAAGAAATACATCTGAGGAACACAGAGGGGTCTGCCTTGGAACGGACAGCAGCATCAGTACTACAGGGGAGTTTAAACCGGTTAATGGTGCACCAAACCCATTATGTTCTTATAAACGAGACAATGTAAATAATATGAAGCCTCTCCAAGTGAAATTCTAACAGTTGTTATGGTTACAAAAGATGAAATAATTACAACACAATGATCATGTATAACCATAAAAAAAATCCATTGACCATAACAAAAGTACTCGATGTCCGTAAGGAAGACAGAGCAAAAGAAAATCACCTACAATTGCCGGAGAAAGCATGGCAGAAGACGAACATTCGGACAATTCAGTCCCAAAAGCCTATAGAGTCTACAACTTGGTGCGTCAGATAGTATCGTAATGTCCAACTGTGAAACACTAAACATGTAGTATGTCTAAAAATAGTAGGGTCATAACCTCTTTTAATATAACCTTTAATGACTTTAGTAAAAACAGCAGAAAAATTATCATTACCCAAAATGTGTAAATCACATCGCCAGGCTGGCTAATCACTTGTTGCTGAATTCTGAATCTCTCTTAGTTGTAACATCTTTAACTTAACAACTACGAACTTCATTATTATTTTTTTTTAATTCTAGAAACACCAGTGTAAAATGCTGCTTTTGATTAATAATTTTCATTTGAAACCGTTTATCTATAGCTTTTTCAAAAGTATAAATCATAAAGAAAAAGCTTAATGTTTGAATCTGATGCAAATTTAAAAAGTAAGAAAGAGAACAACAACATTTGTATCAGAAACATCGTTCAAAGGCTGGTCTGCTTGATTAATTCATTTCATGGTTTAATAAACGCCGTGCAACATGAAATATGCATCATTCATGCATAACAACTACGCTCACAGGTCATCATTATAGGAGAAGAAAACATGAGTTAAGAGATTCAACCACGCAAGGCTCCACAATTGTTACACTTTTTTATATTTTTGTGCGTGACTCAGGTTGCCATGAAAAAATCTGATTCGGCAATGACGGGCCGGGAAATTTCATTATCAATTTAGAACAAAACGGTAGAAGAACATCGTACTTGCACGTTGAAGGCATTACATACCAGTTTCTTTTTACGGAAAACAAATAACAAAATGCGACTTTACGAAAAAAGACGTCAACACTTTAATGCAAGAATAGCACTGATGAACCTTATTGCGAGAAATAACATCTACAATATTCCTCGAATGTAAAGAAAAAAAAAAGAAAAAAAAATCTTTTTTAGCTCGATTAATTTTATACAAAGTATATGGTGAGCTGCCCTACTCGCCCCGGCGTCGGCGTCCGCGTCCAGATTTCAGATTAAAGTTTTGGTGCAGTAAAATATGTTTCACTATAACTTTGTCATTTCTTAAGGTATCAACTTCAAACTTTATATCATCAACCACATCTTATGTGACAAGGTTCATAACTGGAACACTAATATTTTCAGATTTATCTCCCCTTGAACTTAGAATTTTCCAAAAAAAAACACGATTTTTTACTGTTACTTTTTTATTTCTTAAGGAATCAGCTTCATACTTCAAATATATGTACCTTATCATCATCCACATCTTAGATTTTTTTCTCACCCGAAAAATGTTATTTTTTACAATTACTGTTTTAGTTTTAAAGGTATCTACCTCAAACTTCAAATACTTATTCCTTATCATCAGTTACATTTTATGTGACAATGTTCATAACTCTTGAAGTAATATTTACAGATTTATCTCTCTTTGAACTTAGGATTTTCATTAAGAAAAAATATAACTTCTTTACTTTTTAAGGTGTCTACTTCAAACTTCAAATATATATTTCTTACCATTATACACATGTTGTGTGAAAAGGTTCATAACACTATCGTGACTATTTCTAGAATTATTCCCCTTGATCTTAGAATTCATGTTAACAATGTTATTTTTTTTACTTTAACTTAAAACATTATTATCCATGATTGATTTTTCTTTCATAGTTTTGTCTTCCTTTCTGCATTTGTACTGCGTCCAGTATTTTATCAGTCGAGCTTCGCTGTCTCCTGTGACAGCTCTTGTTTATTTTGGCGTTATAAAACGATGAAGTGCTTTTGCAGCGTGATGGTTACAAACGAAAAAAAAATTTTCATTTTATTCTTACACTTGGAATATCCAATACATGTCTTGAAAAAAAGGATCTATGTCCCAAATCGCAAACCGAAATTGATATGCAAAATATGTAGGGAATGTTAAATTGAAATTGTCATGAAATTCTTGATTTAGAACTCGATGTCAGATATTTTATATATTTGTTTGTTTTACATGTAATAAGTATTATTTTCTGAAGAGGACACCTCATACGAATTTAAATATATAATTATAAGCATTGGAATAGTTCCCGGTAATTAAATTAATAACAAATAAATTATATTTTGTTTCGCGTCTTAATAAAGCTTGACAAAATGATAAAAAGGCACATAAATATACTTTTGAAACAATTGCGACACGAGTAATAAAGCATAAGGAAACAAAGTCTAAATTCTCTGGCAATTTGCAAATAAAGACAACGTAAGTGAAAAACTGAATTAAGTCAACTTATACTAAATTCAACAGAGGCCATTGTGTAACTTTATACACATTTATTTGTGACAAGTATTATTGTTATTCCTATTTCATACTTCACGTTTCGAAAAGTATTGAAATTTGTTGATTGATGAAGCATTAGAAGATTTTTATTGTGACTATCTCAAATATAACGTCAACGTTTTAATAAAAAGCATACGACTTTAAATATAGTCAATCAGTCATAATATGTAATTATCATTATAAAGAAAATAATTATTTAAAATTTGGAGATGCCGGGGATAGAACCCGGGGCCTCTCACATGCAAAGCGAGCGCTCTACCACTGAGCTACATCTCCTGACAATGAAAACAAACACCTGTAACAGGAGATTCGGGGAACGGGGGTGGCAAAAGGGAAGAGACTTACCGTAGAAGAGAGAACAACAATGTCACAAGATAATTAGTCGATGTAATTGAAATTTATAGCTAAAAATGTCAAGTTAAATGCAAACACCTTAAGTCAATTCATGGAAAATGCCTTTATCCTTCTCAATAAATAGCATATCATAAAAAAAGTATTAAAATGTTTAATTCTATAGTTTTCATTTTATGGGGTGTGGTATCATTGCAAAGTAAACATAAATTTATGTTTTACTTTTTAAAAATATTTTCTACTTTTCAAAATTTCTGTATTTTCTAAAACAGAAATAATTCGTTACCTGGTTATTTGTACAGCAGCTTACCATTACCACTTCCGTTCAAGAGTAAGCTCAATCAAACTGAACCGTTTCAAAAGTTTCTGAGTTCTCCTATTTCTTTATGTTATTGAGATAATGTTTAGAAAACTTGTTGTTTTTTTCATTGCAATTTTACGTTTCATTATATCTCTGTGTAAATTGTACCATCATTTCTACAAAAGCAACATTATAACACGAGAAGCACCTGACATTATTTTTTACATATTACGCTGTAATAGGTAATTATATTGTGCAATTACTTTGTAATAGAATGTGACTAAAATGGAAACTCTAGGTAATAAAAATTTTCAACGGATTTTAATGGAAAAATCCCTTTCAATTCTATGTTACAATTATATACATATAAAATGTAATATAATTATGTAAAATATTGAAATAAATATGTTTAAACTAAACTCTCTTAGTTGTAAAATCTTTAATTAAGAAACTACAAAATTATATTGAAAAACCAATGTGATATACTCGTGTAAAATGCTGCTTTTGATTAATAATTATCATTTCAAAAGTTTTATATAGCATTTTAGAAATAACGATAGGCTAAATGTTTGACTCTGATGCAAATAAGTTAAACAAAACAACAATTGTATCAGAGACATGATCGTTCAAATGTCTGGTCTGCTTAACAGAAATTATTTATTAATTCAGTTAAAGATTTACAAAACGTTGTGCAACATGAAATATTTATCATTTCTGCATAACAACTACGCCCGCAGGTGATAATTAAAGGAGAAAAAACGTGCAGTAATAGAAACAATCACGCAATCATGTGCAATTTGTTAAAAGGTTTTATTTTTATGTGTGATTTAGTGCGCCAACAAAAAATCTGACTGCAATTTAATTAATAAATAAGAACATAACCGTCAATAACATCGTACTTGCACGTTATAGGTATTACATACCGTATTCTTTTTACGAAAAAAAAACAACAACAAAAAACAACCAAATAAAAAAACACAGCATTACCGCGTAAAACGTCCACTCCAATACAAGAATAGCACTTATGAACCTTATTGCGAGGAAAAACATCACACTTTTTTATTCTTCAAAAATTTTTGAACCTTTTAAGATGACCTCACTTCACTGCCTCTGCTGCGGGATGTTTGTACACGAAAAAGGACCATTTTCGTTCTATTCTTACACAGGGAACATCCATAACAAAGATCTATTACACGCTATACGAAAATTGAAATGCAAAATATGGAGAGAATGTGAAAATGGTAATGTCATGAAATTCTTGATTTATAACACGACGTCAGGAATTTTATATATTTGTTTGTTCTAAATGTGCATAAAATTATTTTCTTAAACTACAATAAAATTTCCAATGGAGAATAGGACACCTTATTTGAAAATATACATATTATTATCTGCATATGGATGATTCCCGGTAATAATATTATTCAAAAATATAATATTTTGTTAAGCGTCGTAATCAATCTTGAAAAAAAAATGGTAAAAAGGCAATTAAATGTTATACTGTTAGAACATTTGCGACATAAAGAATAACGTATAAGCACACAGGTATAATTTTTCTGGCTATTGACAAATAAAGAGAACATTGTTACAAATCGATTTTTTTTTATCAAATAATACTTCAACAGGCGTCATTGTGCAACTTTATTAATTTCTGACATGTATTTTTGTAATTCTCGTTTTATACTTAACATTTCGTAAAGTATTGATTTGTTGAGTACTAGCATTTGAACGTCTTTATTGTCACTATCTCAATTATATCTTCACCGGTTTTTTTTTTGTTAAAAATGACGTTAAATGTAGTGAGTCATGTACAATATGCAAATATCATTTAAAAGAATTCTTTAAAAATTGGAGATGCCGGGGATTGAACCCGGGGCTTCTCACATGCAAAGCGAGCGCTCTACCACTGAGCTACATCCCTTGACAAACATAACATACAACTGTAATGTTTTGTTAAGACATGCAACTTTATTAGCAGATTAAAGTAAAATATGTGTCAGGTACGAATCATTAATATTTCTAACTATTTATTGATATTTTATTTCGATACAAATAAATATGACATATATTCTACTAGCATGTGTATAGATAACGCAAATTGACAGATTAAAAAATGGGTAAAGACACAAGTGTCAATTGTTTCATAAAGTTTGCCTAAAAAATGTAAACAAGATCAACAAGGAAAATGCAATTTAATGTTTTGAAGTTGATTAATAAATTTCAAACATAAGTTAATCAATACTGATATAATTTTTTAGGAATTCTTGTCAAACTGAACATATTTCAAATGTCATCCTCACAATGATAGTAAATACACTGAAGTTTCAAATTGCCTTGATCAATGTTATAAAGAAAAGACAAAGCATTATTCTTTGTTTTATTCATTTGCATTGAAAACGTGCGTGTGGAGACACAAGTCTTAACCATTTAGCCTCATTTTGTATTTGTTTTGTATGCAAATATCTTTAAACTGAATGTTGGCATTTTAAGAACAAGTCAGGTCAGATTTGAGCTTGATAAATTGAAGTATATAATACGGTATTGAGTACATTGTACGTACAAAAAATGATGCAATCCATAGCTTTTTTTAATAACTTGCTTTCAACAACAAAAAAAATAATGATTAAACAAAACGTATATACCCAAGCAACAATATTACAACTGCAAAATTCAATAATCAAGTTGTTTGTTATTATTTTCAGCTCACATGCATTCAGGCATCAAACGGGGATTTAGAAAAAAGATCTGCAGCAATGACTGTAATTAAAACAATCATGCAAATCTTAAACGCTTGAAAGAAATTCTTAAGCAATTATTATATATTATGAAAGACTTTTGTCTCAGTTTTGATCTGTTATTTCTTTACAGTTCAACCTTGCCTTAAAAAATAAAGCTTTCATATCATTGAATATAATATTGAAGCTTTCTATTAAAGTGGCCAATATTAAATTCGTGTTCTCATTTTTATTATGTTACAGCGGGAAAATGTTTACAGCATGTAACACTTACAGCTACCACGCGGTACTTGCGGTACTTGGCATCTGCTGTTGTGAAGTACAAAAAAAATCGAAAAGGAGTGATCGATCGAAAGCTTGAGACATGAATATTAACTAATGCGCTTCAAATAAAACTTAAGCAAATAATGATGTCTGGCAAGATGTAATAGAAATTTACAGCTAAAATATCTGGTTTAATACAAATACTTTTAATCAATTAATAAATAATGCAACCTTTATCCTAAACATTATGTTCCTACTCGATTAATACGAAATCCAAAAAAATGTGAAAAAAGTCAGTCAATAATGTTCCCAACAATGTACTCAAAAAAACTTAATATGTGTTTAATTTCATAGCTTTCATTCAAATGAAGATTTATTTTATGTTTTATGGTATCATTTCATAGTTTTCTACCGTTATAATTACAACAATATTATTTAGTCATGAAATATTAAACACGATATCAAATAATTATTATATTTTTTTCAAGCATCATGTGATCACGATAGTTTAAATCCATGCTTGTTCAATGCTTACCACTGGTCAAAGGAAATTTTCAAAATTGATGCTTATGCAATGCTAATTTAACGATGGAAGTAATTTTAAATTTTGACTGCCTTACATCTAACGGTTCTTAAATATTACAAACAGACACGTTTGTAGTATAACGACAATACATGGTTTGTCTTTCATTTTCACATAATATACGTTTCTCAATAGCAATCACAAGAAAATGTTTGCTTCACCGAGATTTAAGAATATAAAATCCTATTTAATAGTTTAAAGTATGCCAATATTAAATTCGTGTTCTCATGTTTATTATGTTACAGTACATCATTGCTTAAATGGCTCTCATAAGATTTCCTAATTTCAAGACAGACGTGCGTCTTTGTCATGAACGCACACGGAATAACCCATTTTATCAAATCATAGTTAGGTAAATAAATAAGGTAAATAGGTATATGTGTTGTGTAAAATAATGCAAATATATCAACTCCTCTTTGATCAAAGTAACAGATAGTATGCAATAAATGATATAACTGAATATTTCCATAGATGCAATCGAATATATAATTATGTAATTAAAAAATGAGTTTGTTGGAGATCAAGTTTGAAACTTCCTTAAGCCTCAGGTCACCAGAAAAATGATGTGTTATATGCCTTCTTTGAAAAGTATAATAACATGTTTACGTCTTCATATAATTATGATCAAGGAATTTTTCAAAGTAAACAATTTTCGATTTTTCTATATTTCTAAATAAAAATCTAGTTACCTAGTTATTAGAAAATAATAGCTTGCCATTAACACTTCCGTCCAAGAGCAGAGCTGCATTACTGGTACTGGTACTGGTACTGCAGTATGTACTGCAGCAATTTTGCAAGTACTTGTACTGATACTGAATTAACTCTTACAAAAATTTTGCTACTACTTGGTACTGGGTACTGCATTACTGTCTTAAAAAGTGGTACTGCTACTGCATTACCCCCAGTACTTTTGGTTTTGATAGAAATTAAAAATAGCATCAATTTTCCTCATAAAATAAAAGCTGTAAATTACATTAACTATATTTTATTTTTGTGAAAAAGTAAGTTATCAAATCTAAAGATAATTTGCTGGAATATTCCTTCAAATGTTAACATAGTATTCATCATAAAAAGCACCCAAAGACTTTAAGTAAATAAACAGACTCAATAACTCTTTACCCTAAAAATATCCTTATTAAAATCTTTTTATTACTTTGTATTTACTAGTAAAAGAGCAAAATAAACGTAATTAATTTCTTCTATTGTCTAAATAATCCATTCAAGTTGAAAAAAGTGACATTGTTAGCACCATAAAAAGTTGTCATTTACTTTGGTATAAATTGAACAGAGGTGTGAAAGGCAACAAAAAGACTGTTTGTGTTTTAAATGAAAGATTGTTTGCGTTGTATTTATACACTTGACTGGTTACTATACAATTAGATATGACATGAATATATGTTGTAAATATTGTTTGTAAAAAAGTATGTTAAAACCATAAAGTTGTAAAATATGTTATGTTAAACTTTAAAGTAAATGATTTTATTTCTTTGCTGAATAATATTTGCAATTATTTGTTTGAGACTGTATTTATTCAAACTTTAATGAATATATAAAAGTAATGGTACTGATACTTAATTACTTCACCAAAAAAAGTATGGTACTTTGCAGTACCGAAGCTAAAATCTAGTACTGGTACTGGTAAATGGTACTGCATAATTTGCCAAGTACTGGTACTGGTACTTAAGTACTACCCCTTTAGTACTGATGCAGCCTTGTCCAAGGAGTAAGCTTTATCAAACTGAACCTGTAACAGTTTAAAAATTTTGCCGTTTGAGACGCTCCTTAAGGAACTCCTTTTCTTACTTTTTAGTGAGACAATGCTTAGGTCTCTGCATTTTTACGTTTCATTGTCTCTTAGTGTAATACTAATATAGTACGATCAAATTTCAGAGGCACCAAACTTTTTGTATTTGGCATTTGTAAACCATGCTTAAAAAACCACGTTATTAAAGTCTGCAATTACGTTTTTTAATTAGAATGTTACTAAAATGGGGAAATTCAGGCAAATGAACGTAAAACAAAATTTAAATTGATAGTAATGGGGAAAAAGGAATTTGTATCCATATACCCAATTTACATTTATCAAAAACATAGTTTTGTGCCGTAATTATATTGATTATTGAAATAAAATATAGTCATTTAGTGTCAGAATTTTTTAAATTGAAAATATTTTATATATGATCCTAGATATTATTTGTAAATTAATGTATTAATGTTCAAATGAAAAAACCTTTGAAGTGATTGAAAAATAGTTTTTATTTTATTAAGACAAAGTAAAACAAAACTTTAAAATATAAGAGAAAAGACAGAAACAAATAATGTTTATTATTTCTAGTTATGAAAGCTAGAGTCAATAATTCCTTAACCAAAAGTTATATAATCTACTTTATTTGAATTAATAATGATACATAATTATAGTAGTTTATAAATAATATAAATCACTCTCTGTTATGAATCTAGTAACATAGGAAACTCTGGGCATTGTTCTCTCAAATACTATGTTTATTGAGCTTACTTAGACAACCTAAATTCCTGCAGTAAGAGATAATTGCTTTAACAAAATTAAGAAAATAAATAACCCCTAAAGAAAACCCAACACGGCAAAATTGAATTGTTCCAGACTCGGTTTGATTGAGCCTGTTCATGTAAATCTTATTTAAAGTGAACAGCTGGTTGTATATTTTTCTTACCGACAATGAAATGGAGTTACGTAACCGTCATTTATTTCTTCAAATTGCAGTTGCGTGTTAACCTTCATCAATTTACAATTCCTTTCTATTGTTTGTATAACTATACATGTAAATACAATGATATATAACTTTTTTCTCAACACACGTTAAGTTCTTTAGTGTATTCCAATTTGTCGTATAACTGTATAGAAAGTTACATTTTACATTGAATTTGCATTGTTTTATAATCGTAGCAGATTTCTTTGTTGAAGTAAACAGCAAGGCTTATATATTTCCAACTTGAAAATACTATTTATACAAGTATACTGTTTAGAAAAATATGATAAACAAGATCAACAAGGAAAGTTGACGTTCACTGAACGCAACTCCCACACGACGCAGCAAGAAGAACCAGTAGCAAGGAGCCCTGAAGGACTCCAAACAAAAAAAGGACCGGGTGCAAGACAGAGCACGGGCAGGCTTATCGCTAAAATGATACATAAGAAATAATAGTAACCGTCAAGAAAATCAAAGAATACAAATAAATGATTGTTTAATAGGCCCACTAAATAAAGGGCACATAGTAAGGGGATACGAGATTCGGGGAAGAAGGGGAGGGGGCAGGGCAAAATTATAGAGAAATAAAGCTAGGGGCAAAATGGTAGATACTTATCTTAGACGCGAAAACAACAAAAGACACAAACAAAAGTGTCACCAAAACAGTATGAAACAACAAGAAATACATCTGCAGAAGACAGAAGAGGCCGCCTTAGAACGGACAGCAGTATAAGTACTACTGGGGAGTTTAAACCGGTAAATGGTGCACCAAACACATTATGTTCCAATAAACGAGACAGTGTAAATATAATGAAATTTCACCAGTTGTTATGATTACAAAAGGTGAAATAATTACAACACCAAAATGATCATGATGAAACGTATAAAAGAATCCAATGACCGTAACAAAAGTACTCGATGTCCGTAAGAAAGACATAGCAAATGAAAATTACCTACAATGGCCGGAGAAAGCAAGGCAGAAGACCGACATTCGGGTAATTCAGTCCCAAAGGACTTTTAGGACATTCCATCATAGAGTCTCCAACTTGGTACGTCAGATATAACGTAGTGTCCAACTGTGAAAGGGTTGAACAATTAAACATGCAGTATGTCTTAAAATAGTAGGGTCATAACCTCTTTTAATAAAACTTTTAATGACTTCAGTAAAAACAGCAGAAAAAAATACCATTACCCAAAAGTTTGTAAATCACATCGCCAAAAAAAACAGGCTGGCAAATCACTTGTCTCTGAATTCTGAATCTCTCTTATATGTAGTTGTAACATCTTTAACTTTCTATGGAAACAATATTGTGAAATGCTGCTTTTGATAAATAATTTTCATTTTAAACCGTTTTTATATAGTTTTTTCAAAAGTATACTTCATAAAGAAAAAGCTTAATGTTTGACTCAGATGCAAATTTAAAAAGTAAAAACGAGAACAACAACATTTGTATCAGAAACATCGTTCAAATGGCTGGTCTGCTTAATTAATTCATTTAAGGTTTACAAAACGTCGTGCAACATGAAATATTCATCATTCCTGCATAACAACTACGCTCGCAGGTGATCATTATAGGAGAAGAAAACATGAGTTAAGAGATTCAACCACGCAAGCATCCGCAATTGTTACACTTTTTTATTTTTGTGCGTGACTCAGGTTGTCATGGAAAAATCTGACTCGTCAATGACGGGCCCGGCAATTTCATTATCAATTTAGAACATAACGGTAAAAAAAGCATCGTACTTGCACGTTGAAGGCATTACATACCAGTTTCTTTTTACGGAAAAAAATAACAAAATGCGACATTAAGAAATAAGACGTCAACACTTTATTGCAAGAATAGCACTGATAAACCTTGTATCTACAATATTCCTCGGATTTTTAAATAAAAAAAAATAACAAAACAAAAAAAACTCATTTTTTTATTTTGTCTTTAAAAAACACTCAAGTTTCTCTGCAGCGTGATGGTTACAAACGAAGAAAAAAACAACACTTTTCATTCTATTCCTTAAACTATCCATTACATGTCTTGAAAACAAAGATCTATTTCCCAAAACGCAAGCCGAAATGGATATGCAAAATATGTAGGGAATGTGAAATAGAAATTGTCATGAAATTCTTGATTTATAACACGATGTCAGACATTTTACATATTTTTTTGTTTAACATGTAATAAGAATTATTTTCTGAAGAGAACACCTCATATGAATTTAAATATACATTTAGCAGCATAGGAATAGTTCCCAGTAATAAGATTATTAACAAATAAATGATATTTGTTACGCTTCGAAATAAAGCTTTAGAAAATGATAAAAAAGGCACATAGATATTATACTTTTGAAACAATTGCGACACGAGTAATAAAGCATTAGGAAACAAAACTAAACTTTGAGGTCTAACTTCTAAGTCAAATTGCAAATAAAGACAACATAAGTAAAGAACTAAATTTAGTCAACTTATACTAAATTCAACAGGCGTCATTGTGTAACTCTATACAACTTTATTTGTGAAGAATTATTGTAATCCTATTTCATACTTCACGTTTCGAAAAATATTGAAATTTGTTGAATGATAGCATTAAAACGTTTTTATTGTGACTATCTCAACGATTTAATAAAAATCATATGACGTTAAATGTAGTCATCCAGATACAATAGGCAAATTTCATTATAATGAAAATAATTATTTAAAATTTGGAAATGCCGGGGATTGTACCCGGGGCCTCTCACATGCAAAGCGAGCGCTCTACCACTGAGCTACATCCCCTGACAATGAAAACATACGATTGTAACAGGAAATTCGAGGAGTGGGTGTGAATGTGGGGGGGGGGGGGCGGAGTAAAATTAAAGAGATAAGCAAGAGACAAAAGGGAAGATACTTACCGTAGACGAGAAAATAAATGTCTCACAAGATAAGTAGTCGATGTAAGTGAAATTTATAGCTAAAATGTCAAGTAAAATTTAAACACCTTTAATCATTTAATGAAAAATGCCTTTATCCTACTCAATAAATACAGTAGGGTGAACGTTTCGGTTGTCAAAAATAGCGTTTTTCGTGCGTCCGTTTTTCGTGTAACGTGCGTGCGTATAGCGTGCAACGTGCGTTTGCTGAAACGCTTTCTCAAGCGTGCATCGTTTACAAGCGTTTAACGTTTATCGTTTTCCGTGTATCGTTTTTCGTTTATCGTGCGTCTAAAAGCGTGCGTTTCTTATTCCCAGAAACGTTTAGCGTGCGTCTGCGTTCGTCTAAGCGCTTAATTATAAGTACCGTGTTATGCGTCTGTTACTATTGAGAAGTAAAAGAATTTCTTAGATAGATATATTATGTAAATTTGTTGTTTCTTAAACATGTAAGAGATGTTCGGTGTCCCTGTCAAAGAATAGAAATATTATATAAAGAAGTATGATTGTGATATTTACATTAAAGTTTTAAAGTTTGTGACCTCGCGGTGAATACTGGTCAGATTTCTTCATGCTAAAAGCCGAAGATCAATTAGTTTTAATCCTATTTTACATACGCATAAGATATAATTACTAATTAATTGCAACATTTTTGATATTCAATTCAGCAAACAGATGTTTATATGCGTACCAATATATATAAGATACGAGGTTCGTCAGACATCCAATGATGTGATCAGACTAGCACCCCACCCCCTTTACAAGTTCATCTTTTGACTTTTCATCACCGCCTCCGTGGTCGAGGGGTTAGAGTCGATGACTTCTAATCCAGGTACCTCTCTGTCGTGGGTTCGATCCCCGGGAGATGCTTTGGTAGTTGAGCGCGGATGAAGGTTGTCTAGTACTGGTGTAACTCTCCTGGAACGATGGTTAGGAAACTACCCGCCTATATGACTGAAATACTGTTGAAAAAGGCGTAAAATGAGACAAACAAACAAAACTTTTCATCAAAGACTGTCCGAATCCTATCCGAATACTATTTAGGGTGATAATTATTTTAGACAGTTCCTTCCTATTTTTCTTGACGGATTTATATTGATATGTAACAGCCTGGCAGGCAATCGAACCCCTGACACTCGGAATACGATTCCGCGGCTTTGAGTTCCTCTGAGCTATTCGGGCCGCTTACACGTTTTAACTTGTTTAAATTACTGAATAGTTATAAACCTACTGTGTATGCAAATATTTCTTCGAATTTCCAGGCTTACTTAGCATTATGAATTAAATTTCTAGCTGGGCTATACAAATGTTTGTCCGTCACAGGGTGAGAAAAAGTTGCATCCTGACATGTACTCGAACCCGTGACCGTCTAAATACTGTACCGCAGCTGTACCGACATTTGTTAATAGTTTTTATTAATTATTTGTACATGTATAGTGAACATTTTACTAATTATACATTGTACATTGTACTATTTCTATATTTTTGTACAAATAAAAAATAACTAGATATTTTTCTAGATAAAAAAATTCTATGGTGGCTAAAAATATAGCATGTTGAACTTTTTTTAGACATGTAATCACAACAGACAGGCTAAGCCACCCTTTACAAAATTCCCTATCTGTCAGCTCGTAATCAAGCCATTGACTACTATTTTTGTTTGTGGCCTGGGCTTTTACTGGTCACTTACAAAACCGTATAAACACTGATAGCGAACAGATGCCAGGCTTTTCGGTCAGGATCCATGCTGGTCGCAAACCCATTATGTTGCTTTTATCGTGACGGGGCTCAAAATATATCTTAATCTTATATGAGGTCAATAATATATAACCCACTTTGATAAACATATATAGCTTTCTTTGATTTTTTATTCTGTATATTATCTAAAAACACTTTAAGGTTTATCAATCCGTAATCATTACTTAACATAATACCCCTTTGAGATACCGAGATGAGCCTGTGTCGCCCTTTGCTAACTTAAAAGTATATAACCTTTCATATATAACCTATAATTCTTTAAAGATTTTTCTCAGCTGAGTAAGATAGGTATGCTGTAGTCCCAAGTCACTTGTTTAACTTCCCTCAAGTAAGTTATAAACCTAGACATAACTGATAAAAATTCTAACTATAATATACTTAAATATCACCTATGTATTTATATAAATTTACATAAACCCATTTTGCATACTAATATATCTTTTGGGACCTGTACAATTTCAATTGATTGTAATTTTAATTTTCCTACAATATCAATTTTATGCTTCATAGGTAGGTCAGTTCATTAAAAAAGGCATAATACAAGATCCCTATGAAAAGTAATGTAATTGATAACTCAATCCAAATCAACTTTATTAATAAAAAGCTTTCATTAGATGACTTAAAAAAGTGGATTTCAATAATTGTCCAGGAAAAATATAAATGTTATAGTAAATTTTATCTGGACCCCAACTATTAAAGAAAGCAGTGCCACATAAAATGTTGATACACCGGGTAATTTTACCTTAAACTTAACCTATTAGGAAATGATACAGAATTTTTTATATAACATAATCTATTATATTAATTAACAAACATATGTAATTGACTAAAATAAGGTAGTCCTAACAAATTTCATTACAAAATATGAGAATTATGGCAAATCTCCTAAGATGCCTAAATGTCCAAGATATAAGAGTTATTGCAAATTTCCTAAGATACCTTACTGTCTTAAGATAGAACACCAATTCACTACAAAATGGGGATTTTTACCTTATTATATCAGCCTAGGAAATGAAACAGAATTATAAGTGCAACATAAATCTATTATATTAATTAACAAGCATATCTAATTGATTAAAATAAGAATATCTCAATAAATTACAATGTATATTCAAAAAATTATTGCTTATTTCCTATGATGTATAACTATACAAGCTAACACACTAATTCATTAAAAATGGGAGTAATATTACCTGATTATAACCTCATCGTAAATGAATCAAAGTTATACATGTATAAGCAACATAGTATTATTATATTAAGTTAAACCTACATCAAATTGACTTATATAAGAAAATCCCAACAAATTTCATTGCAAATTAAGAAATAATGGCTAATTTTCTATAATGCCTATTAATAACTTTACCACACTAAATCATTGAAAATTTGGGTAAGTTTACCTTGTTATAACCTTTTGGTCACTGAAACAAAGTAAGTAAAGCCAAATAATGTTATATACTATCAAGTAACTACTACATCTAATTGACTAAAATAAGAAAAACCCCATTGAATTATATTGACAATGACGAGAGATAAGGTAAATTTTCTATGATGCCTATTTGTTCAAGCAAATACATTACATATTTAAAAATGGGGGTAATTTTCCCTTATTATAACCTCCTAGGAAATGAAACCAAGTTAGTAAGGCAACATATCACTATAATATTGAGTAACAATTACATCTGTTTGATTTATATTGAAAAAATCCACCAAATTTCATTGAAAAATAAAAAAAAGGTATGGCAAATGTCCTATAATGCAGACAGAGGTGTTCAGATCCACTATCAGTAAGGAAGTGTTCCCTTCCCTGTCAGGGGACCATTACTGGCATGGTATATGGAATCACAAAAAAAGATACTGTAAATCTGATTTTTTCATTTTTACAGCTCTGAACTATTCACTAATGAGGGGACATAAGATAAGTTAGTTAACATAAACCCGTTTAAAATACATTAATGGCTAGCTATCATTTAACCCTTTCCCTGCCAGAGGGTTATTGTTTTATTGTCACCTATTTGCCAGAGGATTTTCTAAGAAATTACTATATTATTAATTAATATAATTATTATTATTTGTTATTAGTATTATAATAATTATATATGTTTCCAAATCTGTTAGTATAATAATAATTATTGTCGATGGTATAATTTTCTTTATATTTATTATTATTTTTATTATCATTATTATTAATTTATTATTATAACTATTATTTTTATAGAAACGGCTAAAGCCGTCCATATGGCAAATACGCCGAAAATAACAGGGACGGCTTAAGCCGTCCCTATGGCAGTGAAAGGGTTAATCAAATCACTTAACGATCTAGCTTAGAAGTTGTTAAAAATTTATATGATAAGGATATTTTATTAACGTTGAGAAACGATTTCTATTTTGCATGCGTTTTAGCGTGCGTTTTCGTGTAGCGTATTTCGTTTTGCACGCGTTTGCGTATTTTTTTTCATAAAGGGTGCGTGTAACGTGTGTTCGTATAGCATGTAACGTGCATGCGTTTTTTCCTCAACGTGCGTTTTGCGTGTAAACTAAATCGTTCACCCTACTGTATCACATTCACAAAATAAAGACCGTTTAAAGTGAAATAAGAGTAGTTTTTCATTTATACGCCTATAGTATAACGCTACCATTTAGCCATCTTTACATAATGTTTTTATAACGCTAATGAGGTCATGTCAAATTATATGCAATGTATGTGCAATACCATATTTACTGAGTGGCAAAATCGGCACTGGTATGTGATAAAGCATATTAATACGGGGAAGTCAAAAACCACGGGTCCGGGCTTTGACTTGCCCGGCTATAGACTACATGTGTATATTTAAAAGAAAATCAAATAAAAAAACAATTAAAAAATATATAGAATTCTATACCTATCAATGAAATTTTCAGTGTCAGTTCTAGTCGGGGCCATCATTTACAATGTAACTCAATGATAAAAGGCGGGGTATTCCGATAACGGAATAAATCTCAACTTTTCGGATAAAATAATAAACGTCGAGTGTTCCGAGTGAAAAGGGAAGCGGTGCATGTAATACCGAATGACAATTTTAAAACGGAAAGCAAGAAAAGGAATTTTTTAACGACTTCCCCGTTCATAGGCTCTGCCTAATTTCATATTACATATTAAGCGCAGATCAATAAGTTTCAATTTTAAGTGATATGAAAAAATATTTTCTGTTGTGCTGTCTTTGTAAATCAAATAATTTTCCTCATTTTTTTCCTCTTGATTACAGTTTCAGACTTAAAATAAAATTGCGTTTCTTAATATTTATATAGATCTATACTAATATTATTGTAATGTCCTAGAAATTTTACCCTTTTTAGTGATTTCGCTCATTATTTCTACTTTCACTTTCGTTTTGAGAAGCTTTTACTGGCGACAAGACAGTAAATCAATTGCGGTGTCCTAAAGAAACATACAGGACATCAACTTAAATCTACGTATTGTGCCAGCAATTTAATCATTCTTGATTCTGGAAGTTTTCCTTTAATGTTATCCATTTCCCTCAATGTTATCCGTGGTAGAATCCTGTGTTTTTAATCTGTTTTTGTGACTTCTGTCAAAATAGTTAATTCCTTTATTTTACACTCAAGATTATATATTTCGTTTGTTTATGATGCAGCCCCACTTAATATATAGATTTGCCACATAAATCCATCTGAATTTAATTGTTACCACTGTATATTTATAAAAATTTGCAATGAATTTTTCAATGTTGGCCATTTTGGACTATTACGTAGAGATTACGTAGTGAATGCAAGAGATAGTTCTTTATCCAATTGCGTTTAAAAAGGAACACTTTACATTAACTTTTTTACTTTCGATATTAGCGCATGATAGCTTATAAATATATCTAAAAATCATTTGTTGAGGCTGTGACAAAAATTTATTTCGGTGCTAGGTTGAGTGCATTTCAGTTCTTACATAAACTCGTTTAAAATACATTTCTAGCTACCTTACAGTATAGATCCATGTATATGATGATCAAAATTTATCACTTAAACGTTCTACATGTAGCTAAAGTTGTTAAAAACTTAAAATGATTACGATGTTTTAATAAAGGTTTAGAAACGTTTTCATTTTGCGTGCGTTTTAGCGTGCGTATATCGTTTAGCGTTTTTCGTTTAGCGTATATCGTTTTGCGTGCGTCTGCGTATTTCGTTTCGTTTTGCGTGCGTATAACGTGCGTTCGTATAGCGTGTAACGTGCGTTCGTATAGCGTGTAACGTGCGTTTTGCGTGTAAACTGACACGTTCACCCTACTGTAGCATATAAAATAAAATCTAATATGTTTAATTTTAAAGCTTTTATTGAGATGATGATTCATATCATGATGTGTAGTATCATTTTAAAGTAGTAGACATTTATATTTTACTTTAAACTTTAGAAATATGTTCTACTTTTCAAAATTTCTATACTTTCTTAAACAATAACAAGTCGTTACCTGGTTATTTAAAAACAGCAGCTTACCATTTCCACTTCCGTCCAAGAGTAAGCTAAAACAAACTGACCCTTTTCAAAAGTTCCTGATTTCTCCTATTTGTTTATGTTATTGAGATAAAGTTTTGAAAGCTTGTTGTTTTATTCATTGCAATTTTACGTTCCATAATATCTCTGTGTAAATTGTACGATCACATTTTCTGCAAAAGCAAAATTTTAACACGAGAAGCACCTGATATTATTTTTTTACATCTTTAAATCACGCTGAAATAGGTAATTATATTGTGCAATTACATTGTAATAGAAAGTTACTAAATTGGAAACACTGGAAATAGAACTTTTACATTTTTTTAACGGATTTTAATTGAAAAAATATAGATAACAAAAAAGTAGTTTGTACCACTATTACATTAATTATTAAAATAAAATATATACATTAGTGTCAGAATTTAAATTGAAAATATTTTATACATGATCAACTTGATATTATTTGTAATTTGTCTGAAATTGTAAACCATTTGAAGTGATTGTTTAAAACAGTTATTTTACTAGTATGTAAGATAAGAAAATTTAAAGACACATAAAATAAGAGAAGAGACAGAAATAGAAATGTTTACATTTTTGTTATGAAAACTAGCGTTAGTTATCCTGTTACCAAAAGTATACTTATCATAAGTAATTATAGATAATGACGTTGAAAAGTGTTATTAAAAGTGAACAGCTGTTGCATATTCTTCTAACCAGCAATGAAATGGAGTTACGTTACTGTCGTGTATCACTTCAAATTGCATTTGCGTTAATTCTTCATCAATTTACTATTCCTTTCTATTGTTCTTATATATAGGTACATAAAATAATACATTATATTTTCTCAACACACGTTCAGTACTTCAATATTCCAATTTCTCGTGTACCTAAGGTTACATTTTACGATGATATTGTTTTGTTAAATTTATAATCGTAGCAGATTTCGTTCTTGTAATAGACAGCAAGGTTGTTGTATTTCCAGATTGAAAATACTTTTAAGATAAAACCATTCTGAAACCCTCTAATATAATTTTTCTTTCGTTCTAATCCCTTTCAATTCTATGTTTCAATTATTTACATATAAAATGTAATATGCTTATGTAAAATATTGAAATAAATATGTTTATCCTAACCTCTCTCAGTGGTAAAATCTTTAATTTAGCAACTACAAAATTATATTGAAAAACCAATGTGATATACTAGTGTAAAATTCTGCTTTTGATTAATAATAATCATTTCAAAAGTTTTATATAGAATTTTAGAAATAACGATAAGCTAAATGTTTGACTCTGATGCAAACAACAATTGCATCAGAGACATGATCGTTCAAATGTCTGGTCTGCTTAACAGAAATTATTTATTAATTCAGTTAAAGATTTACAAAACGTTGTGCAACATGAAATATTCATCATTTCTGCATAACAACTACGCCCGCAGGTGATAATTAAAGGATTAAAAAACGTGCATTAATAGAAACAATCATGCAATCATGTACAAGGTTTTACTTTTATGCGTGATTTAGGGCGCCAATAAAAAAATCTGACTGCAATGATGAGCCCGGCAATTTAATTAATAAATAAGAACATAACCGTCAATAACACCGTACTTGTACGTTATAGGCATTACATACCGGTTTAATTTTACGAAAAACACGACAGCAAAAAAAACAAAACAACAACAACAACAACAACAAAATCAACCAAATAACAAAACGCAGCATTACCGCGTAAGACGTCCACTCCAATACAAGAATAGCACTTATGAACTTTATTGCGAGAAAAAACATCACACTTTTTTTTTATTCTGCAAAAATTTTCGAAACTTTTAACATGACCTCGCTTCACTGCCTCTGCCGCGGGATGTTTGTACACGGAAAAGGACCATTTTCGTTCTATTCTTACACAGGGAACATCCATAACAGAGATCTATTACACGCTAGACGAAAATTGAAATGCAAAAATGGAGAGAATGTGAAAATGGTAATGAAATTCTTGATTTATAATGTCAGACATTTTATATATTTGTTTGTTCTAAATGTACATTAAATTATTTTTTGAAACTACAATAAAATTTCCAATGGAGAATAGGACATCTCATTTGAATATAAACATATTATTATCTGCATTTGGATGATTCCCGGAAATAATATTATTCAAAAATATATAATATTTTGTTAAGCGTCGTAATAAATCTTGAAAAAAATGGAAAAAAGGCAATTAAATGTTATACTGTTAGAACAATTGCGACATAAGGAATAACGTATAAGCACACAGGTATAACTTTGCTGGCTATTGACAAATAAAGAGAACATTGGTGCAAATCGGTTTTTTTTATCAAATAATACTTCAACAGGCGTCATTGTGTAACTTTATTAATTTCTGACATGTATTTTTGTAATTCTCGTTTTATACTTAACATTTAGTAAAGTATTGATTTGTTGAATAATAGCATTTGAACTTTTTTATTGTCACTATCTCAATTATATCTTCTCCGGTTTGTTTTTGGTTAAAAAATGACGTTAAATGAAGTGAGTCAGGTACAATATTCAAATATCATTACAAAGAAAAGAATTCTTTAAAAAATGGAGATGCCGGGGATTGAACCCGGGGCCTCTCACATGCAAAGCGAGGGCTCTGCCACTGAGCTTCACCCCCTGGCAAACATGATATACAACTGTAATGTTTTGTGAAGACATGCAACTTACTTAGCAGATTAAAGTAAAATATGTGTAAGGTTCTAATAATTAATATTTCTAACTATTTATTGATATTTTATTTCGTTACAAATAAATATGACATATATTCTACTAGCATGTGTATAGATTAAACAACTCGACAGATTTATAAATGGGTTAAGACACAAGTGTTAATTGTTTTATAAAGTTTGCCTTAAATATGTAAACAAGATCAACAAGGAACGCAGTCCCACATGACCCCACAACAAGGAGAACACCAAACAAAAACAAAAGAGAGCACAAAGCAGAGCACGGACAGGCTACCTACCTAAATGAAACTTAAAGAAATACAATAGTTACAAGAACTCAAAGAACACAAAAAAACGATTGATTAATATGCCTACAAATGCAAAGGGCAAATTGGAAGGGGAAAGGAGATTCGGGGAAGGGGGCAAATAAATTATGCCAAAAATGTATGATTATTTTGACTTTCAAGTGTTTACTACTTTATACCCTCGGATGGGTGTAATGTCATTTAATAAATTTTAAATTCGTAAAAAATTGAAGAAAATTTATCGAAAATTTAAAAGTAACAAAATTTTTTTTATATTTTAAAAGTTAGAAAAATTATTTACAAAATTTAAATTGATAATTTTTAAATCAATTTTAATTTCTCTCCCACAAAAAGTGTTAAAAGCTCAAGGTTTTGTTTCCCTTTTTTATACAATTTGCTTGCAAGTAAAATATGTAGTTTGAACAAGATAATCGTGACCAAACGGTTGTTAAGTTTCACTTGGACACAGATATATACACCCCTATTATCATTCCCGTTAACATCATAGGAACTCAAGAACGGGACCGCAGATTGCGGCGCATATTTTCGATCCTGTAACGGTTTTTCAAAACGTTGCTGCTACATCTAAATATCTTTTAGTATTATCCGAGTATATGGCCTCAGAAAAATATGTTATCAATTGAACCCAATCTGTCTCTTTAAAAACTGGTCAATTTTTTACGGTATTATAAAAAAAGACAAGGAGTGACATCCGCCATTCGCCGCAACGTTTTCGGCATGAGTTTTTCCCCTTTGGCTACAATTGATTACTATTTTTTCAGAAGTTTGTTCCCGTTATTTTTGTCAACTATCAGGTATTGATCTACACGCGCAACATGTTGACATGCATTATAACGGGCGTGTTCGTGTTTTGATTTGTTAATATTGAGAAAACAGACACTTTAGTAATATGGTCCAACTGATTTTGCCTAGCTGAAAAAAACGAATAATAAAACATGATCCATAGATAAATATTTTAGGTAGATCTACTCATCTGGTATTCATTACTAGAAAAATTAAAACAAAAATCAAGCATATCAAGGGGGATGACGTACGCCGAACGTTGCTGTAAGTGGCGGATGTCACTCCTTTTCTTTTTTCAATATACCGTAAATTTGACAAATTTTTAAATTAGCAGATTATATTAAATTGAGATAAGATAATTAAAGACCACTCGCTCGCATAATATGAAAATATATTCAAAGGTCGGACAAACAATATGTAAAGCCGGTAAGGATTCGGATTTATGTGCCGCAATATGCGGTCCTGTTCCAGAGTTCCTATGGTTAACATTTAGCGAGTAGGACACCTTGGTGCAATATAAATGTTCGTTTTAAAACCGGGTTATGGAGCTATTGTCTTCCTTTTTTTGTCTGATTTTATAGGTATAATTTTCTATGACATTATATCAGCAGTCAATTTTATGATAAAGACTGACCAAGCGCAGAATTTTTCTATCCGCAATCAACGGACCCACTTGCAACAAGTCAAAGGATGTGTTTATAATTTACAAATAAAACGTTACAACGGTTTAAAATTACATCATGATAGGCAAAAACTTTAACTTACGTCAGATAAGACATGTATTAATAAAAATGTACGAGTCTGTGGTGTTACTTTTGATATTTAATTTTTATTTCGAAATCACCAAAACGACAATGTGTGTGATAGAAGCTTTAGTATAGACCTGTTTATTCCATTTAAGTCTCTAGAGCACAATAAGCCTAAAACAATAATGTTTTGCAATGTTTTGAAAATTATTTTAAAGCTCCTGCTATTATTAAAAAGACGCAGAAAAGTAGTGTGGATTGATATTTTGACTGACTTCAAATAAATTATTCTGTCGGAAAATGTGTTTTAAAAAACCTATCCTTCCTTTTATTTTGAGCGTTTAACTTAGATACAATTCAAGTGCATAAAATACAAATAAATTTCATGTATTACAGTGCATGCAAATGAAGTAATATTAAATCTGGTTGCAAATCTGTTCTAAATACATCAATCATTGTCAATTCCTTTCATTTATAGTCAACTAAATAATGTGCAGACGCAATTTAAGACAAAAAGCCATTTGTCTTCTCTCAAACTTAAATTTCACGTTATTTGTTCTATGCAAATTAGTAACAGATTTTTTTTACCATTACCAAGGAGGTTTTAATAGTGATTCTTTGTTGTTGAGAAATGATCCAAAATTACAGAAATTTAAAATATTAATTTAAAGTTGTAAACAACGTCATGGTTCTAGCTATGTTTGTCGTTCATTTAATTCCTAGAAATTTATGTTTTTAAGCATAACGTTAATGTGTACACACTCATGTGAGAAGTATATAAATAGATAAATATAATTAGACTAAGTGATAAATGTAGAACTATGTTAATCTGACTAAAGCATAAGAAAACTGAATTAGAATTATTATTTTAACATGTCTAGTAATTGACAAATAAAGACAACGTAAAGTATTGCCTAGCTATGTTTCTGTAGTTATAAATAAAACTTGATTTAATAGGCGTCATTTTATTACATAATACTTTTTTTGACTTGTTTTTGACTTGTTTTTACGTACTTCCTGTTGTATACTTAATATTTTGAAAAATATGGAAATAAGTGTTGATGCATATGAACGTTGTTATCGTAACTGTCTAAAATAGAACGTCGCCATTTTTGTCAATGTTATCAACAAAATGTAATGTTAATGATAAAGAAAACAATCTTTAAAAGAATGGAGATGCCGGGGATTGAACCCGGGGCCTCTCACATGCGAAGCGAGCGCTCTACCACTGAGCTACATCCCCCGTCGATGGTAGCTGAAAATTATCAATTTGTGTTATGGTATGAAATTATTTATGCTAAGTAGTCTAAAGTTAAGCCCCAATCACACTATACTGCTTTTTTTACTGCGTTTGCACGACATTGTTAAATTTATTAAAGCGCCGCGTGATCGCAAGAAACATGTGATTTTTTTGATGACATGAAGACTTCACGGCGTCCTCACGGCCCCAGAGCTAGCTAAGATGAGCTAAAAAAACAAAAAACAAAACAAATCCCAAATACATCAAAAACAAACAAACAAACAAAAAATAAAACAAAAAAACAATAAAGTTAAAGTAACAGAAATTAATAAACATGTAAACACAATTAAACAATATCCTGACGGGGGCATGTTTTGTTTGTTTTCAATTAGAACTTAAACGGATTGAAACATCGTGCTAGGACTATATCACAAGATATAGAAATTGAAAATATATTAATTCATTTATCCATATAGATATTATACAACAGTGTTGTAATATTCAGCATTATTCCGGATGGTTTTATTAATAAAATGACTGCACATTGTACAACTATTTTTAAACTGATTTAACTTTTTAAATCTATTAAGATTTAAGGATCTCATGATTATAAGGGCAATTATATTTTATTTATATCGTTTTAGTTTGACATTTTGTTTACATAAGAAATTTAATGTATGCTGTCATTGCATGTTCATATCTTTCTTGCGTACATAACGTGATGTTTTACTTAGATAGTAAACAGGCATTGTTATTTTCCAAAAACGTGGCAGTTAATTTTGACGCTTAACCAAATACATGTTGCCACCTGCATCAATGCACTTTAATTTTACACTTTCATTTTAAGTTAGAAATACCATCTCGACAATTTCTCTTACATGAGGAAAAAAAAAAAAACATCCAAAACCAACAGCGAACGAAATCTGTAACATTCATTTAGAATAAGTCATGAAAATATATTTTGAAACATTCAACCGTCGTGTTACACTTCCTATTCCGTGGTCATGTCTAGGTAAATTATTTCAAGAGTATGTTCATTACGCTGAAATTAATATATTTATTATTCTTGAAGCATCAGACAGTTAGTTGTGTCTGAGACGACTGTAACATAATTATTATTTAAATTATTATGTAAAATAGAACTTAAAACGTCCACTGTATCACATAATGGTATTAGTAAAGACATCAGACAAATCCGTTTCCTTGTCGAAGAATATTGATAATAGAATTTTGTTTTAATATTTGAAATACCGCACACATCACATGCCCGAGAAGCATATGAAGACAGATATTTTATTTATTTAAAGTTTTCTATTAATGTTATTGGTGTCTAAAAATAATTAACAAAGTGCTCAAACTGTATTAATTATATAAAAAGTGTTGTTTTTTTCCATCCATTTCCATACTTGCAAATGGAAATCTTTTGAACTTTCTTCATGGCTAACAAAACTAGATGTAACTTGACTTGTGTTATATCGTTTCGTACAGTGATAGTATATATGCTTTAGATATAGCTGAAATATTAATAGCAGTTTATAAACTTAAGGTTTTTCTTACAAATGGAATTGCCATTGTGCATTATTTGTATAAAATCAACAACAAATGAATTGTGTCTTTTTTCTGCACAAAATTACAAATGCAAAAATGATACAAATTATGTAACAAAACAAATATTTCATTGTCACAAAACTATCTCAATTCATCGTGATTGAGTCACATTTATCTTTATTCATATTATAAAGGAATGCATGAATAATATTTTAACATCACTCATAGGAATATAGCTATTAACCTAAGCATGTTTGTTTTATGCTAAAAGCTTTTTCAAATTGTTTCAAACATTCAGTCTTATAACTTGCCTTTAAGTATTCGTTATTTATTTTTTTATAATTAAGTTTCAAATAATATGTAATATATTCAACAAGTGATTGTTTATTCAGATGTTCGACGACAAAAGCATGAGATAACCTAAGAATTAAATCTTGATAATTGCAAACAAAATAGTCTATTGCTTCAAGTATATTATATTTAGACATAACATTAAGAACGTCTTTGTATAAATTATTCCGGTACCTATCTTATTTCTTACCTAATTTGAAATGTGTTGTTATGGTAATGTCAGTTAATGCTAAGAACTGTGATATTTCTGTGAGACTTCTCTTTCATTGTAGCAATACACTGTGGCAATAAAAGATATACGAAAATTATATTAATATATTGATAATTCACTGAAGTGTAAATGACAAAGCAGGATGTAATTCTTTGGATTGAGAAGGTGACAACTTAAGGTGCAAAATAAGAGTAATAAAGTACGTAAAGTTTTTGAGATGCTTTGAACACTTACAATGCTCAGTTGTTACTTGTATTTTCAAATATGATGTATATTTTATAATAAAGTCTTCAACATAGATGCAATCCTACAGCGCAGATCTACTTTTATATTAAAATTCCTCTGAAATATTTAAATGTAAGACCTTATCCCTCTTCTTGCATGAAAAAAATGCTTCTTTGATGCAATATGTTTACTTCATGGAAACGTCAATTAATTTTGACAAATGTGGCAGTTTTGTGAGTCTTTTTTGTTGATGCAGAAGACTGCGACAATACTGAACCAATTGAAATCATATTAATGTATTGATAATGTAATTTAATGTCAATCATTAAACTAAGTAATAATGCTTAAACTTTAAAACAGGAAAACTGCACTTGTACCCCAAAAAAGTTAGACAAATAGGTGAAAGTACTTAACATTTCCATTTGATTTTATAAAAATATGATAACATAAGATCACCTTATTTTTCATAAACAAACAAATACTTGTAATGATTTTTATTATGCAAATCGTTCCTGTAATTCACTGCTATATGTAAGATAGTATGCCGGGCACTTTGTCTTGAAATCGTTTTTATCCAAATTGTACTGACCGTACATATCTGATTCTTTGTCAAGTTGGTACAGTAATATCACAATATTAACTACATGATTCACTTTTAAGATAATTAAGTGGTGCTGAATAGATTAAATCTGAACGCTTCTATGTAACGAATACAGACAGTAGGGACTATAGTTATATAAGTTCGTAAATTGTTATTTATTTAATCCTTAGAAAGGCAAAAATATGTGTAAGGTGTCACCAAAATCTGTATATAGCAATAAACAAGACATACATCCGTGTAACAAGGGGTGTGCAATTTTTGAACGGTTAATAGCATAAGCACTGATGGGAAGTTTAAGCTGGTTAATTGCACGCAACCTCACTCATAGCTCCAACATATTCTTTCTTAATCTTTTATATTAAATAGATCCAAAGCGAAATTCTTACAGTATTTATTATTACATAAGGTAAAATATGTTAAACACAGAAATGATCATATATACAAATACAAAAAAAGTCCAGTGACCTAACGCTAGTACTTGTTTCATTTATAGCTAAAGTAAAAAGTTATAATTGTCGGTTCTCCTTATTTCACGGTGCCTATCAATGATAATTATCATAGCAATCTACCTTTATGCTTTTAGTTTTCTAAAAGTACAACAATATTTAAGAAACATATAAAATCGTTCAAATTGTTTGGAGATATTGCCGTTCAAATTCTCCACATATATATCCGTTCAAATTCTTCCAAGAATGAGAAAATTGAAATGAACACTGTAATATAACATATGTATGGAATACATCTTGCTAACTTGAAGACTCTTTATAAACATAATCCTCCTCATGAAATAATCTAAAATATTTCAGTCCTGCACTTCAGACATTTTATTTATATCCCCTTTTATCATATCTTCCTATACTTTTGATAGCTAAAGATACAGAAATTCTTTCAATTTTTAACGACATTCTTCATTTGCATGATCAGTAGAGATACATCATTAAACTTTCTTTGAAAGGCATTGTCATTCGCAAAGAAAGAAACCAGTTTATTTTCGTTAAACAACGGTACAGTACAATTCGTACTTTAAAGAAAAGCTGTCAGAATTTCTTGATTGATTTTGTTTCTAGAATTGATTGGTTACTATTGAATGTATGCAATGCGTTCTGCACATGACATATGCTTTATGGTAAAAAATTGTGTCAACAGATTGCTTGACTATGACGTAGTTTGACTAATTAAAAACGAGTGGTGCATAAGTGGTATCCCTGACATTCAGATTGCAAACATCATTTTATCAGAACGATGCATCAATGACTTTATCAGAATCATGGAAAAATTCATACAATAATGCAATCAAAAATAGTAGAGTTTATGAACAACACCAATTTGAAACAATTTTCAGGCTACAACACATTTTTACATTTAACATAAGTTAAAGACACTTGTCATGCTATTTTGTTATGTTTTATAACATCAGTGGAGCTCTTGTAATCGTAAGTAAATCCTGAAGTTGACACATAATCATATAGTATTTTTGTAAAATTAGTTAGATTATGCACGGAACTTTAAAATTGTAGAAACACTCTCAAACCGTACCTGGACACACCTAGTACACAGCAATGTGTGTAAAGTTCCTAGTCGCAGGATATGAAACTACGACTTGCCATGGCGGGGTATGAACACACGTAAACAACAATATTTAAATTACCTGTCCTTCGCGTGAATCATTCATAAATATTTGTTTAACGAGTTAAATTCTTTATTACATTTTTTCATTTCTCTTATAGTAAGAAATGCAAAATAGGTAACGCAATTTGCATTCAATTATAACTGAATATACTTTTATTCAAAATTTAAAAGAAAAAAATATATGTAAAATGATAATTATTTGTACATTTGTATTCAGTTGTTTTATAATAACCAAATACCATTAATCAAAGATTAATCTTTAGTGTAATTATCAGTCATCAGATTAGAGACATATAAAAGTGGACAACTCTGAATTTTACTAATGTGTTTTGAATAAACAACATCATATGATCCCATTTTGCCGGGAAAGAAAACTTTAAGGAAAGCATGATCCACATATAAAGTTCAGCCATATATAGGATGGTTATATTAACAAACTTATTAAGTAACGTTAATGGCAGCAATTGGATTTTGTATTAAATGAACTCGGTCTGTAACATTGGCTGTGAAACGTTTATTCATATATTCATATATATGGAATGTCAACGTTACGTGATAAAAGTATTCAAAGTTATCGCAATAAATATTTTCCAAGTAATGCGTTTAAAATCGTGCGGGTAATTATGGAAAAGCAATTCAGAATGATCAAAAATGAAAGGTTCATCTGACTAGTTTGCACTATTACTATCAGTTAGCTCAAGTGATGATTGCTTTCAATTCAAAATGTATGCATGCAACAGCATAAATTTCACGCATGAGAATTCAGTTATGTGGACAAACTAAACAAAGTTAATCACAAGACGCCATATTGGTTTAAACTAAATAAATTCATTTTCATAATAGTCAATATATAGACTAATAATATAAGGAAGTTTCATTATAGATAATTATTCTATATAAGTTTACATAATCACAATGTAATAAAAAAGTGTCCACTAACTCTGCATCTTTGAACATATTCGTGATAGATTTCGAGTCAATTTACTTAGGGAACTTAGAAATATTATCACTTACCATTTGAAATTCATTTGCATTGCATTACTACGTAATTCTTCGATTTTTATTTTCCGGTATAGTTTAATGAATTACTTACTTTGTAAATCATCAGTTTGATCATAAGATAGAACTTTGAAATTCATAAATTCCTTTTTGCGTTACCTTTGAATAATTTACAGACAAACGGATAAACTGTATTTAATTTTAAAACATAATATGAAATTCTGGTTTCATAATGAAAATACAAAAAAATGGTAGTATCAGTGTGCATGTAAATGAGGTAACATTAGCTCTGGTTGCAAATCCTTTCTTAATACATCAATCATTGTCAACCCGTTTCATTTTAAGTCCCGCAAATCATGTGCAGACGCATATTAAGACAAAAGACCATTTGTCTTGTCACAAACTAGCATTTCAAGTTTGTTCAATGCAAATTAGTTAATGGGTTTTTGCATCATTACCGTGACGTTCTGAAATGTGATTTGTGTTTCTGAGAAACTTCCTAAAATATGCAGAAATAAAAACATTTGCTTTGTGTGTGAGCAAAATCTGGAAAAGCGTCCTTGTTCTGTCATTGTTTGTTGGTCTTTTATATCATTTAATACCTAAAATAGATAAGTATCATTTGACTATGTAATAATTGTATCCAAATTAAAATCCGTTTAAAATTGTTAGTTTCCAAAACAATTATTACAACAGAATTATGATTTCCGAATATCTAGAATTCCTGTAACAGTTATTATGTATTTAAGAAGAAGAGATACAATGGCAAACAAATGTATTCGACATGTACAAACATTTGGAATAAAGCATAATCAACATAAGCTCTAATATTTATTATAACATGTCTAGCGAGTGGCAAAAATTGGACAAAATTTTTCTGTTTAATACAACATTTTTATACTTTATATGGCTTGACGTATTGTCATACTTACTGTAATACTTTACATATCGGAAAAAATGTAATTCACCAACTTGAAAAACTCCTCTTGTTTGTACAGGGTAAAAGTTGCTTTTGTGAATTAACCTTATTATATTTGTAATCAATTGTCCAAGGAAAAGTTTTAAATTAAAATCAATGCCATTAGTTTCTGTCAGTTATAAATTCATCAATTTATAGCAGATTATGAAAAATAGTGTAACAATAAAACACAGAATTTTAAAACCGGTAAAAATGCACATTTTCGATTAGAAAAAAATGGAGATGCCGGGGATTGAACCCGGGGCCTCTCACATGCGAAGCGAGCGCTCTACCACTGAGCTACATCCCCTGAAATGTCGAGGGATGTAAGAAGTCGGGTAGGTTTTTGCAGATTTAAGTAAATATTTGATGTACCGCTTGTAACCTGTCCTTTTCGTTACACATTTTGCATATACTTACAAATAGTAAGCTTATTATTTGGGTATTGCAATATAATACAGTGAAAAAACCTCCTAACCTGAAATCTTTATTAAGTGTAGGAACAAATATTGCTTTTGACGAACGCAAGACTTGAATAGTTATATCATTTTTATATGAACCTTGATATAGAGCGTTAACAAAATACTTTTATCCTTGTCTTTTTTTTAATTCCTTTCGATTTTGTCATTTTCATCACGTATTAAGCATACTAAGAAACGTTAGATAAACCTAAAATTAACATTTTGTTGTTTTTAAAATTGTCAGACAGAATAACATTGTGCTACACCACAACGGTACTAAATTTGAAATGGATAGCATAAGTAAAGAATGTTTAACTTCATCGTTTATATCAATTGATGCTGACGGAACATTTTTTGTGAGACAACACTTTTCGCTTGAGCCGTAAACTACAACATTACAGTTCATTATATCATATTGCAATAAGCAAACGTAAATTTACAAATAGTTTGCAATTAGTCATTGCTTATATTTGCATATCATTGAAACGTCTTAAAGAACTACCTTTCTGTTCGAATTATGATTGACCGTCTCTTATATAACTTGCATACTGTCTAAAATAATATATGCAAAATAATGGTTTCTGAACAGAAATTGTTATTTGCCGGAATTCTTTTTTAATGTTTTGAACTTTAAAAAGAAAAAGAAACAGAGCATCACATGAAAATCAAAACAGAAAAACTGAAAATGTGGCAGACTCTGTTTGACTAAGTTTTTTTCATAAACAGTTGTGGCAAATTCAAGATTTCGTCCATGCCAAAACAAATCTAGAAACAAAGGGATCCCTTGGAAGCGATAATCATAACAGATTTACATGAAAATTGAATATATGGTTTGGCAGAGTCTGTAAAAAGGATAACGAATAAAAGGCCTATCATCATAGGTTGTGTGACCTTTACTTTGTTCCATGAGGTTATCACCAAGGATTGTATTGCAATGAGGACCCCTTAAAAGGCCAATCACCGTGGGTTGCGTGAGCTTGAATTTATTTCCTGATGATTTCATCGGGGCCGAAAATGCTATATGTACCCCCCAAAAGGGCTATCAGCGTAGGTTGTGTGACCTTTACTTTGTTCCATGGGGCTATCACCGTGGATTATATTGCGATGAGGACACCTTAAAAGGCCTTTCACCGTTGGTTGCGCGAGCTTTGATGTATTTCCTGAGATTTTCATAGGGGCCGAAGTTGCAATAAGAACTCCCTAAAAGGCCTATCACCGAAGGTAGTGTGACCTTTACTTTGTTCCATGAGACTTACACCGTGGATTGTATTGCGATGAGGACCTTTTGCATAGGATTTTCATATAGCAAAAATCGAGTGCAAACAGGAATGAAGTAAAATAAATAAAGCATAATTAAAAAAGAACATGACAATATGAAAGACATTTTGTCTTCAAACCGTTTTTATCCATATTTTACTGACCCTTTCCATTATACGTAATAGTTTTATTTGTCAAACTGGTATATTTATGTCACATCTTATGTATGATAATTCAATTACAAGACAATATACTGGTCAGACTTTGATGGTGATAAATGTATTACATCTTAACAACTTTGTGTAAAGAATACAGTCAATAGGGAATAAAGTTATATAAGTTCGTAAATTGCTCAATGTCTGCTGTGTCAAAAGTGAATTTCATGGGAAAATACGTATTTATTGCTTTTTAGTATGAAAGACATAAAAATGGGTTTAAGTAAAAAGTGGATCATTTTATTTAATTCCCTTGATTATTTAAAGGCCCATTTTATCACAGGAATAATTTCATTTCAATTCTCTTTGTTCATTTCATTTCTTATTGCAAAATAATTTTCTGATCAATGTATTGCATCTGTTTGCGTTTTTGTAATTATTAGTACAGCTTTAGTACTAAACTACTTTGTTTATATTTGGCTACAAATGACAAAAAATTTTACATTAAGATCTTATTTCTTCAAGGATCTCCGATTGTCTTAAACTTCTATTTAAACGTTATAGAACGCATGTTTGGCCCACCCAAAGAAAAGGAAAAGAGCTGCTGCGACATACTGTGCTGTTATTAAGAAACAAATTTATCTTTTTTGTATAGTACTCTTTTGTTTTTAGTTTTGATATTTTTGATGAACTTTGAAACTTTGTTTGTTTTAGATACAAAGGTAATGTAAGTGATTCCAAACTCTCTCCCCTTTCTTTAATACATTTTTAGGGAAAAAACTTTGATTTTACGCGCGCCACAAACGTGACTAACAGATATAGCATTGATTTTGATCATAGATCAGTCGTTATTTTGAAGTCAAATAATTTTAATCTAGCTTTGAGATCATATATTGACGCAAAAGAAATATGATATACATCCTGTAATAAAAAATATTGAATTTCTTTATTTCTTATCAAAATTTGTATTTGTAGATTGCTTATAGTTATTGTCTTGAAAGCAAAAATGATTTCTTGCTGAAAAGATGTAAATTGTTTGTCGTAGGTAATTTTATTTCCAGACCACACAATTTATTGTCGATAAATACTAAGCTTTTTTTTTACATCTGTTTGACTTTTTGTGTGAAATACAATCAACAGGAAATGTGTTTAGTTAGACAAAACTCGAATTTTAATTCGCCTGATAAAATCAAAAATAAAAAGTATATAATATTAATCTTTACTCTACAACATAAAGTGCGTTCGCAGACAAAGGCTTCATAAACAAAATGACTCAACACTGAAGACGTGTTACTTTGTGTGTAAAATCTATTCTTTTTTTGTGCAGTAATTCTATTATATAGCATGTGCAAAATATAGTGTGCATGATCATAGGTCCTTCGTTATAGACCAATATTTAGTTGTGACTGTGTTTTGCTCATGTAAATATCATTTTAAAATCGCGATGATACAATCGCAATGCTATTTGACAGAAAAAAAACTTTAAATATATATATTTTTAATCACTTTGCTCCTAGTAGTTATTTTATAAAGAAAAAAAAACTCTTCTGTCTTGACCCTTTCCTTATTAGAAGTAAATTGCAATATATGATACATTTTTAATTGTTGCAGTTTTAAATTTTAACGTTCTATGTTTCATTTACAAAATTATCAAAGCCGTGAGAAAATTGCATTTATTTCATATCTATCATGTAAATTAAAGAATTCAAAATATATATTCTATTTTTTTCGATTGAGAGATTTATTTCACTGCAAAATATGTGTAGACTTTGTTTGGCGCCTTCTGGGTGTCCTACTTGCTTTTGTCCGGGGGCTGCGTCCTGTGAACGTTGCCTTTGCCTTGTTGATCTTTATTCTTGTTATTTTTAATTTAAATATTAGGTCGTTTGTTTTTTCCTCAATATTACATTTTACATACTATTCTTTCAAGTCGATTGGTCCCTAAAGGCGATTGCAGAACTAATAAGTTGCAAATAACAGGATTTAGAGCAAATAAAATCGGCTTTAGATGTGAAGAGTCTTCGATACTAAATCCAACAGTAAAAGAATTCATGACTTATTATTGGATAGGAAACATTTCATATTTGTCAAATATTCTGATGGCTATTTCACGATTCTAAACAATATACAAAATGAGTTATAATTTGTATATTGACTCGTTATTCGAAAACGAAATACGTTGTTGACATAATATTATAATGCTGATTTTATAATAGAGGCTAAAGACAACAAATATTATGAAAAATTGTAAAAAGGCAAACTATTTTGTAATTTGTTGTATTTTCCCAATATTTAGTCCGCTTATAGATAAATTATATGAGTAAGAATTTTCTTTTCAGTATTTAATCTTTGGAGCATTCGTAAATGGGATTTGTCAATTACGTGTATTGAATTTATTGCAGTGCAGACGTGTAATTGATATATTGCCTATACCACTGTCTTATCACATTCAATAACGGATACCTTATCTTGCTGTCTTCTGTTGACACATTTTAAGTTCTATCTTAACAATACAATAAAGTATTTACTTGCTGGAATAAATGGAAGAATGATGTTTTTCAAGAATTGACGAGTTAAGCTTGTTGTGATTTACTACATGGATAAGAATTATGCTCTTTTATCTTCTAAACTTACTCTTATTCATAGTTCTGTTTCAGTGTAAAATTAAAGTAATAACGTGCGCTAGGTTATAATCAGACGTCCGTGACAAAGACACATGTTGTGTCTTTAAAATTTCATACAAATTTGTCTTTTTAAGGCCATTTGTACCACAATTTTTTTCTCAAAATTTCAACAAGAAATGCAAAAAATAGTAAATAACAATAACATTTGTTTTCGTAAGAACAAATGACCTTTTTATTTACGTAATGATTTCTAACTGTTTAATTTTGTTCATTACATTTAACCTATATTTGTATATTTAAGGAATAAATGATCACTTTCAAATCACTCCGGAAATGTTGATAAATAAATTTCAAGTAAACCCTATTATGTTCAAAGCATTATTTAAAACGTAACTATAAATGTTGTTGATGAATGAAATGATTATAGAACCTAAAATAACAACTTAAGATACGTTCTTTTGTTAGCCAGGAATAGATTGACACTGTTACTACAATGGTTTTCCTTCTACCGCAAATATTGTTTTCACTTCTCCATGGTAAATATAGTCACTACATTTGTCATATTTCATAACAATATTATATGAATCATTGTCTGTGTCTGGAAATATGGCAGAATGTTTGGAAAATCGTTTTTCTTTTAATTTATGACAGATACATTTCCTGGACGAAGTTTCTCATATTACCTCATACGTTATAGAGAATTGCTTATTGATTTTGAAAAGAACTGGTTCATGTTATATTTGTTAGCTTTAAACATCTATTCTAAATCGTTTTGGTAATTTTATTATGGAAGATGCAAAGATCATCTTTTCACTAAATCACACCAAATAAACACGTATAGTTTAAAACAATAAATGTGACTTTATTGTCAGTGTTGAATTGAAAATATCAATAACTTGTAAGGGGTTATTCTTTCAATAATACATAAATTATTAATGTAATGACGAGGTTGATAAATGACTGGTTGATGAACAAACTTTTTTCTTCACGAATTAACGCAACGGGGAAAAATGTTACTTCCTTACATGTTGTATTCTGTAAAATAACCTTATTTGTTTTAATATTATATCAATTATGATGTTTGTCCTCTTCTTTGGGTTCTAAAATTAAACGGTGACTGATTTTCTATTTTTATATGCCAATTTCACGAATTGTATAAATGTTTATACTAAGTACCGTTATGTTATGAAGGACAGAAATACAAATTATATTATACAGAGACTGTCAAGGTAAAGTTTATTGAGGAAAGGAAATATTTCTATATAGCTCATGCATAATTTAAAATATGTTATTACCTAGAATAAAATAAATACTGTCACAGAAGATAAGTAAATTCTTTCAATCTTGAACTAATAAATTCATTTCAATCACTTATGAAATGAAAAAAAAACAACAACAACACCGAAACAGTCAAGTATAACACACATAAACACACATGCACCCGTATGCACACATACACACGCACGCACGCACAAACAAACAAACAAAAACAGATGAGAATAGGTTAACTAAACGAGATAATTACATTTTAACCTGGTCCATCGATAAGCATGTTAATAAATGGATACACCGTGTTTACTACTTCCGACGTTGTTTTTACAATTATATTTGTTGTTTTTTTATTGCAGCATTTTGACTAAAACAGTTCAATGTCATTTATATCATAATTACATGTTAACTTTGGTCATCCACAAGCATGTTAGCAAGTGGGTACACTGTGGTTTTTAGTTGTTATATATTCAAACATTTTGACTAAAACAATTCAATGCCATTGATATAATAATTACATGTTAACTTTGGTCATCCACAGGCATGTAAGCACGTGGATACATTGTTTTTGTATGTTTCCGACTTTGTTTTAACAATTATTTCAGTTGTGTATATTGCAGCATATTGAATAAAACATTTCAATGTCACTGATATCTTATTTACTATCAATAATTTCGTCTCGTACGATGCCGTTCACCTTACTTTAATACTGACCTTATTTCTGAACATATGTCAATTTATTATTTTGTCTAGATATAACAACATATACGCATAATAAACACACACAGAATAGTGGTTTTGTTTTATATTGCTAGACTAGGCGCCATAAGATCGAATAATATATGATATCAACAATGATTTTGACAGTATAATTTCCGAACATATAACCTAAATACATGTTTATTTGAATACATAAAAACGACCTTATATTTCTAGATTATTTTTTTGTGAAATGCAAATTAAAATATTCGTTTATTCATTGATAACAAAAGTGTATCCAGACATTTGCTCATTTAAAAAATAGGTTATATACTTTTCAAATGTTATGTAAACGAATGAAAGGTAAAGGTACACACTTATAAAATCAAAGGCGATTGAAAGTATATGTTTTCCTAATTTAGCAACATAATTTAAGCTTATTTAGACGAAAATGAAAGATTTCTCTTTTGAAACAGATTAACTGTCAGACATTGTAATAATTTCGTTGCAAAACAAGTTGAAAAAATGAAAGAATGCGCATAAAAAAGCTCGTCTCTGACCAAATTTGACCTAATATCAGTGGTATCCCTGTATTCCTTACACATTTACATGCAAAATTATGTCAAATGGATACGGAAATATATTATTTTAATGTGCGATGTCACATTGGAAAAAATGAAATTAAATGCAATTATAAAACGTAGAGTATAGAAACAACACCTATAAGGCGCATGCAGGAAAATGCAATAATTAAACGAGGAGTATGCAAACAACACCTAGAAGGCATATGAAGTAAAATGCAATTATTAGACGTGGGGTATGCAAATAACACCTATAAGTCGCTTGAAGTAAAATGCAAGTATAGTAACAACACAAATTAGGTGAAACGTATCAAGACAGCCACACAACAAAAGTTTAGAATATCTAAAATCATAACAATTTCTTTACATGTAATGTATACATTATTCGTACATATATCAAAATAAAGATTGTTCCTTTTGGAATTCTCTAGGCTAAGACAGAAAACCTAGTTTTATACTCATGTAATATCCAAAAGTTTAATTTGTATGTTATTTACGGTTCATCAACACAATTCAGATCATATGGCGCCTAATCAGAAAAAGACGATTTTGGCTAACCTCGGATGTTACAGACTTGAATAAACACCAAGGTCCGAACCTTACCTACTGGAATTTAAAGATATTCCAGTTATTCGAAACCATTAACTCACCTCTTACGATCGAGCAGGGGTTAACGGTGGCTACCATTCTGAGGGATCAATTCTTAAATGCAACAAAAGTTGGTGGGGGGGGGGGGGGGCAAACTTGAATTGTCTTTAAAAAAAAAACGAAGATAAATATCAAAGGCATACTTGTACTTCTTATTAAGTGAAACATGACTTTTTGTTTCCTGTTGTATTTTTATCTCACAAATAAGGAAGTCCTTTAATGCTCGCATAATATACAGCAATTACTTTTCTAAGCTTAATGAGTAAATAGTCAGCATGAATGTCTATGACCTTTAAGGAGTTTTAAGAATTGTTTCTATTTGTCCGTGTCTGTCTTGTCCTGTGGTAATTTTCACAAAAATATTTTCCTAGATAACACAAGAATAGGTTATAATTATGCAAACTTTACATTTTGTTAGCAATAAGCTATATTTTCAAATAAGTTGAAAGTACATGAATTTTTTTTTAATTTTGTTAAAAATCAAATAATATTCTAGTGTATGTTGTAATTATCAATATATATAATTTTACTTTTTTATAATTATATACGTGAGCTAATAAATTGTAAACACATTTGTTGTTGTTGTTTTTTACGAAATATTTTGATGCATATTGTTACCCGATGAAATTTCCTGCTGATATCAGTCGTTAATAATCTGAGCTACATTGATGGTGTCAACTTGCTTGTAAGTAATAAGTTGTATTATAAATTAATTTGAACTTTATAATATTGTATCAGCTTCCTGTAAAAAGCTATACGGATCATACTTTGTGTGATAATCGATATTTTAAATGACAGAATTTGCTGTGCCTACAAAATTCCTAAATCAACCTAAATATACAATACGGCCAATTTTCTTGTTTTCAAGAAACGATAATGAAAATTGAAATCTACGACAAGATTATTAGCGTTAAACCTTTTCTTACATATTTTACTTCTTACAAAATCAATTCTCTTTCCTGTATTTTTTCTTAAACCAAGACGAAGATTGTCTAATGGGACGTCATGCGTACTCTTACTTAGAAACAATATCAAAACCGTAAATTAACCTGAATCTATCATTTCACTACGCATAAAACATGTACTTTTAACAATGTCACATTTCCTTCGTTTCATGCTATACTATTACAGAAAACGGTTTATGTTATCTCCAAAGTGGACAAGATTTACAACAAATAACTTGATTATTATAATCCTAGACCTTTCAAAAAACCGAGCATGGCAATCAGGTAAAAGTTTTAAAAATAAAAGAAAAGAGATGAAATAAAATAACAAACATACGTATTTTAAAATAATCATCATGATGACGATCATGTTGACTTTAATATGATACCTATGATTGCATCGATTGAATCATGGGCATTTTAAAATAGTCTAATTTCTATTATTTTTTCTGCATTTAATTTCTATAAAAATTTTATAAATTTATATGGACAAAAAATAATTATAATAGTAATTTTTGTTGCGTTAATACCATCAAACATTAACAACTTATTTTATTCTCAAAATCAAAGTTATACAATGCATGTATTTTACTTATGACAAATGTGAGCATTATGTATCTTTTAATGTCAGTATTCGTTCTTGTCCACTCAATACATAAAAACTCAACAAAAAATTTAGCTGAAATTGATATTATGCTTATTGTTTGAGAAAATAGATAGAATGATAAAATGTATTGAAATGTAGAATTTCTTATTTAATATGTATAATCAGTTCAATGAAGAAAAAACGCTTTTCTTTAGCTTTAGACTTTTAGTCTTATTCAGAAACAAATTGACGTTTATAAAATAACACATGACAAATAACGCAATGTCCGTTTAACTGAACGTGACGTTAACGTGGAAATAAAAACTTTGTCAAATAAATACAGAATCTTTCATGAACATAAATACAGCAATTTACAATAAATTACACATATAATATGGATCTGCACATGTGATATAAATATTCTCATAAATAATAATAAAAAACCTTGATATGTGAAAAAACATACTACATGTATATATATACCGGCTCAATAATATGCATGTATGATGACAAAATATCTGGAAACAAAGTGATCCATCGGAAGAATTTATCACAACAAAACTACATTGTACAAAACGTTTGCATTCATACCGTTAGAAGATAATGTGTTAAGCTTATGAATCCAGTATGAGTCTAAAGTGTGTAGCAACATTGGTAGAAAATAACGGATCTGAAATAATTGTTGATGCTATTCATGCGTTTTTCTTGTACGATAATATGTATCTATACAATAATTACCTTTAGTAAAAAATAACAACATCAGGAAAGTCGTTATTGTATATGAACAATTCAAAACACCATAATAATTTGATTTGATACCTATTTTTCCTTATGATTTATTTGCATTCAGTTACAAACTTTAACTCACTGATATTACATTAAAACTCACAGAGATTAAGTTAAATCTTATGTGTAACAAGATTTGAAATATCATCATTTATTTTTCCGTTTCAAATACATGTACATATATCAAAGGCAATGGAAATGTGATCAAATTACTAGAAACCATAAACTTGTTACGTTGGAAAACTGGAAAACGTCATCTGCGTAGGAATATCATCTCGAAAGACAGCTATAAAACACAAACCAATTTCGCTTTCCATTTGTTGACAATTAATGCGAATTGTTCATTACAGAATCAGAATAATGTTCCAACCATTCTTCAAAGTGCTCCTGTTGAACAAGAGTTTTATATGACCTGCTAATATGTTTGTCTCTTTTTAGTATGGTTGCATTGGGAAATAAATGTGCAATCCAAAGCGTGCTCAGAAAAGCAATTAAATATGTTAAAATTTGTCTTTACATTTGGCACTGAAATAGCTCTTTCTTTACCTATCACATTCTGAATCATGAGACTGAATTGCATTAACAAAATCTCTTTACTGCTTTCTTTTCTTAGAAATTATATTACTTTATTTCTTTTCTGTCATTGTAACAAAATATACTTCAGATGTAACAAAAGCCATTTCAAAGACAAAGCATGCGAGGTTAGAAAACGTAAAGATTTGTTTTACATTAAACTAACTGAGGGGATACTTTTAATGGTTGATGCCTAACAATCAAGCCACCGTTTATCCCTCCGTGACCGTAAGAGGCGACTAAATGATTTTAACTTACTGGAGTCTATGCATCTCATAGCTCCAGCAAGTGCGGAGGTTTTGACTTCTGGTGTGCTACTTTGAGGTAAGCCAAAATCATTGTTCCTTTTCCGAAACCATATGACCTAAACTAAGTTGATTCAGCGTTAAAACAACAACAAAAAAACATCTCAAAAACATCTTGGTAGTAATATGATATACTAAAAGGGGAAGAAAGTAAAATCGACATTATTTTTATCATGCAGTCATACGAGTATATAGTTTTTCTACAGAAACGGCGTTGCATTGAACGAAAGAGTAAATTTCAAAAAGTTGATTTGTTTGCGGATATTATACTGTCAAAATTATGTGAATTATACATTCTTTTAATAAAAAATGTCGACTATATATGACAGGAAATGCAATTTCTTTTGAGATTGATAATCGCTGTTTTAATATTGTAACGATAAAAATAGTATAAATGCATGATAAGAAAATCCTGTCATAAAAGATATGAATAAACTGGTATATTTTGCTCTATTTCAAATTTAAACACTGAATACAAAACCATTCAACACAGGAATTTAATCAACGCAGCTTTTACAATTCAATCAAGACAAATTTACCGACCAGGATCAAGCGGAGACCCGAACATAAAAAAGAGAGCGCACCAGGACAAAGCAAGGACGAGGAGTCGTTAATGTTGACAATTAAATTGAGAATTAAGGAAAACATAGGCAAAAACCAATTAAGAATGCATTTAAACAAAAGCACAGAGACACTGTTTGTTTGTTTATTTCATTTTACGCCTTTTTCCAACAGTATTTCAATCATATAGGCGGGTATTTTCCTAACCATCGTTCCTGGAGAGTTACACTAGTTCTTGACTATCTTCCTCCGCGCTAACTACCAAAGCATCTCCCGGGGATCGAACCCACGCCAGAGAGGCATAGAGACATAGGTAATGTGGGAAATGCATGATGAGGGTCGTCCCGGCGGCCAGGGAGTGAGTGGGTATGGGGATACGTACGTTGACGACAAACAATAAACTATTACACAAACAGTGTCATCTCCACAAACAAAACACAAAGAATTTTTTAATATTTGGAACAATAGAAAAGTGTTGGTAATTGATCTTTGGTTTGACAATTCTAACTTAATCATACTGTTTTAGATGCAGACGTAACAGTTCATAAAGAAATGAACGGCTTCGAAGATATAGTTACGCTATGTAAAGAGGCAAACTGGTAATAATAAACTTATACCTTTACATCTTTAAGTATCTAATTCGACTGCTGTAATTTTACATTATAAAAACGTGTGTTGCATCACACAACATTTGAAAGAGAATTATTTTCAATTATTATAATACATGCAAATATCTTAATATATTTTCTACGTAGTATGAGACAGATGAATACTTATGGTTGAATTCTTTTTTTACCTTCCAGTTCAAATATCTACATATTTGTATCATAGTGAAACAATTAGAAATAAATGCTTATTTTTCTTTAAGATGAAGGCCATAAATAATGTGATAAAAAATTAGATTTGCATCAAGTCTAATACATTTGATATTATTTTTATTGTTTTACCTGGAACAGTTATAAAGCAAGTTACTAACCACTATATGCTTTCATTTATTGCAACTGACATCATGCTTATTATGCCAAAATATATTTAACCGATTAATCATTTGATATGGAAAGCCTTGACTGTCTTATGATTATAAAAATGAACGTTGTTGTGTCACTCTTTCTTTATACAATGTGCATTCATAAATATATTATGTAGATGCATCCTTATATGAAGTCAACTGAACAATATATGATGTCAATGTGTCTTTATATGATGTCGACCAATCATTATACGATGTGCATTTATGAATGTATGATGTGGTAGAATCATTATATACAGTCAACTTATCAATATATTATGTCAATCTTTCATTATACGATGTGCATCTGATATTATACGATGTGCATTTATTAATATATTATGTGGTTGCATCATTATATACAGTCAACTTATCAATATATTATGTGAATCTTTCATTATACGATGTGCATCTATTGTTATACGACCGCTGCTATATATGAAGTGCAAACATCATTATATGGTGTGCTTCTGTCATTATACTGATGGGGTTAAATTTACCGGGTTATATCTCACTATGCACCGTTCGTGGCAACAACGGGAAAACTCAAAGTAAACTATATCATATAGTGGTAAGCTGACTCTATATAAAGACAATTCTACATAATGTAGTGTTGTTTTGACTCTATATAAGAATGATTCCACATAATATATTCGTAATTGCACATCATATAATGAAAGACTGGCATCATATAAGGACAAATTCACATCATAAGTTGACTCTATATAAGGATGGTTCCACATAATATATTCATTAAAGCACATCGTATAATGAAAGACTGACATCATATAAGGACATGCTGACATCATATAATGTGAAGTTGACTCTATATAAAGATGGTTTCACATAATATATTCATTAATGCACATCGTAAAACTATAATGAAAGACTGACATGATATAAGGACATGTTGACATCATATAATGTTAAGTTGACTCTATATAAAGATGGTTCCACATACTATATTCATTAATGCACATCGTATAATGAAAGACTGACATCATATAAGGACATGTTGACATCATATAATGTTAAGTTGACTCCATATAAAGACGGTTCTACATAATATAATGTTGTTTTGACTCTATATAAGAATGGTTCCACATAATATATTCGTAATTGCACATCATATAATGAAAGACTGACACCATATAAGGACATATTGACATAATATATTGTTATTATGACTCTATATAAGGATGGTTTCACATAATATACTAAAAAATGCACATCGTATAATGATAAATTGACATCATATAAGGACGTGTTGACATCATATAATGCTGACTCTATATAAGAATTATTCCACATAATATATTCATAACTTCACATCATATAATGGCAGATTGACATCATATAAGGACAGATTGACATCATATATTGTTATTTTGACCTTATATAAGGATGGCTCCACATAATATATTCAAAAATGCACAACGTATAATGATGGATTGACATCATATAAAAACACGTTGACATCATATATTGTTCAGTTGACTACATATAAAGATGGATCCACATAATATATTAATGAGTGCACATTGTATAAGGAAAGGTTGACTCAATATATTGCTATATGGACATAACAACATTTAGGTTTATAATTATAAGACAGTTAAGGCTTTCCATAATTTGATAACAAAAGTAATAGACTGAAAAATCTAGTAAATGGATCTCGGTTTTAATGATTAACCTGTCCGTGTTTTGTCTTTGCCCTGTCCTGTTTTTATCTGGGGACCGCCTGGGCTCCTTGCCATTGGTTCTTGTTGCTGGGTCATATGGGCGTTGCGTTCGTTGAAAGCCGCCTTTCCTTGTTGATCTTGTTTATCATATTTTACTTTATTTCTTATTCAATTCGTTGTAAGTGTGTATTAATATTACACTTTGTTTTATTATTATTATAATTAACACCTTACCTTTCGTTACTTTTACAAAATAAAACTCCGTAGTATTATATGGATACATATTATAAAGTTTTGATGTCAATAAAAAACAGTTTTTGTTTACAAAATTATACATTTTACCGTTTGATCTGAGATTAACTTTGTGTTTCGACGGCTTTTGCCCCCCTTTGAGGCCTCAAACATTGAAAAAATGCCCTATTTAGGCCCCAAACACTTTTTTTCGTTTAAGAAATAATGTTAAAAAAAATACAACTTTTTCGGCGCCGTCCCCCATCCAAATGTTACTTCATGGGGGGGGGGGGTTGAATGGGGCGGCAGTCACCCTCATCGCCAAGAAAATTTTGGACATGTGTCTAAAAATGGCCTCAGGTCGAGGCTATGGTCTAGTCAACAGTATTGAAGCATTTTTCACATTTTCTTTTCTTCCGAATGCTTGTTTTGTTTCGAATGACTACCCTTTGTTTTAATATATCTCTTAATTATTTAATCACGATAATTATCTAAACTAATTTGTATATGTCATATGTTTGTATAACTTTATAAAATTACTTCTATCGTAAGTAAAATTAAATACAATAGTAAAATAATAACAATATTCAGTACTCCAATTAAAATAAAACGTCATGCAAACGTGTTAATAAAATACATGACAATATACCATAATTTAATTAGATTTTGAAATATTTTTGGTTTTGTTTTATAAAATATCAAACTATAATTATGTTGGATTCATTAGGGCTCAAAATATCTTTATAAAAAGTTTCTTACCGGCATTTCAAAAATGACACACAATGCCAACAAAAAACATATATTTTTGAATTAAATGTTAATGTTCACTTTTGATGAACCCCATTCAACCGGGACATATTGCCTTGACACATTACTTGATTTACTCTAAAAGAAAGTATTTTAAAAAAAAGAAACATTCACATACTCATATATATGATTGGCACATCTTATACCTAAGGGGCAACTGAGTGTGTGATATCTAGTTCACATTCTTCTAAAAACACCCAACCTGTGTTCTGTTTCACAATACATTATATTATCATTTTCTTTTTACTAAAATCTGGTCTTGTCATATAATTTATTGTCAATGTTCTTGTGAAACTATTTTGTCAAACTAGTTCATGTATAAATTCGACAACAAAGAAAAAATAAATCAAAACGAGTGAGTTTATATAGTTCAGTTCACACGGTAAAATGCGTATAATAATTGTATTTTCATATATTTGCACAGCCATTTTTGGAGAGTCGCCTGCATTTGTCCAAATGATTTTATCAATATGCATACGTATCATATGACGTTACAATATGCATTTATTTTTACCATTAAACATTAATTTTAGGTTTTCATGTTTTTCTCCGAGATGCATGTATGGTATCTGCATTTCCACTTTTGTCACAGGTCTTTCAGTCAACTAGTTTTTATCTTTTGAATAACAATGTATGGCACATCATCAACAACAAGGATTGAATAAAAATTGAATATTGATCCATTTATAGCGTCTAGCCGTTGTTTGCAACATCACTAATTTTACCTTGAGTTCACAAAAAAGGAAGTAAACTATCTTGATGCTTTTATTTCTCTAAGGAAATTTATAAAATATTATTTTTATTATTATTATTATTTTTTTTTATTATTATTTTTATATATATTTTTTTTTCATTTAAGAAGCACTAGAGAAATAATAAATTGCAAACAAAGGAATAACTTAAGAGACACACGACATCGGGTTTGTTGATAAAAAACAACACGAAAAATATCATTGAGTAACAGTATTTATTTTATTGTCAGATCGTCACCCACCTACTGTTGATAATTTCCCGGTGGCAAAGTACGTCTTCAATATTTTTTTTGTTTTATCAAACTATTACATGTGCTGATATTGTTTGTTTGTAGCTGCATTCAAAGTAAGTAAGTTAAAGTCAATTTACACTGATTCAACCAATTTTTGTCATTTGAAACACATTTGTTGATATATTATCAAAAATAAATGGGTTAATGAGTTAATGAGTACCTTACAGCAGAGAAAGTACATTGGAACCTACAAACCATTTAAATTCTGAAATACCGACTTTGATAAAAGCGATAATTAAATGGCAATGATATTCATAAAATTAATATAAAAATCTTCGTAAAGTACAATAAATGGTCAAAAAAATAGATACAAGATACAAAAATATTGGTGAAAGGAGAATATATATTCTCACATAAAGCCACGTAAATTCTAAAACAAAACTATATAATATTTATTTAGTAAAGGTAAACCAGTCATTTTCTCTATACAGATCCTATAAATGTCACGTTTTAGAAAATATCTCAGGAATGCATTGTTCGAAGTTTTTTTTCTTGTTTAACAATATGTCATTTCTGTTAGTGAAATTAACACTTATTTTGCATAAATCAAAGATAAAAAGAGATTTTCATCCGGACAAAGGAAACATGCATGTCCTTATGTACAGTCTGACCAGGCTGTATACTGTTATCAGCTCTATTATTGGAATCCCTTAAAATCAGCAGGTTAAGGGTTAACTTTATAGTAGATATATTAAAAAGGGAGCGGTGGCCTAGTGCTTAGGATGTCTGACCGTTAACCAAGGGGACGTGGGTTAGAGCCCAAATCAGGTCACGACCATGTTTCGTCATATGACACCAGAACCGGTTGTTTCCAGGAAGTAAAACTCAAAAGTGATTAATAAAAGCTGCAATAACTTGCTTCACAATAGAGCTTAAATAAATATATTTATACCAATACCAAAAGTTGTAAAATCTTAGTAAGAAAAAAAATGTTGACAAACCTAGTTATTCTATAGTTCAAAGGCGGTTGTCTATTTTAAGCACATTGTTGTATCGAAAAGTACTTTGAAAGGTACATGCGTCTAATGGACGTTTTATAAAATTTCTCTTGTTGTGTCGGTAGGTTTCATTGTATTGGTATAATATCATGGATTATTACTGATTATCTCAATTCGATAACAAGGTCTTATTCAATAAAGTTTATTTTAAGTACTTACAGCTTTTGTATGGCAGCATGTAAAGATTGCACTGCACTGCACTTTATTGTTGTTATATTTTTCTGGTCCTTCAGGATCATTGATTCAAATATAACTTAGTTTTAAGTGTTGAAAATTATGTGCTGCTCAAGTCGGTGCTTGGGGCGTGGGAGATGTTGCACTTTTTCATTATGCCTTATGTAAAGACTCACTCAAACCGAGTCTGCAATTTCTATGTAATTTTGTTGTAATTAATGCTTTCGAGGGATAACATTTTATCCCAATGTTTATTGACATTTACAGTATACACTGATATCATTGTAAAATATCTATCTATTCATGACACTCCTTCAAAGATGTTGAAAACAATATGACAGGAAATGTCATTTTCTTACATATTTAAAAATAATTCAAATCCATCATGCACAGTTATCTGACGTATTGACAGTTGTTCCATTTATCTTCGGGACAAATTAGCTTTGTTTTTGAATAATGAAAATATCTGTCAGTCTGAATGATAAGTTTCTGTTTTGTTCAGGCTAAATTGAGACATTTAGACATCAATATATTAATATTTTTGAATGTATATATGTTGACCAGCACAATAGTTGAATATAAAGTTGTTCTCCTGCTCTTAACAGTTGACTCTAAAAAATTAAATTTAAATAATATTTATACTTAGGAATATTTTAGAAATGCAAATGTTCTGTTGTTAAATATATCAATATCAAGAAAATAAAAGATACTTTTAAACCATGTGCATAAGAAATTTATGAAAATTCTGATCATTCCTGGCAAAAAAGTTGTTTGTCTGTCTTTGCAAATTGCTTGATTTCTATTTTATGCAAATAACATGAAACAGTTCCTGCATTATCTGCAAAGTTTTGAAATTATTCATAATCATTTCTTTGAGGATGAATAATTTTCTTTTTGTTTTGAAAAGATTGCACTTTAAATGAAATAAGTAGAATTCCATAAGCCTCGTTTGAACATTCCTGTTTGTCATTTTAATAAATTGTATCATTATTTTAAATGCCTTTAAAAAATAAAGTTTGTTCTGTACAGAAATTGACCCTTACATATTGCATATTCTTATCTTAAACTTGCTTTGGAAAAGCCTCCTGGTATCTTAGACTATTAGTTGAGCTTGGTTATATAATAATATAGCCCGTCTTACCATTCATGTACGAAATGTATATACGCAGCCCTAAACAAGTGAGAGCACCAAATAACAACATTTTTTTTGGTGATATATAACATGATTCAGATTACATCATTTCCTTTGGAATTACTTCCCTTGTTTTAATATACCTCATATTTATGAAACATGATATTCTTTTGTATATTTAATTCGTTTAAAATAATAATAAATTTTGTATCGTCTAAGAACTTCGACAAAACTGAATTTGAATTATTTACAAATGTTAATGATAAATATGATATCAGACTCATTGGAATTTTAAAACCATCTATCCGAGACAGATTTCCTTGACGCATTACTTAGTCGAGATGCTTTTAACTAAATGACAGTTCTCAAATATCTATAAACATCCATATATACGCATGACACATTTTATACTTAACGGAAAACTGTCTTTTATATGTCAAATTCTTCTGACAACTTAATACTGGGAGTTATTTACCATTATTTTGTTTCACAAAACATCTTATTATCCTTAATTATACAACAAGATCTGCACTTGTTACTTTATTTATTGCCAGTGCTTTGTTCTGTTGACATAATCATGAACAAATGTCATTAATAGATAAGACAAAAATCAAACAAAGGAATTCAAATTCTCAGAAAACCGTTTTTTCTTAAAAAGAACTTGAAACAATTTGCTAGTTTGCTTTTTAGACAGAAAGAAGACATTGGTTTCTAAATTCAAAACAGAGAAACTTTGACTTACTGAAAGGTAATTTTGTCAATTTATTGATAATGTTTTCCGCATGAGAATAATAATAGTATTAAAAATAATAATATAATAATTACAATTGTATCATAGTTTGGGGTCCTTTCTGTTGAAAATGTGTCAGAGTTAAATCGTATACATATACATGCACAGTGTGTAAACTGGAGTGCAGGTATAAGTTACCCGCACTCCAGAGGATGCCCATTGATTGGCTCATTTTTCCTGGGGTTTACTTATTGTGACGGCAGAGACAGGCAAGGCGCTACAAATATCATATTCAGATGCTCGTTGATTGGTTACTTTTTTCTGGGGTTTCATAATGTGACAGCAGGGAACGTGTTTTTATGTTTGACTATCATACAAAAGGGAGAGAACATAAAAAAACTCGGCAATCTGATTAATACTCGGGGGCTCACCCCTTTTACAAATCAGTTAGCCTTATTAGTTATTATTTAAATCCCTTCAATTTATAATGGACTATTTCAAATTAAATTCATAGTAGGTTTAATGCATTTACAATCAGCAGGATCATGGTAAATGGCTAATCAGTTATCACATAATATGTAAACAAGAACAAAACAAAAACTGAGTTAAATGTTCAATGTTTATTAATCCTATAAACTTTATTTAATCAATATTTCTTAAGTTGAAATTCTTTATTTTTGATGTCATGTGAAGTTTCCTAAAAGTTTGGCACTGGCAACAATACCAAGATGTCTTTTGGTTTTAACTTTTTGTATGGAATGAAAATACCACTTTGTTTACATTTTGCTATTTCTATGACAAAGTATTTCACATTAAGCGCTTTCTTTTGATGACAAGCATCTAGCGGATGTGCAGACCCTAAGCAAATCGTGGAACAATATATCCGGAAATATAAACTAATTTATAGTGTAAAAGTAAAAAAAAGCTGTCTGTCAGATAGAGACCACATGTCGACGGCAACAATAAATTTTCCATTTGTTTACACAGAACTGGAAATTGCCAGATAAATTTACAAACAAAACCATAATTATATTATTCCCCATAGTTGTAACCTAGACATTTGTTTAACATATTCCCATAGATGTCACGCTTTATGCAGTCTAAAATAGAGTACAAGTACAATGTCTGATCAAATTATATATACAAACCTTCCAATCATATATACTTTACGTCATGTGTCGTCTGTTCCAGGTAATGACATAAAAAGGAATAAATGCAAATGTACAGTAAACCGCTATAGAGTGAAATGGTTGTTTATAGTTAAGACACTCTTAAAGAGCCTGAAACACAATTTTATTTTATGGTTTTATGTCAAAAATATGATGCTCAAATTAAAAATTATAAATTTTGTAGGTTTGAAAAAGCATTATTTATAAAGATATTACCAAATTTAACATTTAATGTAAATAAAAGAAGGTAATAAAAATACTTTCTATAAAACTCTGGAAACAAAGTGATCCCTCGGAAGAATTAATCACAACAAAATTACATAAGAATTGCAGACTCGGTTTGATTGAGTCTGTACATGATGGATACTAAATAAGTGCAACAGCCCTCACGCCCCTTAGCACCGGTTTGAGCGGTACTCAATTCTTAACACATAATAGTATTGGCATCAATGATCCCGAAGGACCAGAAAAATATAACAACACTGAAGTGAAGTAAGAAGGAACTTTTTACGGCTGCCACACAGCACTTGACACCTGCTGTTGTGAAGTATAAAAATCTGGAAAAAGAAGTCAAATTTGTCAATAAAAAATGAATGCATATGATTACATTTAATATGTACAAATATTTGCAGGACATATTTTACATATTCTTCGATGTTTGAAAATTTCTTTATGCGCATAAGTATAGGCCGATATACAATTCACTTAATTGTGGTATACAGCCTCAATTACAACATACAGGATCTTTAAGTATTTATTAAACATTTGTCATCAAATCTTAATTCTTATGTACAATTGTATTCATTTTTTGTGACATACTTTACAGATTAATTTCTTGGAATAAGTGCTGTGACTTCACCATTTGCTTTTCATACAAAGCCGTACTTAATTATGTTTGATTTGGGAAACGCCAGTTTAATCAGCATTTAAAAATGTAAACAATTTGATATGATGACCAGTTATGAAATTCTTGAAAAAGTGATCCCTGCAAAGTTTTGAAAACAGCAAAATCACAAGTAAATTTCAGACTCGGTTTTATTGAGACTGTACATGAAGGATAATGAAAATGTGCTATATCTCTCGCGCCCCATAGCACCAGCTTGAGTGGTATAAATGGTCGTGACCCGAGTATGCTCGAACCAATGATCTCTGTGTTGAGAGACAGACACCTTAACAACTAGGTCACCGCTCTCCTTACTTGAATTAGTTTAATATATATAATAAGGATTTTATCCTCGAATACGTTTTAATACATCCGATACATGTTGAATTTGACTGGATTAAAATTTTAACACATACCATTATTATTCTCGAATGCCTCTTTTAGCTGGTGGTAAATTTCGCATGTATTTATTTAACTTAAGACCTTTGGGTATACGATGACATAATCACGCCATTCTTAGGGTCCATGGTCAAAGAAAGACAGGATCGATACTTATTACCAAAGTATCACTTATATCTTAAATACGTTGTTACTATGAACAACCTGCATTCATTTTTTTGCCGGCGGAATGCTCAATAATTACGAAATGAAATACTTGCTAAATCATAATAGTAAAACAAATGGAAGTTTACTCGAATAGGCCATACCAAGCACTCATTTGATGCATAGAAGACGACTTCCAGATTGTTACTTCTTTATCATTCTATAGTTATTTATAATGAAAATGTATAATGAACTAAAATATCAAAATTATGTATTTAACTATAATGACATATTGATACATATACATCATTTATGTCTGGAAAAGCTTTATAATTGCAATCTGGACTGTTTAAGTACAAATAATTACACCTATTATATACAGGTGGTTAGTTTGTCAGTCATAATTTACCAAGCTGCTGCAATTCCGTTGAGAATTTCTTTCTTTTTGACAATGTTTTTGTCTTTGTTTCGAAACTATTTTGAAAATCTGTGAAATGTATTGTGTTTACAACACCAAAATTATCAACATATTTTCTTCTCTACAAACGTTTTGAACGCTTTATCTAAGTCATGACTCGACGAATTATAAAACAAAATCTTTCAGGGAATGATTAAGTTCGAATATATATGTACTAGGTAAATTAAATATTCTGAAAATAAATGACAAAACAGAAGAAATATTCTACATGACTGAATATGAATGTTTTGTATATGTTGTAAATAACATAGAAAACAGACACAATTTAGACAAAATGAATTTTTTTTAAAGCACGTAATCATAAATTAATTTTTTTTTTTTCGTGATTTTCATAAGTATTGCAAACAAAAATCTGAAAACACATGTTTGATAGTGCTTTTTACTATTTGTATATTAATATGAAACATTTTTGTGTAATCTTAGATGTATATTTATATGAAACAGTTTTGTGTAATCTTGGAACGTCAGTTTTTTGTTTCTGTTTGTTTGTTTGAAGTAGTTTGAAACAAACATTTTAAAGTGACATTCTTACAAAAAATCATAACAATGCTGGGGTTGCGAGTATTCTATAAATTAAATCATTTGGTTTCTGAATGATAACATGCTTGCTATTGATTGATCATGTCAATACTTAGAATTAAAGAATGTAACAATTATGATATTATTTGTTCTTATTAAGACTGAAACACTATTTCAAAGTACATACATTAATTGATAAAGAGGAAATTGCAAGCAAAGCAAATGCATATCACTTTTGTATTGGCTGTATGCGAGTATGTAATGAATAGAAATAGAAATCACCAATTTAATTATGCATACTGCTAATACGCATTTAATTTATGATATTTTATCCATATACTCATCTATTAAAAACATAGTTGTCAGGGAACCTAAATTATATGTGCGTTTATACACTGGTTTAGGTTTTCTAAGTAGGAATTATTTGTGTTGGTTAGTTTTTGAAATAAATAAGTAAAATGAATTATCACATTAAATAAGTAATGCGTATATTCATTTAGGACCCGGTAGATAAATCATGTTCTTATAATATTAACTTCAAATATTATGCGTGCTATAATGCATTTATTAGCAAATATTGTTTAACAACGTTAATACCACGTAAATGATATATTATCAATGTCAACTTAAGCCTACAAACTCGTTCAAACGTATTAACATTCTGAATTTTTATGACAATTTCTTTGACATTATGTTGCTTATATTAAGATACTTTGTATTATACCTACTACACATGTGTGAAATTAATATTATTTGTGCATGAAATGTCATTTTACATTATTCCACCTTGGGTGTTTCCATTTTACCATTGTAAACGGTAATTTTACCTTTGTAAATGGTATATTGGCATGATTAATCTTTACTTACTTTACACAGTATTAGCAACATTGTCAAAAATTTGATACAAACTTCTCCAGACTAAGAAAATAATCCGTAAATAATTATTACTTTAATTCTTTCTTATCAATATAAAAATGGAATTGTTTTATAAGTCAAACAGTTTGATATGGCAATGCTATTGTAAGGTTTATAAATTCTAAGTTCAATACATTGTTATGTTTTTTTAAACGATAAATAATGCATTTTACTTCATATTTAATATTATTCCTTGTTTTGACACTCATTATGGTCTTTATTTCGACACATGTTTCACTCAAATATTTTCATTATAAAAATGTAGATGAAAATGCATGTAAAGAAAACAGAGAATAAATTGGTATAAAAACGATGACATAGCTTATTACCTTTTTACTCAAATAGTGTCGTGAAATTTTGCTAATAAATCTTTCTGAATTTGAGTTATGCACTTCTTGATTAGATTGTATCGTAGTCAATTTGTTTCTCTCAGTCATACAATTATCAGGTAAAGGAGGCGCCACACTACTGAATTATTCTTGTTATTCATGACAATTTTGATTACATAATATCCGTTCACATTCCACCAATACAGGAAGGTGCGATAAGATGATTGATGGATATGCTATTCAATTTATAATTTTGATGGAGATGTTGTATTAGTTTACAAAATTACTTCCTCTATGTGATAATAAATTATGTTTTTTAATAGATAATATTTTCCTGAAAAAATGTCACATTAACATTGTTCAATGATTGTATTAAGGAACAACGTGTAATTTAAAAATAAAAGTACATTTAAACACATTAGTCATGAGTAAGTAATGAAAAGAGCGTTAAATTGAATATGTTGTCTTTTATAAAGTAACATTATGAACAATTAGTAACATTCAATTTTACAAATAGTCAAGAATAAAAAAAATATAAACTATAATCCTTAGAATCCCAAACCTTAAACAGATTATTATAGTAACCCTTAAAAGAAAAAAAAAGAGAATTATCTAAACAAATGTTCCACATATTAATTTATTTTACTATAGGCATCATCAGCGTGTCACTTGTCGCCTGCAATGACTATAAATAACAATGTCTGAGAATACATATTTTAAAAACACACAACATATAATTTCATTTCTAAGCTTTAATTGTATTTCGCATTTGTGTATCACATGTGCGATTAATCTACCTACAACGGATATTTCTTTGATATATACATTTAAGTTAATGTTGGAAGCTTTTAAATGAAAAAGCCTTTTCTCTGAATATCATTTATATTGCCACTTTGGCCGCCAGTCTACTATTAAATCATGTTCTGTTTCTATAAAATTAATAACATGTGTACTTATCACTCACACTGGGACGTTTAAAGTCAAATTTGGATTTCTTTATTGAATCAATTTTCAAATCATTCACCTATATATTTTAACAAAACTTTACACAAGAAACTGATACAATGTTTTCTCTCTCAGAATCAGATACACGTGTAATATATTATCTTTTTCATAACAAAACGAATTTGTTAAACGAATACTTCGAAAATGGTAATTGAAAAAGGGCTTTAAATTTCTTTTGAAATTGATTAGTTTTTTATATTGATTTGAATACACTTGCAATTTTCAGAAAATGTCGCGTTCATTTTTTTAGTTACAAATTTAATACTTTTAACTTTCTATTACAGTGATAAATCATCATTGACAAAGAAGTCATTGGTGATTATTTTATATAATTTTTTCAAAAGTACTATTTGTAATCGGCCCTTCTTTAGACTCAAATATATGCATCCATATTTCATAACCTGTAAGACGGCTAGAAATACTCGACTATCAGAATTTGAATATATTTCAAAAGTTCTAAGGCAAACTAACTGGTTAAATGGGTACCCATCCAGCGCAATCCTTTCTTGGTCAGAATTAAAAGAATATTACATTCAAATATGACAGTGTATCTAGCTATCTCCTTTACTTGAATTTTGATTTTCTATAACCTTTACATCAGCAATGCTTTTGTTACCAAGGTTGTAGGCCTTGCAGATCGGTAGTCATTTCTGACAAAAAATTGTAGAACTTTAAACGCAAATGACATGAAACGACCTAGATATGTGGCATTCAGGGGCTTCATTCAGTTAAAATGATTCACTATAAAATGATTGTCAAATTGAAGGCTCATGTAAATGTTACACAATTACAAACACTTTAAGTCAAAGAAAATGGATGAGAAATGAAAAGAAAGAGAAAACTTCATATGACTACGGCGCTATGTATTTTCAATCTGTTAAAAGAATCTCTAATATGAAAGTTGCGAAAAATATGTTTTCAAAAAAACAAATAAAATATTTTATCGACTTCACGTTTTAGAAACAGAATAATTTATGCAATCCAATTTTTAAAAAGAACCCACAATCCCAGGTGCGGTTTGTTATTGATGATGTAAAAAACCATGGATAAAGGATGATATGAAGGAAACTTGCAATTTTACAAAATAAAGGTTGCCCGTAATTAACATATAAATGTACTTGTTGACAAATTAAACAATATCAAAAAGCGCTGCAATGCGATTAAATGGTCAAAGTTTACTGAAATTATTGAGTAGAAACTTAAAATTCTAATGTAAGCAAGTGAACTGGACCTTGCTCCCAGATAACTAAGAACAAATCAAAAGCTGCATCTTTATACAAGCTACCCACACAGCAGGTTTGGTGCAAATAGTTAAGAGCAAACTCAATTTATTAAATGAAACTGATTTTTTTAAGCACAGCCTTATTCCTAAGTTGCGTTTTGATGTAAGCTAACCACATACTAAATATGGTGTCAACGGGTCTAAGAAAACTGCAGTTATTATATGGAGAATGAATATCTATTTTAGCAAACATGACATTGACTTGACCATAGACACCTTGGTAGCAGTCCCCAAGTTGCTTCCTGATACAAGCAAACCACACACAAAATTTGCTGTCAATGGGTCATAGCTAACTCAAGTTATTATGCTGAAACTGATCCTCTTATTAGCAACAATGATCTTCACCTTATTCACAGACACATGGATAGCAAACTCCAGCTGCCTCTTGATATAAGCTACCTAAACACCAAGTTTGGCGTAAAGCGTTTATAGGCTAAAGCAAACTCAAGTTATAAACGGAAACAATAGTTGACGCCCACCCGCCAACTTCAGCATAACAATAACCAGTCACCGTTGAAATGCTGATTAATAAATCGTATTCGACCTGCTTTGAACATGTCACAATACCCATCATGCAAATTACTCTTTACAGTTATTGAATTTGTTTTACAATTACGTCATTGCACAGCAAATACACCTAGCATATTTAGTATAAAAATCATTTTTGTTTGTATCAGGATAAGTTATTTTATTTGTCTTTTCATAGTTTTGTCAATCTCTTATCTGTATTGCATATAGTTTATAATCCATCATGTAATTTAATCTTTAAGTATAGGCAATTTACACTATACAGTAAAACTGTTCCTGTTATTCAATTTAGCGAAAAATAAATAAGTTTCTGTTTCGGCAAATGACAATGCAATTTAAAATTAAATGATAAATTTCTTTTTATAAGGCTATAAGGAGATGTTTAAGTTTAATAAGAAAGGCGCTATCTAGTTTAGGATCTCATAACCTTATCAAACAAGATACACACACATCAATATGATTGTAATGATGAGATACACAAAGTAATGCGATGGGTAAGACACATGTAAGAAATTAATTGGGACTAATACTCAATGATTCTTAGATATTCATTTTAGTTTTAATATTTTTATTTGGGAGCTTGTAGAAAGGTTTATCGCTAAATGTCAATGTAAATAAAATGTAAATAATGTTTGTGTCACTCTTGAGACGTTTTATATTTGCCATCAGGAGTATGTTGTTAATATTGTATTTCAAAGAAACAAATAAACTTGAAGTATTGCCAACGAAAGCGATATAAAGGTAGTATGTAAAAAAGGTAAAGACCTATATGCAATGGATGCTTAATGTTTTGTGTTTTTGAATCTTTAATAATTGATTTATCCAATATGTAACAAGTTCACTCAAATACATATAATAAATAATCATATAATCATTTGTTCTTTCAAACTTATATTAAAATACAAACTGTATGTTTTTACTTAAACATTGGTTGTTGCCTGAAAATATTTCACAAATGTTCTTCCAAATAAACTTATGAAAACACATTGCATAATCTTGTCTGTATCTAGTTGCTGTTTGTTCACTTAAGTCTCGTACTTATTGATATAAAGAAAACACGTTACAATTCTGAAACCGTTTTGACAAGAAGAAATATGCCTCATTTTTCCATCTTGGTGGACGGTTTGTTTTTATGCAAATTTAGAACATCAAGAGAAACAGTTTTCATTATGCGGCACAACTTTGAGAGAAATTTTCTTTGAAAGTAAGTTCCTTTATTTGCATATTATATGGGTTTTCGTTTAAATTTCAACCACACTTTCTTGATTTTTTTTTGATTTTTTGTATCATTAATCCCTAACATCATTATTCCCTAAAAAATTTTCTCCGTTCTTTAAAATGTAGTTATTCTAATGCAATGTGCATGCACATTAGACTTGTTTTTAAACTAAGAACAATATTTTTTCCGTGAAATACTTACCAAATCAAACCATGTTTAATATCTTGTTGCGAATATGATATAAAACTAATAGCTCATTAAGATATTTTACCTAAATCTTCAATGAGCAAAAGCATAGCAATAGCAGATTAAACAATTATTGTGCCGTATAAGATGTGCAAATGTGAAGTAAATAAAATTTGTGAAATTCAATGCTAATCAAATTTATATATACTCATTGTTTTTGCAATATTGTCAAAATACATTTTTCTGTGTTTGTCGTGAAATCTGTTAGAAACCACTTTTGTGTTTAATATTTCTACGTATATATACGTATATTAGGAACAAAATTATAACCTCCTCATTATTGTTTTAAAGACAATAATGCTGTAAAGTTGAACAAAAACATGTGTTTTAAAAATGTATACATGTAGCAGCCGTTTGCAACCGTCTCATAAAAATAATTATTTATTATTGAGCATTTATTATATCATCAAATACATAAATGGAAATCAGCAGTAGCATAATGTTACGTGATAATATCTTTTATAAATAAATATGATTTATAAGGACTATCAAAATAGTTAAACTTTGTCTAGATGTTTAATTTATACTGGAAATATAAACATTTGACTGGTTTGTAAACAACAGACTTGTTGAAATATTCTATTTTAGATTGTTAACTTTATTCATAACACCTTCTTAATCCAACACCGATTATAATTTTATGTAACTGTAGATGCTATTGAGTTAAATTAAATAGATAGTCGAGGTGCAAAATTGTCCAATAACAAGTAAAACTTTTATACCCCGTGTCTGGCTAACAAGTTCCGCTTATAAATCTACCTTGATTTAATCAGCATAGTTGTACTTAATCATACCATTAATATAATCATAAGCTAGTCGAGGCATGGAATTACTCAATTATAAGTTGAATTTGAGATAGTGTACTTTTTATACTTTGTTTCGCTTATTAATCTGCCTCGATTTCATGGGTATAGTTGTACTTGATAATGCTATTTCTAGTACCTACCGTTAGATTGCTAAATTACTAAATTACAAGTGATATTTACGATGATACTGAGTATTTTATTTCCGTTCACATATCTTTAAGTACAGACATATTGATCAGATGAGAAGAAGATATTCATGAAACAGAAATATATTATTAAACTTTTATATAAATTGACCTGATATTTTTTCGTTATTATTTTAATTTTTACTGACGTGGTTAATACTCATTTGTATAACATATAATAGTGTTAAAAAATTTTAATAAACATTAGCAAACCACCATTTCAGAAATGACAAGTTATCTGGTACTATAACTTAATGCAAATAAAATAAACAATTTGTCAGAAATTCAAGAATAGATTACTCTTTTAGATAAATAAAATTCAATTTTTAAGTTAGCTAAAAATAACAAGGTTCTTCTTTTTTCACGACCTGGTACAGTGAGAGGCAAAATATTTCCTAGATCAAATTCCAAGCAACGTTTTTATGAATGTCATTCTTGATTTAATCATTTTTTCTATACATTCTACTATATTGTGTTTGCTTCTAGACTAACATTTTCTTTAAAATTGTATTTAAATAAAAAGGCTTATATTGAATAGTTCTGTTACTTACTAATAGACCACCATCACCATCGCCCTTACACAATTGTTTCAATGCAATTCCAGACAACTGGCCAATATGCACCATCAATATTTCAGGCAATCTTTAATCATGTGGACAGCATATATTATTACATTTCAAAAACAATGATGACAATAAGACAATTATCTTATTTGGAAATGTATGCTAATGCTTGGTTGTGACGCAAGTTTAGATAACACCTATTTGATCCACTTTTGTTTATGAGAGACATAAGAAAATGTATTTTTAGAATAAATATATTGACTTTCTGACATCCTTCTGTGACAAATGATTTGAATGAAGAATGCATATACCACAAAAAGGAAATTAGAAAAAAAAGACTTGAAATCTAAACAATTTGTTCTAGATCATGAGGGTATTTTTGAAGCGACATACATACAAATAATGATATCAATTCTTATTTCAATGCAATGTAACCTTTATCGGTTTATTGAGTATGCCTTCCACTTTGGTGCTCGGTTTGTTTCTACCTGTATCTTAAGTAAGCAGTTGATATAATATAGTCAACATAAACTCAATATTAACTGGAATACAAAAAGATAATCCTCATTAGGAAAAAAGTGTCGGAAATAAATAACATACTGAATGAATGAGCTCTCTATATACCTTAATGGCTCAATATGAAATGTGTTGTCGACAATATCGTACGGCAATGTGAAAGTCGCTGAATGTGGAACAAAGACAAATAAAATATTAGGCTGAAAAACATGTACGAAAGTTGTGATATGAAAATATTTCAGACGAATCTTTTGTAAGAAGGAAGATGTCAATCAAAATAATGGTATACATGTAAATGAATAATAATACTGAGTTATAACACTGTGAGAAGAGAAAATGAATAAAATAAAAGACGCTGAATAAATTGTAAAGCAGTATAATTTAAAACATGCTACCCAAAGGTGATAAATCAAACATTTTTTATTAACATTTGTCTCATAAATTTTACATCTTTGACAGTCGGTAATATGTCTTAGGATCTCAAAAACAAGCAAGCAAACGACAAGAGGGAAATATATTATGGTTTCTCGCTTGTAATTTTAACACAATGTCTCGTCTATTTCAAATACGTCCAAAAATATATTTTTGATATGGCATTCAAAGACATTTGATGAATTTCATATGCCGACTATCGAGCTATTTTTGAGGTGCCCTCCAGGAATTATTTAAGATAGGAGCGTGCATCTGAGTAGGAGCAAAGTGGTACAAATCCTAGAGAACCAAGCTATATGCTAAATATGTAAATTGTATTTGATATTTCATGCGGTATTGTTATTATACTTTGACCTCTATTATTATACAATCCCTCTGTTAAAATTTGTCAACAGAAATAAGAGGTCAAGACCAGTTATCTATTATCCACCTGTTTCAAGCATGTTCAAGCCTTCTTCATGCAACGCCTTCCTTGCGAGGGATTTGTTAGTAAAATATATCCTGCAAGTATTGACGGTCAATATTTTTTCATGCAGGGCAGGACAGTGTCTTACTCGGAAGATCACCTTAAGAAATTTAATATTCTGTTTTAATTAGATTTTAATCTGGAAATTACTTAATGAACAATATTTATGAATAAACATATACATGTATTTGAATTTGCCCATAAATTTATGTTTATATAACATTTAACAGTAAATGACGCCACCATGCATCGCCATTTTAACAACAGCGAAATAATTCACCTTTTATACAAATCTGATTACAAAAAGAACATCTGAATTTGCATATCTCAAAACAATTTATTAATTGTCGGGCTAGCATTTTAGTCTCTTATTTAAATTCATTATTTTTTTTTCTCGAAACTCGTTAGACCGCAGATTCACTTTCTTTGTTTTATGCGATTTTATAGCTACACTGTTTGAACTACGACTTATATATTGAAAAAATATCAATGTAAGTTATCCAAATTTAAAATTAAGCGATAATATATAACAAACTTTAAATATTTGTAATTAAATGTGCGTTCATGTTTGTAAATTCTATTTTTGATGTTGTAATGTCTCTTTCTAATTTTAATAATCGAATATCTTCTATTTATTCAAGGCGATTCCTGTCCTTTAAACATAACGATATTCCTAAATCACTGCTTTGTTTGTAATAAAGTTGTTAACATATTTGGTACATCTAAGTTTTCTAACTTTGATAAAAATATATTATCCTATTCTCAACGACATACTAAACTCTTTATGGGCGACAAATTTTAATTGATTTTCATTGAATTACTTACTTTAGCATAAACAAGCAGGAACAATAATAATGATACTTTTAAGAAGTTATCAAAATAAAACAATCCTTTAAATGATAAATAAATGAATACCTTTATTTTTAATTATCAAGCATACGAACTTAATTCTCTGTGACTTTTCTCAAAAAGTGGAATCGAATTATTTCACTATGAAACATGTTTTGATTTGTTCACGGCACACATTGTCTATCATGTAAATTAAGCATAACATGTCAAAAATCATTTGATGGATCGGGTTGTTTTCACTGAGAGCTTTGTGATATAACCGTTTGTATTAATCTTTTTATCTAAGTTCATGTTAATTGATGATGAAAAAACTCATTAACATAAATAATAATCATACTAAAACGAAAGATAAAAACGACAATAACATCAACAAAATAAAGAAGTATATAAAGTAAATCTAAGAAATCTGTGTAGAGTACATTTGACATTTACAAAAATTTAGCTGTCTTGTATTTGATAAAAAAAAACTAGAGACAATGATTTTTTTCATAAATATCATATACTAGTATTATCACATCTTTTAGAGTACAACTTGGAATTGCTTACATTTAATTTTTCGTTTTGTCCCATCGTAAAAGTCTAGACTTCGTTATATTTTATTGTTTACTCCTCCGTGTACTATCTATCCAAAATTAACAATATTATACATGAGGGAGACATTCAGTTTTATGCAGATTTATCATTTTGCATTATGAATAATGGTTATAAGTTTATGAACTGTTTAAGATTGAACCTACAATTACGTCGGAAACCGAATGTATCGTGCAAAAAAGTTTAAGAGGTGTAAAAATAAAGTTTATTAATATTTGTATACTACAAACTGTTTCGGTACCTCTAATTCAAAATGTCAATGTAAGTGATTTTTTTTCTCCCAGGTCGACAATATACACTGTATCAACGAATGGAGTCACGTGACATAGAAAGTAAACATTCCCAGAGCCCAGTGTTTACGTACATTTAAACTTCCTTAGAATTTCTTAGCAGCCAACAAAATTGGTGATTTACTGGCATGAATTCTAATATAAAAAACAGACACTACAAAAAATTAATTATCATTAAACTTATACTTTAAATTGATTAATAGTACAATTTTATACATCAGAGTAATAACTGTTCAGCTGAAGCTAAAATAAATCAATTTTGTTAAATAATTTAAAGAGATTATAGTTTAATAATAAGGAAAATTATATCAATACCCACTATATAATAGCATAACATTTTTATGTTGTATGGCCTGTTAAAGTTAAATATAAAGAAGTTAATATGGTTGCTTTTAAATAAAATCATCTCATCCCATTACATATACAAGGTTATTCACATTATCAAGATTTCTTAAGGGCATTTCCTAATAATTTATATTATTGACTACAAAGTAAACAGGAGACATGCAGCATCTGTACTATCTTTTAGTGTTTTCCTGAACGAGAGGGGAAATCTATATAAAAAAGTGTCATCCTTTTTTGATGTCATCTGCTTGAGGGGATAGAGTGCATGCCGACACTCACGTTGACTGCAGTAGAACAAAATCTGCTTTAACAGAAACTTTTCTTATCTTTAACACTAACCTTAATCTGGAAAAGTTTAACATTGTGTTTTCAAGTATTGTTCTTTCTTTTCATCAGTCCGTTCACTAATACAGGTAAATATAAATATTTTTGTTGACAAAAATGCTAAAAATTTACAATGACAATTGAATTAATTAATCAACACATGTTTGCCTTCATATTTTAAGTTCACTATCAACCCCTTCAAATATTTAAAAGTAAAGGGACCAATATCATTTTTCTCAAATTAATTTTCTATGGGAAAATTTCCTTATAGGATGTTTTTTTCTTCAAAAATAATATACTGATAAATTAGAAAGCAACATCTGTAAGCTATATGATGAACAAATGTGCAAAACTTTAAAAAGTAAGGACAGCTGCCCTTGTCAGAAAAGTTTTCAAACTCTTTATAAAGTACTGTCGAAAAGACTTGTTTGTCCTTTTTCAAATAAAGATGGGCTCTCTTCTTGCCTGAACCATAACAGAGATGTAACATGGCATATGTCATCTCTGTTCTCCGAACGATAATAATTAAAATTTCTAACGTATATACCTGTGTACACAAAACTGTGTAGGTTTGTAACCATCTGAGCATTTATTTTTTTTAAAATATTAGTACATTTTTGGAAAATTTGTTTACAAATACCATTTTTAAAATAACCCACAAAACAATTTTATCATTAAACCCGCCTTGCCTAACTTGTGCATATTTTTATTGTTAAATGCAAGATCTACCTTTTTAATGTGATATAACAGTGAATGTTGACAGATCTTTTTTGTGGAAAACTATGCATCAACATGATTTTTTCCAAATTGAGAAACATTCAGTATATGTTCTCTACATTCATTGCACCATAGAAGTGAAGAAGTACTAATCTCTTTGGAGTGTCTAAAGTTTATGTGAAATAGTCTATAGAATTATTAACATTATATCTGTATCGACTAAACGATTATTGACAAATCAGTCTGTTTTTTTTTTCTAAATCGTTGTAAGTTTCAACGACATTTAATTAACTAAACATTCAAACACGTTTGAAGGGAAGTTTCTCAAGAGTGTCATAATTTTCGTAACAACTCGTACTTGGTAGCCATTTTTGTATTTTTCTGTCCTTTCTACGTAGTTTAAAAGAAATAGGCAGTATTTATAATTAGGTCAAATTTATGGCCAGCATAACTCCGTTTATTGAGTCATCGATCACCATTTTTATCATATTTTATATCGTTTATCTTGACAAAGAATGTCTTTGTGTATCTTTAATGATCATTTACATGATTATATAAAATTGATCTTAGTTTTTTTTTGTGTTAATATGCGTTTGACATCTGAATTCAAATTGCATTTTGTACGTTCAATTATTTTTTCCAAGTTTAAAACTGAATTTTTTCTAAATGAGTGTAATATTAATTTTGCCCATTGAAATTGTTGAGTACTTCCAACGTTACTTCAAACACTGCTTACGCGAAGTTTTCTTGCAAAAGGACGGTCCCAAAAAGCAGATCAGTTGATCCAGCCAGTTTTAATGAGGTAAGTATACTTGGTTCATCCCACATGCATAAGGTACACAGATGTAAGGTAATTTCACAATATTTATTGTCATTCTACATTTCTAGTAAACCACCAGACAACAAAAGATGCCCATGACAACAATTCTAATGAAGAATATTTCCAATTCAAATTATATTATAATGTAAATACTTAAGCCAGGTATAATTCATTCTGAATTCATCTTTTTTTCTATATGTCGCTTAACAAGAAATCTAGTTCACGCCACGAGTATAAAATTTGTTAGTTCAAAAACAATATTTTGATAACGAGTATATTAACTAAAGTCTAAGATTAACCAACTGTTGATTCAGCATTAGTTTTCGATACAAGCGACGTCTTTTTTACAAATCAGTGGATGCAATACTGGTTAACACTACATTGGGAAATCAAGTTGTCATTATGGAACCACCAGTCTTATTCTTATTGCCTGCACGAGTAAATCATAAAGATATACGTCTAAGACAATTACTATTGTCTCATTTCTAGAATGCACTGTAGCAGCATAAGTAGTCTAGATATTTTAATAAGCTGATTTATAGGATTTGTAAGCTGTCTGCAGTTTTATAAATTTGGCATTTTCGTCAAGGCTTAACAAGGAAATGTTTTCAGAGTTTTATATTTGATAGCGGAAATTTGGTACGAATGTAATCCAGACATCCTTTTGAGATTTATCCTTATTTTATTCTATTCTAAATTTGCTGTTCGCTTCCTGAATTTGATTTTCAACCAATGTGTATGGTATAAAAGGATTAGTTAAAAATATGAATTGTACAGCTACAAAAATGCTGTTAAATATCCCATATCTGTTGGCAATTGACTTATATTTGAAGTTGTGCCTCTATTCTTTGTAACAAGTGAATAAATGTATTAGAATAAACCATATTTTTATTCTGGTTCGACATCAAAACCAAATACAGTTTTTTATATTCAACTGGTAATGTTACAAACAAAAACTGTTTAAAACCTATCTTAAAAAGATATCGATGTCATTCGCAAATTACAATCATTATAATACAAGTGAGATAGACAAGTGTGTTTAATCAACTAGATCATTTATGTGAAAGTATCATGCCTGAGTTGACATCAGAAATTGCATGCCTTGTGTAATCACATGACACACGGATAGAACAAAACTATAGCCTTCTCAAGAAACCTATATTTGAATGTATGTTACTTGGACGTTGTTCAATTACTGACATTCATTAAGTCGCTGCCTTAAGTGTCGTGTATATCGCGTGTTTAACACATAACCTAAAAAATAAGCCGCGACACTTGATAATGAACCTGACAGTTATCGAGCTAAACGCCACGTGAAAATTAAAAGTGGAAAAATGTCAGTTTTTTACCTTTTGTCCCGGTACTAACTGTTGACAAATACAAAATGACAAAATAATCAAAATGTTTATATGTTTTGAAATTTTTATTTCTGTATCAAAATATATTAATATATTGTACATTACTTTTCTGTTCGTAAAGTACCATGCAAAGGATCAATTAATAGTTAAAACTCTCATTGTCTTTAGTTGCAATAACTGCTTTCTTTATTCATGTGCTGCATAACACCTAATGTTATGGAATTTAATTATCTCAATATTTGTTTTTTTTTTTTCGCTAACAGAGAATAATTATGAAAATTGTCAGGGTTATTTTGTTTTTATTGTAAAGTTTGTATTAATTTTTCATATTTCATGTTCTCTCACGCTTTCTTTTTAAATATCAATAAAAATAATTGATACAGTTTTTAGATTCCTCATTCCTATCCATCCTCAACCTACTTTTCAACTCCTAATTTTTAGTTTTAACGGCTATCAGAATTGTTACAAAATGTGTAAGTGTTAATCCTTTTACTTGCGAAAACGCAATCTATGACACATTTATTATCACAGCTGAGGTTTTTATGCAATTGACATTTATCATAAAATATCATAAATGTCATAACTATATGCGTAGGAAGTTATATGGTTCATTGTTTTTGTTACACAATTTATATTGTTAGAACAAATAATGTGTCACGTAAAATACTTTGTTATGCTGCTCCGTTCGAGTGATAAGTGGTTTGTTCCAAGGCAGAACAAGACTATTTATTTAAAAAGGAAGCAAATAGCTTTGTTTTATGAGTGCTCCGTGCCAACAATCCTTAGATGATGATATAAGAACTAAATATGAATAATGTAAAAGATGCACTAAAATAGCTATAAGGTGCATTCTAACTTGGATGAATTTGGAAATTTAGAAAGTAGATTATCTATTTTCCGCTTATGTTATTTAAACAATATTTTTTTAAATTAATGCAAAGTGATAAACATATTTCATTTTCTATTATAATAAATATCTATGGGTCAATATAAATTGAAAATCATTGAAATATAAAGAGGACGAATAAGAAGAACACCATATTTTTTGGCTTTTATGACTTCATCAGTAACACATTTACACATTCAACGAGTTTATCTTAATTTATCTTAAAATAGATATCTATTTCAAGAATATGCTTCTCAACTAGACTATATTTCACTGAGAACAAAATAATATAAATAAGATCAAAATGGAGTAGTCTGAAATATTCATCTTATGTAATATTCATTTATCTTTAGACTTAATAAAAAATGTCACTATTATATTAAGTTCCATGATGACAACAGAATATTATGCTATCTATTTTGCATATTTAATGCGTGACGTCACGTAAGACAGGAAGTTACAAACCGACATTAGTCCATTATGTTGTCAAAATGTTCAAAGTTACGTCACCAGGTTCTAATATAGTAACATGATGTTTTCTAGTTTTAGTTGTTTTCAAAACAGAAGAATAATTTTGCATTTTATTTGAATTTTATTTCTACAGGCAGGAAACTGACAATGCGTTATAGTATTACGACATGAAACCATCAACTGGTTTTTAAAAGTCATTTCAAAATGCACTACAGAATGTCAGCAGAAATAGAACTATTTGTTTTTTAACTTATTTTTCAGACATCGCATGTGTTTTCAACTATTTTAACATACATTAAAACAGCTGTTATTTCATAAATTAATTTCTCTCCAGAGTAATAAAGGAGTGCTTTGCCGTCGAAATCACATTTTGGAATGTTTTCAATCATACTCGTAAACATTGCACTAAAGATATTGAGGAATTGTCCCGAAATTCAATTAAACCTTCTACACATAAGAGCGTGAAAATCACTAGTTATTCTAGTTAAAACGATCGAGGAATTTGATTGATTTTTTACGCTTTTTCTATCGACTTTTCGATTAGTCATGAATAATGCTGAGTTGGATACAAGTTCATGCTTTACTTATTACTTGTCGTGAGTTTTATGAACATTTTTTTTGACATAATTATTCAGACGACGATACAAAACATATGTTCAGATCTGTATATAAACTAAAAAATGAAAACAGTGTACAGAAATAATATCCTATATTTAATAAGACTTTATAATTACATTACATTGTTAAAAAAAACGAAAATGAGCAAAACTTAATTAACCAATAAAATGAGGTAACACAAGGCAGTTAATATGTTTAATATATACAACGTTTAGTTTAAAATAAGCAACACAATTGTTTAGACTAGAAAAATGAAACGACAAACAACGAAGTTGTAATATATGTCCGTAGTAGATATTGTCTTAGAAAGACTTGTCTAATGTCATATGGAAAGCACATTTGAAATACATTTGCCAAAATCACATGCATTTTAAACATTAGAAAAATGCAACTTTAATATCACATCTTCATAATCTGTTACATCTAAAGTAATTTGACATGTTTACTATGTTTACTATGGTAATGCCTCGATGTAAGACATAATTCATAGTCCTGGGGGAATTAAATGTTGTAATATCCCCTTTTAATTCGTTTAAATACATCCAAAGAGAAAGGCAAACAAAATTGTTTTTACAATGATCAGAAAACCTTTTTCTTTTTAACTTGTATATATAACTAATCAACATAATAAGAAAATAGACGGCAGCTATGTGATTCATAGATAAGTGTTGTATGACATACATACTTTGCTAGAAAACAGTTGCAGTATAAAACAAAAAACTGAACCTTTACCCCCATGAGAATATTGCGAAATATGGCCGTTTTCGTTGAAAAGCCTCATGTAACAGGCTATGAAAAATGCTTCAATACTGATGAAACTTGACTAGATCATTGCCTCTGTTACAGCATACTCAATCGTAAATTTCCTGTTACCCTGGTAACGGGGGGACGTCACAAATTGCCAAAAATCACTATTTTGCATTGTTTTTTCCCATCAATTCTGATTTCAAAGTGCTGCAACTTCTCAATGAATCGAGATAGAGTAAAAGGCTTTTCAGTGTCCGTTACTAGTTACCCTAAGATCGACCTGAGGCCATTTTAGCCTGTCACATGTCCAAAATTTTCTTGGTGATGAGGTGGACTGCTGCCCCCCTTCAAACCCCCAAAACAGAAGGGGACACATCCCCCTTCTGGCAACCCCCTGATATAAACTTTGGATGGGGGATGGAGCCGAAAAAGTGGTCACTTTTTTAACAACATATCTCAAATGAAAATCAGTGTTTTTGGCCTGAATAGGGCATGTTTACACAGGTTGAGACATCAAAAAGGGGGGGGGGTGGGGACAAAACGCCGTCAAAATACGTCTATATGAGGGAAAAGGTTAAAAGAACGAAATTCAATACACATTCCTTTTTATATTTTATATAAATCGTATGATATACGATATACAAGGCAAATGTATTGGTGGGTTATCTGAATATATGTCACCGTTAACTACCTTTATGGTGACGACTTAATAATGTAGATCGTCATTCCAGACAAATAATTTTTCCTTAGATAGACTCAATTGTAAATGTGATAAATGACAGTCGCTCATGCAAGTGTGGTTAACATTTACTGTTTGATCAGAGAGTCGTTTGTTAGATCGAAAATGCCAAGTTTATTAGAACTGTATCCATAAAAAAAGGAACCCGCAGCTCGTAATAAAATAAAATAAACTTTAAAAATGACACATATCCCTTTACTGTTACATTTTATATAGAATAATGTAATATACATGAGACTTGTAATCACAGGTTCTTTGAAAAAATGTCATAATGTCTTCATATTTAAGATCGTAATTCCAAACAAACTTTGAGACTATTTTCCGTGATATAAGTGTATTGCAAATGGACAGTCGAACAAACAAGTGTATCTAGTAGCAGGGAGTCGTCTGTTAGTCGAACAGTGCCAATGTTAACAGAAATGCATTTATACGTATCATATGCATCAGCGTAGTTTTATTTCATTTTTGAAAGTTTTATTTGGTAAAAATACTTCAACTGTCAGGAGACATTCACGACAATTCGTAAAATTCGGCATAAAATGAAATTGTATCCAACAAAAGCCTTAAAAAAGATACAACACTCTTATAAAAAAAACAATAGAAAAAAGCATGTACGAAACGTTAAAATTAAATAGAAAAATAAACATGCTTTAAACTAAAGCACATCTACTTCCAAGATTAAATCTACAGTACAAATTAATTTTAACATAAAATTTTAATATTTTCAAAAGTAATAATTATTAATATTTTTAATCATGTTTTTACCAAATGCATGACCATTAGATGATTACAAATTAAAATTCATTGTAGTTATCAGTAGAAAAAACAATATTGACCTAAATAATCAATAGTATAATTATGAGAATCAGATTTTAGTTTATGGCGCCATTCTTTTAGCCTTTAAGTCGTAAAATGCATAAATCAGACAGAAAGTTGCGTTTTGATGAGCCTTTATATTTTACAGTCATGTTTAAATGCAGTTCGCGTGATGAAAGATACAACCGGACACAGGAAGACATAAAGCTACGCGTGACCGGATTTAAAATATTTGGTTAAAATTACATGTATATTGTACTATCCTTAAAATAAGTGTCAATTCGGCGGAAAAATGCACCAACATTATAAATAAAAAAGTAACAATTATATCTAAAAATCAGTTTTTGTTAAAAAACATGAAACCTTAATTCCGTAATCAGAATATTACGACCTTAATAATTAGGGGAAAAAATCAAACTCAATGAAATAAACACAATAATACGGTATTTAAATAATATGGTATTTTATTTTTGAGTGCATCTTTCCCAACAAACTCGAGATATATCAACTGAAGAGCATTTGCATGCCCACTCAAAGTAAGCCAAATAAGTCAGCACAAACAAATCAGAAAAAATCGCGAGTTGATCTCAGAAACAAGGACACGACTATCCTACGTGAAGGATCTTTATGATATGGAAACCTTTCCAGTACTTTTTCCACAGTGAATCAAGAATTGAACATAACTTAGGGAGTGTATCACTTGAGTTCTCATGATTAGCGTATGTCTGTAACTATACATTGCCGTTTTCTTTTTAGAAGATAACCGAATTTGAGCTTTATCGAGTTTTATATAAAGGGAATTATTAAGGTTGTATAGTAGTTAAACATTAAACAAAATAAAGTTGGTCGGTACATATCGTTCTAAATGATCAGGTGAAATCAGACGAAATATTGTCAGTTTATGGCACGTTGAATAAACTTAAGAATATAAGTATATTCTCCTTAAAGGTGTTTTCATGATGTTTATGAAATATGAAATATAGGTTGGGATGTGTACATAAAATATACCTACATCTTCTAATTACATGCATATTTGTATCACGTATTTGGGCAAACAATGATATAAAATAAAAAGAACGGTTATCATTGCAGTTTGAATTGAAAGTTAAGAAGCATTTAAGTATTGTTGCTTAAAAGTGTGTAACATTTAATGTTCATCACCGTTCATTTTGAACTTTAAACAAAAACTATGATTACAAATTTTTATGGAGTTATATTTTTTTAAAAATGTCAAAGATACATTGTATATTAGAAAACCATAGCTATCATGTAAATGTGACGTCATAAATAACAAACTGGTTCCTGAATTTTTAGTTATTTCCAATATAACATTGAAAGCATTGTGTTTTTCAAATGTATTAAAAAATAATAAAACGCTTAATTTTGTTTGTTTTGGGTTTTAGGTATAGGTCATATCGGTGGAGGAATACCTCAGGTGCCCTTCCCTGCATTATTTTGACGTCCCGTAAGCTGGCTGGATAGCTTTCTCACATGAAAGATCCAAAGTCCCTGTAGGGATTCGAACCCACAGCGGTGAGGGGAAAGTGGTTTGAAATCAACGGCCTTAACCAATCGGCCACGGACGCCCCACGCTTAATTATGAAATTGTGTCTAAATTTGAATGCACTAACTTCATAACATAATAATGTTTTGCAATTATTGCAAATATTGAATCTAAATTTCTGTTTTGGGGTCTTTTAAGGGAAATTTGTAATTTTGTACTAAGTGGTCCCTTATTTAAAGCATTGCCCTGAAAAAATAAAGTAACGTAAACTTAAAATTAACATACAATAGCTGTAAATTTTCAAAACTTAATATAAAAGCCATCTTAATTTTGCGTAATACAGACGTCATTTTTATAATAGTAGGTTTCTTTATATAATAGTTGGTTTCTTTATATAATAGTAGGTTTCTTAAAAAAAGAAAACAACATGTGATATCTCCTTTTTTGTTGCTAACGTGACGTCATGATAAAGATATAATTGAGTCGCGCCATGACAAAACCAAAATAGTGTGTTTGCGACCAGCATGGATCCAGGAAAAGACCTAACATACGTTCATTATTTTTATGACTAAGCAAAATAACAACTTTTTGCAATGGATTTAATGGGAGCGTCTTCAGTTGGATAGAAACTAAGACCAAACACAAACACAAATTCTTAAAAATATGTTTTTATTCTTTGAACTGAAACAGATCATATAAACTACCCTTTACACATATGAGTCTTTTGTTTTTCCTAAACAAACATGTCATGTCGTCAATTAATATTTCTAAAATAGTTAGTGTGAACTTTTGAACGTAATAGTAATATGATCTTCTCAATTATTTTGTCAATTTATCTACAAGATAAAAGCCAGGTTACTTTCAGATAGTTTCCCGCTAAACTGCACGACCCAAGTGATAATGATGTGTATCTACTCTCAGTATACCAACAGTTTAAACATTTAAAACATTCCAACTTAACTTAACGAAATTTCATACCTGAATTATTGTTTTAGTAAATATGTATTTAATATATTATTCATATCATTTATATTTGAATTCAAACAAAATTTACGTCAAAGAAATACATCACATTATGCATTTTGGTAACATTTTTTACATACCTTTTTATTACTCTTCCCAAATTAGAAATTCATTCAGAAGAAATTTCCTACAGCGTTCGCTTTTTTTTTCTTCTTTTCGTCACATTTGAATGCAATTAGCATGATGCCAAGTAAGACAGGCATAAAAGAAAGACTGGTGGAAGTGTTTCATTGTCTTTAAATATTCAACGTTACGTGACTGATTTTTAAATCACGAAATACTATCACACTGATGTTAAACCAAGCACGCACGTCTTTTTTGTGTTAAATATTATTTTATCTTATGTTACTTAAGGTCAAAATACATTTTCGTCGTAAATTTATAAATATGTGTTGGAAATCCTATTATATGATAAATGAATCTATTATCTGTCGATATCGATTTTCATAAACACTATACATATAATTAATCACTTTATGCAGCTATATCTTTATATTATAATTGTGTCAATTTTATACTTTATTAATTATACTGACAGAAAAATATATATATATAAATAATATCTTAGGTAAACATCTGCTTTAGTCACTATTTACAATTTAGCACACATTTGTCATCGTTTAAAAGTGCTACAAAAGTATATTTCTTTAGTTTAAAACAGGATTGTATTCTAACTACTAAATATGTTTTTGCAATTTACAAGTATAGTCCTTTAAATAAGTAAACAAAGCAAACATCCACTGTAAAACTTGCTATCGAATTTGAATCTATCAACCGAATTAATACAATGTACAACGTTAATAATTCGTTTAGATAAAAGCTAAATTGTGTTATAAGTATCAGAATTAAAACCATTATGAAATATAAAATAATTAACCATCTTTCGGAATCACTCATCTATAAAGTTTTATGCAACATAAGTTACAAGGAAAGTGTTTTAAGATGTCGTATGTGCCATTAGCTCAATTATTCTAAAATCAAATAGAAACTTTATTATTTTTTATACATCTCAGTGTCTACTTAAATACATAAAAATAATTTTCTTAGACCTAATAAAAACTCCGTTATAGTTAAAGCTGCAATGCATTTTCTATTTGTATTCATTTGAAAGGCATTTGAATCCAACTATTCTCAATTTATTTTACATTTCGGTGCCGTTCTGGAAAACATTGTGCGTGCATTTGGTTTTAAAGGCAGCTATCAGACGTTTTTTTGTAAAAATCTAAATTTAATTAAAAAGAAAACAAAAACAACATAAAATGGATATCTTAAACAAATGATGTAGACTTTTTGCTGTTTAAAAGTACACTTCCCTGTTTACTTTTGTCTATAAATCATCCAAAAATACAGCCTATTTAAGATTTTCATAAAAAAAACTCATATGAATGCCACTATAAACGTTTTTTGTAAAAATCTAAATTTGATAAAAAAGAAAACAAAAACAACATAAAATGGATATCTTAAGCAAATGATGTAGACTTTTTGTTGTTTAAAAGTACACTTCCCTGTTTACTTTTGTCTATAAATCATCGAAAAATAGAGCCCATTTAAGATTTTCATAAAAAAAATGAATGCCACTACAAACGTACAATTGTGATATTGATATTTCTGTTTTTATTTTTTTTTGAGTGTAAAATGAAAATTGGAACAGTCAGGTATTGGAGAAAAATTGTTTTAAAAACTTTGTTATTTAATAAACGGTTTATGACTTGAATGTCAAATTATTTTTGTACCACGCACTTTTACATTTATCATTAGGAGAAAATGTTAGGGTAAAACTATTAGAAAACTACTCACATTTATAAAGGTGTAAAATTTGTAATAATGAGTTTTTTTATAAGTAAAACCATGAATTTCAATTAAAAAGGACACCGATTTATCAGTTATAATAAACACATGTATATAACTGCATTTGAATTTCATTTTACACATAATTAGTATAAATATTGTGATTCTATTCGTATGGTACCAAAGAAACCAAAACAATCGAAAACTTGATATTGTGTAAAATACTTATAAGCTGTACACTTATTAAGAAATCGGCATTCATATAATAAATTACACAGCTAGCAGTTAAGTGAACGTGCATAAGTGATTATTCGGTTTGTATTTAAATAGTCCATTTCTTTTAATTCTTATAAAAAAAACTTATCACACATAAAAAGGATAATTTTTCTATCAAATGCCACGAAAGCTTATTATGAACACAATGTCAATGCTTATCATTCTATCGTTATAATTTAACCCTGTAAATTAATATATCCAAATGAAAGTGTCAATCACATTGAGACCCGTGTGAACGGAAACATTATCTTGCTTTAAGAGTAATATAACGAAACGATCACTTGGTATACAGAAGCAGGGTAATTTAATAATAAACGGGCAATTTTTTTTAAACTATCCAATGCCTACTATTTATATAAATATATCATACCACTTGCTACTTGTTTATATTTATGTACTTTTGTGTTTCAGAATATCATTCTTTAAGTACATCAAGACGATATTTACTTGCTTTGAATTTTATGTCAATTCATTATGGTTGAATCCGTTTGTTTTTATTCTTGATGTAATTGTTTCGGGTATATTTAAGGTATATTTAAGGTATTTAGATAGATATTTTGGATTGTTTGATTTTCAGTTAATTATATAACAGCATTTTGGTAGTTTCATAATCTGTACGCAGCTTGTTGCTAAATATCCAGTCCAGCAAATAATATTATAATAAAATATGAAATTTCCAAAGTGGAACAACTAAATCTAAAGTGAAATATCAACATCACAATTTTATTTTAAGACGATCATTGCATTTGTTTTACACACAATTCTGCAAATAATATTATAATAGAATATGAAATTTCCAAAATGAACAACTAAATCAACATCATATTTTATTTTAAGACGATCGTGATCGTTTTTGTTTTACACAAAATTCTACAAATTGACGTAGTAAAGGGGAAGCATCAGAGACAATTTTCCATTTTATGAGGTTATAAAATTGTGTTCAAGTTTATAAGACGAACATAAAACATAACATGTTATATAATACTCAAGTGTTATTTAGTTTATTGTCAGACTAAATGCATCCCCGTAGCGGTACTAATATTATATTAGTTGTTTAAATAAGATTAAATTTGTTAAGTGCTCCAATAAATATATGACATTTCTGTCTTTATTGGCGAGGAAAATGATACATGTTTCTTTACTTTCTATTTTTTAATTACCTGCATATCTGTTCGTGGTAATGTTTGTATCAATATCTTATAATTATATTCCTGGCCCGTGTTCACTAAAATTGAAGTATTCGGATCAAGATAAAAACTAAACAAAAATCATTGAATTTTATTTCCATTATTCAATTATCTATTACAATTTTATATAAACGTACCTGTAGGTATATGCTTATGGAATTAAAAAATATATGTATGTTAATGTATAAACATACGTATGAACGAGTGACAGTTTATTCAAAACTAAATGCTTTAATTTATTTTGATCCTGTTATGCTTGTTATTTGCATTGTTGTTCATCTTCACGTTTTTTTCTAATTTTTGTTAATGTTCCGTGTTATCATTTTAGTCTTATATAATCAATGTAAGTTTCATTAAACAACGACAATTTAGGATCATTTGAATATTTTGATACTTGTCATTCTACTTTATTATGTTACTTGAAGTTTTCCAGCAGTAAATTCAAAGCAAAACCTATGCTTCTTTTACAAAACATGACTTCAGAACCATACATAGAAGACACAAGATAATGTTATTTTAAGTGTTTGTAGCACAGATAAATAATTCCATGTGCGTGCTTTCCTCTCTTTCATAGTTAAGCTCAAGTCATTCAAATCTGTAAGCTTGGAAGAAATAAAATTCTAAGCTATAATTGTTTTATTTTAAAGTATTTTGTATCACATATTTTGGAATAAAGAAAATGTATAAGTAGGATAATATATAAATACACATGTATATTAAAGCTTATTTAACAAATCAAAGCACAGTAAAATAATCTGTAAATATAATGATTATTTAAAGGCATGCCAGTCAAATTCGGAATCCTTCTGATATGGTTGTCAGTTCAAGACATGCTATAGCCTTTCTCTGTTCTTTCTTATCGCGTGTTTATTTGAGAAATGTCTCTGATTAAAACTAGGTCAATGAGTTACGAAATCATCTTTCTTTTTGCAATAGAATAAAACACGACGCAGCTCTGATAAATATAAGGATATGTTTCAAACAACATAATTTCTTTACGTTTTCGCTGCAATTGTTTGAAATTTATTTTAAGACTCTCAGAGTTTTATTGATTTGTTAACTTATTTATCAAAAAAAAAAATTGTGTTGTGACCATCCGTTTTTTAATAATTGGTTTATACAATATACACGTTGGCTCGATTTTGTAGAAAGCTATAAGCTTTAAGACACACTTTCGAGTCCGTTCCTGGAATCAACCAATACTGAGCAATGAGCGTAAAGTTTCTTTTCAAGGAAACAACAACTTGCCCCTGACGGTCATTGAACCCATGCAGAGAGCAAGCAATCACTAGTCCGAGGCGTTCTTCATCTAGCCATGTTGTCATATTATTTATTTTGCATTTGTAATGAAGTCATAAATTTATTTATAAGCAAAAGTTTAACTCAAGATTATTCTTTGCGTGGTCTTTAAAAGACAACATTTTTTTCCTTACGTGAAGTTGGCCTACATAATTATGTATGTGCAAAACCTTCCTTTTCGAAATATCATTAACGATGTATAAGTGAATCAAATATGTTTTATATTTGCTTCACAACTGGATATGTAAGTTTTCAAATGTCAAAAGAATCAAACAATAGAAATGAAGCACAGATAAATGAGCTTTTTCATCTATAAAGCGTATACTATCCAACACAAGTCCAAAGCATTTCTTTGTTTAAGATTACAAATGTAGGTTTACCAGACACTTATGACATAAAATGTAGGTAAAATAGGAATATTTCAACCAGGTTTATTTTTAAGTATTAAACTTAATTTCGAATGTTATGAAATATGTATTTTGCGATATTTATAAAAACCATATAGTGCATTTGATACAATGGAAGACACAATTGCTTCAAAATTTTATCTGAATCATTTCATCTAATGAATTATTTACAATTTCGCATTTTTTTTATTCTATATACAAGTAAAATTAGATCTTTTTGAATTCAGCTGTATTTTTGACATCCAATATACTTCTCCCGCCCAAAATAAACCTTAAAAGTAAAACAGCAATAAATATCAATCATCAATCATCAATTCATAACCGAACGCATTCAAACATTATAGAAAGATAAAATTAAATATAAGATATATGTATGATATAGGTGTTTATTTTGCTTTTAATAAATTAAGCAATTGTATGACGCATGTTCATAAGATTGATACTTACATTTATGACATGTTAAAAACACCCTGAAAATAGCTTATATATCTTTATATTTAGATAATTGTTTCATGATAATGATATAATGTTTCACCTATACAAGTGCTTTCTGTATGTGTAACTGGAACCATGTAACCAGAGCGCATATTGATGTTAAAATGACACACAGAGAGCCTGATGTCAAGTTAGTCCGGTAGGAGAGTCTGTTAATTACCTTTAATCATTTAAAGTTTCGTGACGAATTGCTAGTGCATAAACATTCAAATAGTTATAGAGAATCTTTAATGAAACACTTGACACGTTTGTAAGCAATAATTGCACTTTAAATAATTCATGTATTTGTATCACTGAAAGAAAATGAACATATCACTATTGTTGATTTATGTATTGAAATAAATTTCAAATCATTACGCTAAATGAATTTTCATTCTCTAAAACTCAATCAATCTATTCTTCAACATTCCACAAAGGGAACATGGGTTTTCAGACATCGGTATCGACTTATTGTTTCATCCTTTTAATAGGTTTTGTTTACAACGACATTGTTGTGTCAAACCTGAAAACAGAAAAAATCTTTTCAGATAATTAGTTTAACCTGTGTGTAAATTGTCAAATAGGTATGTAAACGCCATTCTGGCGATAACAGCATCCAACCCTAGATAAGAATATAAGTGAACAACATTTCAGCATCCATTGATTTTGTTGGAGGTCATTTACTGACAAAATTAAGATTAAATGAATACTGGTTTTCGACATCAAGGAAGTTTGCACGAAAAAGCTCCTGGTCACACTTTACAAATGCTTTATGTCTTTATGTATTAAAGTAATACTTTGTCTGTTTTATAACTTGTTTTATAAATGAGTATTAAACAATACTCCTGTTATTAATGTATTTGAACTCTGTGCCTCTTTTCTGATGTAGAATATATATAGCTGTATTAAGATCGAGAAAGTTAACCTTTATTATTTATTTAGAACAAGGGAATCGGTGATACTTAATAAAGTCATTGATATGATTTAGAGGAGAACATAAAAGGTTCTTTTATTGCATTTATATTTCTTATTAGCTGCTAAAGTACTCAGTTATGCAATTAAAACAATTCACCAAACAAAAAAGGCCAATTACATACTGATAATTGTTTATTAATTTCAATTTAACTCAAAGTGTTTGGTATGTCTTATACTTTCTTTTTGCCTTACTCTGCAAACACAAATTTGTGAATTTCAAAAAATGAATCGGATAATGAAGCATTTTTTATACCAAATGGAAGTGATTAATGTCGTTGTCATGCAGATGATGAATGATGATCGTTTCTTCTGGATTATTTGCAACCAAAACAAAAGGAAATATACGGAAGAGCCTTCTGCAATGGGTTTCTCTGCTATAATTCAATCATTTAACAAGAAGGTGATTCACTGAGCCATCTCAATTAAATCTTTGTCTTAATCAGATCAATCATACGATGTCAAAGTTCACGTACATACCTCAAAATTATACTATGCATATTGGAAAAAAAACCTTTTGTGCATTGTCCACGTTTTTACAAAATGATGCTTTAGCAACGGAGTGGCAAATACTTCATGCCTATTCAAATATTCCTGAACTGAAGATAGAATAAAAACTTTACATTACCCTCTTCTTATGCTTACCCTGCTGAACATTTTTAGTTCACCAGCGCATAGCTTTTGTCGATTAAATTCAAAATAAATATCAACTAGTTGATATTGGGAGTTTGTTGAAAATTATTACAAATGTCTGTTAAGACGACGTGACTGTATTTTAGTTCAATGTTATACCTTTGGTGAGGATTGCTATTATCATTTGAGTCTTACAATTAAGAGTATATGTAAATCGTAGCTATCGAATATTATTTTACACGCGTTTTGAAATAATTTTGTTTCCAAATTGCCAGGTTGGTTCTAAAATATATTATTGCAAGATATTCAGACTTATAAAATTGCCTCTTAACAATTCCCGAGAAACCATCAATTAAAAATAGATATTGCAAGACATAAAACATAATGTGTTATTATTTGTATATATGACGGGGAATAAAGTAATGAATTTTACCATTTCTTATGTAAGAATGTTTTCGTGATAACATTACATTTAATTATTTTTAATTACTTAATATGAATTTTCATCCTATTTAAATATGATTATTATAATGAATGCCTATATTATATTGTATATATAGATTTAGAAAATAATATTTGTCGCACTTTCTTTTAAGGTATTAAACTGTTTTCAGGAAAATATATGTCCTCAATTGAAAATAAAATGCAAATGCTGTTATCTCTTATGATTATTTTATTGACCATAAAACGCAAGCACTGTGTAATTCTTAACTTTATTGCTTCAATTTATTCCCATCTGAATGTTATAATGTTTGCATTAAACGAAATAATCATTCAATAACAACACAGAAAACGCGATTTTGTTAAATTTATTTCTATTTCGGATAAAAGCATTTTTTTGGCATTGTTCAGGTTTTAATAAACAACTGTATAAAATTTAATATCGTTGATTTGCATTGGAAAAGCTTTCAATAAACCTAATGTTCCTGAGCTTATTTTAAATAATTGTTTGTCTGGAGAAATCATTACTGCCATTACTACTGAAAACATATGCTAAATTTCCAGTATTAAAAAGTTAGAACGATCATATTTACTTCTTTATGCATTTCATTAAATAAGATACACAAAATTATATTTTTGTATGAGTACAAACAACTTGACATTGTGTAGCATATTTGTAGCATCGTACAAGAGTGTTAAAAATATTGTATGCTCAAATTTTATATTTGAAAATATTTAAAATTGCTGCACAATCTCTTTGTAAATGTAAAATAAACATGTTTTTACTTAACACAAAGTAGATATATTGTGTTTGAAATTCTACACACTATAAGTGGTTACAATATGAATATATAGTGTCATTAAAAAAGCTGCCAGCTTTTTTAAGAAAAGACCACTGTGATGGGAACACAGCTTCCAATATATAAATTATTCATTCTTTTATTCAAAATGGAAATATTTGGCTAGAATTACATAGATTTCAATAAATATCTGTGATAAAAATATTTTTGACAAGAATGACCATAGTACAATGTATATCGGTTATCAGAAAATATATATTACATGCGTTGCATATCTTGATATTGTCAATTATGTTTGCAAGACGCATGCCGTTTATTCCAAAAAAATGAAATGTTTTTTTTTTGGAGCTATATGACACTTTTTATGAGTATTTACATCAAGCATTGTGTGATTCAGGAGTCGATTACTGATTGTCACAAATCAGTCTTATATGTGTTGTCGATTCGTTAGTTGATTTGAGTATTGTTACTATGTATATGAGCGCCGTCATGACAAAATGACCCTTCGGGCAATTTTCTTCGATTTTATAACCCGATATATAATTTTTACCATAGAGAAAGTTAAGAAAGTTTTATGTCTTTCAAGCAAAGTAATTATAAAATTAAATATATTAATCAGAATATGTGCATTGATCTGGCGAATATTTCTTACTTTGGGTGGTTAAAATGCGTAAGCTACAAGAACAACTTTTTACCACTTACATTACATGAAGAATACCATAATGAACATGCCATCGGATGAAATATCTTTTGGAAACATAATTATAGACAATGTTGTTTTCCTGCAGAACACAAATGTTATATTTATTACATTAATTGGTAAAAAATATGAAAATATTGTTATTAATAGAATAAAATTTGTTCAAATGTTAAAAAGCATAACATAGCTATTACATACAATTTATCATCAAAGTTAGAGAACATCAAACTAAAATTTGTTGAAGTGGTAACAATCTTCATAAAGAAATATTATATGCTTGTATTAAAGAAATTGTTGCAGAATAAGATAAGAAACGTTGCTATTTTACCCCATCAATGATCACGTAATTTCTTAGCTAAGTCTGATTTTTTAAGAACGTATGACAAAGCGTTCCTTGTAAAAGTTTTGATTTACTCATGATCACACAAACTACGTAATGTTAATTGCTACACAATAGGCGCCTCACAAATGTGACCGATGTTTACGGTATTCACAAATCAGATATGTAATTCTAGGTTAATTCAAATGACATTGAAAGGTTATTTCTTCGAGAACCAATTTACTGGCAAACAGTTAATTTAAACTAATAAAATAGGGTATATAGGGCTATTATACAGTACAATCGAGTGTAAATATTGAAAAGGAAAAACAAACGTACTGCTGCTTGTTAAAACAGTTAACTTTTATAACCGTACGACGATGACATGTCTTCGTTTTGCTATGTATATGCAAGCGAATGATTAATAAATATAATGATTTCAATTAACTCGTAGTTTTTAAATAAATATATTCTTTAAATTGTATGCGATAAGAACAACAAATATGGTAATTGTATATGATGCCGTCTGATACTGATATTTTACACTATATTTTTGCTGCGCGTGTAATGCAAACATATTTTGTCGTATTTTATGAAAAACTCGTTATTTGCCTGACTTATATAGATACATCATCTGCTCTAGGAGAATTATTTCCTAGGACATAAATTACTTTATCTCCATGAAAAATTGTTGAGTTTGGAATATTTAACAAGATCTCTCAGAATCCTTGATTAAACTTAAACTAAGATCGCCAATAAGTGCATGGATGACGCACAAAAGGTTGACAAAAAGTTCATTTGAATTCGCACAACTGTGAAATAAATGACCTAGTTGTATATAACCTTTTTTTTCTCAGCCATTCCTATTCCAATATACAGTCATTATTTAATGCTATTTGATTGCTTGGTTTGCGCATCACGGGTTTATGTATGATATGACGCAGAAACAGGAAAGATAGTAAAAGGGAAGGGTTAAACGTTGGTCATCACGTGAAGGCAAGTCTGCAGTCACAAGTGGGATTTTAACATAGGTTTTTTATTACTGGACAAATATATAGTTGTACCAGCTGTCATCAGCAATATCTTATGACCTCTATTTTACCATGCCAAATAAGTGGGGGAAAACACATGCAATGGCAACATACAAATCCAAACCAATTGCAGTTATATTGTCTAAAATAAAATTAAAAGAAAAGTAACTTAAAACATAGCATATATTTGACATGACATTCATACTCGAATGAAAAATGAAAAACAAGGTTAGTTACAAGGCTAAATAGAGTACTAAATAGATTTGGTATGAAATTGTTTAGAGTCTGAAAGTAGAAAGACATGATAATGAAAAATTGATATTATTGGGTCCAATAATAATTAAAGATACACTATGCTCATCCTTGAGTTAAATCTTTTAATAAAAGAAGTTTCTTGAAATGTGTGAAATTATAACTGAATATATCTCATTTAAAAAGAAAGAATAAATAAAAATGAATTGGAAACTGTGTTCCCTATTACAGGTCATGTAAAGTTGTCGTATCTGTAAATAAACTTCCAGTTCTTTTTAAAAACTCTTTGTTTTCCTATTGTCACCACACCACCTGCTGTGTGTAGAATTTTAAACTTACCATATTTACTCTATGTGCAGTCAAAACATGTTTATTTTATATTTACAAACAGACTGCGTTGCATTCGATAACAACCGAATTGACCAAAATATATATTAAACAGTGGATGGTAACATGATAAAAACACTGGAAGTTCGTTGGACGTTTTCCATTCAATAGGAAAAGGTACACAATTGTGTTAAATATGAACGAATCAAACTTAAAAATCTTCAAAAAATATACCGATCCATTTTTGCTACATTGTACTTATATATTTTGAGATGTTCTTAAAATTAAAATGAAAAATATAATTATGTATTAAATGTAAATTTACAAGTTTCATACAGTTAATTAAAAAATAATGAAAATGGCTTCGACGTCACCAAGATAGATTTAACAAGACTCGATATAAACCAAGGGAAAAATCCCCAAAAATTCAGATACAATACATATAGTGCACTTAAACATATAGTGCTGACAATTCAAACGAAACAGACGATAGTTATAAATCTAAATTTAGAAGCACATCCCAAGGAATGGGTCAACAGATGAGAAACAACTACTGTCGAGGACAGTTTATAAAAAAAACAAGATTTTAAGCTTTTAGATGATATCGATGTTCCCCTCTGTCGGCTTAATAGAATTCCTGCGACGAATGCTTTAAGTTTCGTAATGATTTTTCAAATAAAGACTGGTATATAAAAAGTAGAATTTTCGTATTGAAATTCCTGTGTTTATGTCTATATGACCGAGTTTTTTTTATATAAAAGCACTTTTATGCAGAGGTCATAATCTGATTTTCATTCTAACGTGGTTAAAGCTTGCTTTTAAGAAAATCGGAGAAAATGGTACAATTTCTGTATAGTTATAGTTCGAAAATCATAAACATACATTAGAAAAAAGTAAAGTCATGTTTGAAAAAGTATAATAGTTTAATTTTAAGAGTCTAAAATAAATTATTATATCAATCTTAACATTTTGTAGGTACTTTTTCTTGGTTGATTAATAATGTTATACAGGCGAGGATTCCAATCATACAGGTCATTCACAATTTTCTGGTCTAAATGCTTTCATTGAACCCGCAAACCCAACCCATTAGTGTTTTATCTTGTGAGAAGGGGGTTATTTATTCTTTGTAATTGTAAATTTTGTATCTCAGTTAAATGTTTGTATCTCGAGGTTTTGTTAGTGGCAATTTAAAAGCCATTTACTTCTTAAATTAGGTCGGTGATATTTCAACGTTAACGGTTTTCCTGCTTTAACTATTTATGCGACTGATCTATAATTATCGTTTACTTGAAACTATTTGTTTATTTATATAAATTAATTGTTGTTCACATGAGGTAGATACTAAAATTGAACTAATCTTAGTGTTTTTTCATGTTAAAAGTTGACTTAGTTTACTTTTCAAATGTTAAAGTGATACTTATATATTCCCGCTGATTTTTCTTCTTATTGGCAAGTAAAGAAAGTGGTTTTTCAAGAACGGTACATTTTACATTAAAATATCGTCTTACATTTTAGATAAAGTGTAGGTTTTAGATGTGTTCTTATTGAAAACATTTCAATCCAACTAACTTTAACATTTCTAATCAAAATGTGTGAACGATGTGTCTGAGTATTTACATTTAAACAACTGAAATAGCTGTAACTGGAATACAGAAATATGAGATATAAAACAAGCTATAACCAATAGTATGTTGACTAAAGTGCTGTAATAATATCATAAAGTGGAATCATAGAAATAGAGAGTACGAAACCAATACTGTACTTTTAATAAAAGACATGTCTGTGTGTGTAAAATGTTTGTATAATGGTTCCATCATCTAAAATCATTGTCATATTTGAATCCACAATATAAGAAGGGTCTTCTTTAGACAATATTTGGGCCTATGACCATGAGATTTCCGCGTGGCATTGTTCCGGCGATTCGTTCTTTCTCTATATAAATAGTATAAAAAAAAGAAAATGATCAAAGAAAGCACTCTAGGATGCTTTATATAATATTAATCGTAATCAAGATGTGCTTTCCAGTAGTAGTTCTTTTGTTTGTAATTATTTGTGTAAAATTTCAAGGAGACCGACACAATCTGCCATTGACGTGGCCATGAAAGATGATCACTTTTCTATTCCATTAACTTTAACCTTTAAGATTCATAACAAACAATGTACTTTAAGAGTGCAGCAAGATAAGTGTTTCACAATAATTTTTGTTGTTGTTGTTGTTGTTGTTTGTAATATATATTTGCTTTATGCAACTATACTACATCAATCTCCTACGCAGTGATCTCCCCTTACAGCACGATTAGATCTCTGCCATCACAACATTTTCGTCAAGATTTTTGACGATATCAATTTTTTTCAATTTTTACATTTATTTTAAAAAGTAAACACGGTTTTGCTAATGATTAAGAAAATATAACAGACATAGGTACAAAAAGTTTTTAAAAAAACAGAAAGAGAAAAATGACATTAGATTTTCTATGTAACGGTCGATATTTACATTTGAATTTCGACGTTACGTCATGTGACTTTCATCATCATGTGACGTCTGTGAAGGCAGTGATTACAATTCTGCCAAGGGAAGTAATCAGTGTGAGGAGTTTGATACTACATATATCTGCACTTACTGTAAATGAAGATCAAAAACAAAAAATGAATTATTTCAAGGAAACGAAAGTAGAAACAATAATGTTTATTTTGAAACAAAGTATTTGAAATACAGTCAGGTGTGTTTTCATTTATATTTCTACTACCTTCAATTCAATTCAATAAATTATTTCACACGGTGCATATCCATATCGGTACCCTCTTTGCGAAATCTGCTCAAACGGTACCCTCTCTGAACATGCACAGGTCATTCTCTGCTTAAAACAAACCAGCGATGGATACCAATCCAGTAAAATTTCATTGTAATAAGGAAAGGAGGTATGTCACGTAAAAAAGATGTATACCACGGAACACTAGGATGTTTTATTTATGTGCTGATTTGTCATGTGCCCGATTTTCATGTACTGCAACTTCACAATAAGCTACAAAAAATCGACATGTCTTGCTTCGCCCATCACCTCGACATATTTTTCGGGCTGACATGAACCTGTGGCTTGATTATATATGAATTATACATATTTAATATGTTCATATACATATCATCTTCGGACAAATGGCAGTATATTGTCAAAAATAAATGTAAAATTTATAAAAACACCCTACTTTCGGTTTTGCAGCGGCACGGGCTACCTCTCTTCATTTGAATTTTTATATCACAGGTACCCTCTCATTTTTTAACACATAGGTACCCTCAAAGCACGACATATGCTTTTATTTGCGTTAATCATTAAGTATGTAATATTTACATAAAAGTAAAAAGGATTACATACACACTTGACGATTAACGCAAATAAAAGCATATGTCGGGCTTTGAGGGTACCTATGTGTTCAATAATGAGAGGGTACCTGTGATATAAAAAATCAAATGAAGAGAGGTAGCCCGTGCCGCTGCAAAACCGAAAGTAGGGTGTTTTTATGAATTTTACATTTATATTTGACAATATACTGCCATTTGTCCGAAGATGATATGCATATGAACATATTAAATATGTATGATGCATATATAATCCAGCCACAGGTTCATTTCAGCCCGAAAAATATGTCGAGGTGATGGGCGAAGCAAGACACGTCGATTTTTTGTAGCTTATTGTGAAGTTGCAGTACATGAAAATCTGGCACTTGACAAATCAGCACATAAATAAAACATCCTAGTGTTCCGTGGTATACATCTTTTCTACGTGACATACCTCCTTTCCTTATTACAATGAAATTTTACTGGATTAGTATCCATCGCTGGTTTGTTTTTAGCAGAGAATGACCTGTGCATGTTCAGAGAGGGTACCGTTTGAGCAGATTTCGCAAAGAGGGTACCGATATGGATATGCACCGTGTTTCAGCTCGATAAAAATAATTGAACTCATAATGTTTTCAAAACACGACAGTGCAAAACATAAATACACAAAACAGATTTTTGAAATATACTACATCAAAACAAACATAATATTTGAATTTAATTATAAAATATGAAATCAAACGAAACGAGAATTTCAAAAGTCGAAACTGATTATAATTTAGTATAATGTGTGAAGGTCTTTCTCTCTTGGATATCATTTCCAGAAAGAATCTCAACTAAATCCAGGAGTTTTATCTAACCCATTTGTTCTGTCATAAAATGTAATGATTTTGAGTGTTTAATTAAGTATCAGTTTTATTGTGTATGTGCTAGTCTGCACTTTTATTGATGTATGACTCACTTCCAGACACATCTTACAGAGGAGGTCAGCGAAACCGATTTGTTTTGATTATGTTGTTGTGTTTTTGGTCACGTCATTTTAATATACAAATCTATACTTAAATAAGGATCTGATTCAAATTACGTGTCAAAGTTTGTGTTGTGTAAGAGACATTTAACAATACATTTAATTATTAATTGAGAAGAATGTAAATTCCATGTATTATGTTATCAAATCTATAGATAATTTGCTGCTATATTCCTTCAAATGTTAACACAGTATTCGTCATAAAAAGAAGCAGTAAAAATTTAATAGAGGTTAACACACTCAATAACTCTTTACCTTAATATATCTTTATAACATATTTTATTACTTTGCATGTACTAGTAAAAAAGAGCACAATTAACAGTAAATTAATTGCTTCTATTCTAAATAATCTTATTTCAAGTGATATTGTTAGCACCATAAAAAGTTGTTATTTACTTTGTTAAAAATTGAACAGAGGTGTAAAAGTGTGAAAGGCAACAAAAGACTTCTGTGTTTAAAATGAAAGATAATTGCATTGTATTACAGTTGACTGGTTACTAAACAATGAGACATGAATATATGTGGTAAATATTGTTTGAAAAAGTATGTTAAATCATGAAAGTTGAAAATTGTAATGTTTACTTTGATTAAAATGATTTTATTTCTTTGCTGAATAATGTTTGCTACTATTTTGTTTGACACTGTGTATTTGATTAATACTTTGACGAATATATAAAAGGGATGGTACTGATACTTAATTACTTATAAATTACCCCAAAATAGTACTGGTACTGCAGTACCGAGCTAAAATCTAGTACTGGTACTGGTACTTTAGTACTACACCCTAAGTACTGATGCAGCTCTGATTATAAGTTATAAGTTCTTAAACAAAAACAGAAAGAGCTGTTACAGTATTGATATATTTAAAGCGCATTACTTACATTCCTAATATTCGTTTGTACTTTAAAGTATGGTGATGTTTAAGATGTACTATATTTCAACTGACTCATACAATATATGACATAATTTTTCTGTCAATATATTTCTTACTTTCCTCAACAAAAGAGTTATATATATATGGACTGCTTTTTTATCTCGAAACTAATGTGTCTGTCTTACTGTTAAAGTACAAAGCTATAACATGATATTGTATCACAAATGACAGTTATAAAAATGTCTAGACTGGGTTGTAATTAGAAATCAGTCTACTTTTCCGCACATTTCTATTAATACATGTCCAGACAAGAAAGGCAAAACGAGGGCACGATTTTGATAATTAACATTTGTACGGACATTAAAATTGTATTGGTTCAACTGTCCATTAGACCGACACCGTTTACAACGTACCGAAAGAAATTATGCTCTTATATGAGGCAACATTCTTATAAATGAGGTAACAACTTTAATAAAATCCTTGCTTTTGTACATCTATATGCTTTTTTATCAGTCTTTATATTTACAGTCATATCCACATTAATTGTTATAATAATCAACTTCATGCTCAATGTACACTATGTTTTGATGTCAATGTTTATTGTTATTCTTTTATATACGAGTTATATGATCAAAGTTTTAGGGGAAGACAACTATTTACTGAATGAAGTATGTCAAATGTCCTTTTTAAATCATTTTAAATACTTGAATGAAATACAGCTGTTCAGATTAAACGAATCCATCTTAATTAATCCATCCACGCTTAAAGTATTATGTTTTCTTCAATTTCAAAAATAAACGTTTCAGAATAATTCCTCTTAATTTTCAATAAAACTCACATCCTATTTAAACCAACATTATGATATTATTTCCTATTGATCTGCGTTTGTGTTATATGCATTTATCCATTGACAATTAGCGCATTAAGTTAACACATACAAATCGTTTTGTTATGCAAATGTTGCATATAACTGATTATTTCGAATGTTTTAAACTTCGATTGTGTTTGAAGCTACGAGCTTGTTGAAACACTCTCAAATTATTTTCTAGGTATCAGAATGTAAATTAATCAACACGTGTTAACGGCTGACCGACAAGAAATACTTAGACACTAAGTTCGACGATATGTACTTGATTATGCAGTCAGATGTTACTCATATGTTTCAAAAACATTCAACACAAATAGTCAAGTCATCTCGAAATATGCAAATTGTTTTAGGGAAAAGTATTTGTTTGCAATGACGCCAATCATTACTATTTCATGAGAGGACCGTATTAGTTTCTATCAAAGTGACAAAAAATTATTCACTTTGAATATTAATGATCAAGTATTGTATTTTTAAAGCATGTACATTTTGTTGCTGTTGTTGTTTTCTTTAGTGTAATTACATGTACTATTTTTATATTATTAATATTATTATTATAATAATTATTTTTACTATTGTCATTATAATCATCATAGTCTTATTTAATTTTGAATTTGCCTTATTTTTTATCATTATTATAATAAAAATTATTATTATTATTATTTTGTTGTTGTTATTATTATTATTATTATTATTATTATTATAATTATTATTATTATTATTATAATTATGGTTATTATTATTATTATCCTAAATTTGGAATTTTCCTATTAAAAAAGTTAATCCTAGAATTAGATTTTCTGCTCAATTGTTATTGCTTTGTTCAATATATTAATTTTATTTTTCCGGTTTATTTTTTTGGGGTAATACTGTTATTTTTAATGCCGAATAAATAATCACAAAAATAAATTTTATTACTAAAACATTAGACGTGTAAGCTCCGTTCATACCAGCGTGATGTTGCGTTTCAGTTTAAATTCCATAAATATTTAAATTGATATTTATAAATAATTATGCTGCTCTTCATCTAGAAATATTATCTTTCAGCCCCTATAACATTAATATCTTTCTTTGAAATGTTTTATATGCGGGTCTAGGTCTGCAAGAGTTGAAGTGCACTCTCTGCATATTACATTTTGTTTACAATGAAAACGGGTTTGGAATTGTGTTATTGCGTAATTTTGAATGGTTGTCTAAATTGTATGTGTGTTGTTGTATTTGTTTCTGTTTTTTTAAACGATAGATTTATTTCATATTGCATTTCAAAAGCAGATTTGAAATTTGAGTAAATATTTAAAACTTGTCTGATATGATAATCACGGAAATTGATAACAATGCTTACTTAATGTTTAATATCCCCCCACAATGTATGTTTTTGTTTGAAGAAAACCATATCACTACGGTACAAAATAGATTTGTGTCCTTCAATTATTGCTAATCAAATGATAATAAGTTCGACGTTTTATTAGGTACGGGGATGGAGCGGGAGAAGGGATATCTCTTACACATCAAATGCCATATGGCGACATTTTTTACTGGATGAGAAATACCTCAGGGGCCCTCCGTACCTTACTTTAGGAAAAACGGGGACCTCAGTTAATCTAGCGTTAGCTACATAGCATCAACACATAAAATAATTCAATGTACTTGACGGGAATAGAGCTGACAGAATGCTGTGGCCAATTGTGGAGGTCGACAACCATTTCCACCTGGCCATTGGGGTCCATCAACATTGTTAATTGATAATATAGTCAAGTAATAACCAGTAACACGACATGCATCAGTCTCATGTCTTCATGTGATATGTTCCTAACGGAAATATAACGGAAGCCCAAAAGTAACCACAACAATGACTATGAAATAAAGAAAGTATTTAAATTCTAAACTGCTGAACAATTTAAAAAGTATCTGAAACATTTTACATGTTAATTGGCACAATTTTAATATTTTTCAGTTATACATCACCATTTTATGTAAATGTTTTTCAAGACTTTTAAGTTTATATTAATATAAAATACTTTATCATATTAATTTAATCTATAAAGCATTGCAGTTTTCTAAATGATTGTCAGGGAAAGCACTAAGTTTAGCGAAAAACTAGGTCAGGACAAATCGTTAGGTAACACACTTTTGCTAGTTTGAACAAATTCAAGATAAGACGATTGCATGTCATGCATATTGTATTCAGTATATTTTGAGGTCCATCACAAAATTTAATCAAAGAATCTGACAGATTTTGCTCAAAATACAGCATTTAATCATTTTCCATGATAGATTGTTTTCTGTGTATTCAAATGACATTGCGCCCAGAAGAGAGCAAATGATGTATATCTTTAAGTCAGGCAATTTTAAAATGTTCCCATACAAACTGTAAGAGCTGCTGTCTTAATCATGCGTACAGGAACACTAAATAATATGTAAAAGTAGTATCTAAATTAATATTAAATTAATAAATTAATATTTTTGATAGCAAAAAAAGTTTTCTTGTTCATAACTTAAGCAAAAATAGTCATGTGTTTCGTATGTAGTAAAATTGGCTGTAACATTGATCTCGTTTGCTTATGGTCTGTATTAAATAATGCTACCATTTTCAAAACATAACATAAACGTTCGGCCTGACACATTTCGTTAACCTTACTGACGTTAAATATGTTCTGTTTTCAAAGTTAATCCAAGTGTCATAATGAATGTTAGTATTTTACTATTATAACGTGTTTTTCTTTTCTGAAGATTATATTTTGTGATCTTATATGTCTTCAAAATAACATAAAGTTATCATAGAAACAATGCATTACTAAATTACCCAGTGTAAAATAGCCTAACAAAATAGACTACATATTGAAGGGATGTATGCCAGTACGCCTCCTGACAAAGAAATCTTCTATTCCAATTTCGTCTAAATAGTCTGTTATAGTTTTGATAAATCCAGATAACATCGGTAATGTCTGAATCGATCAATCAGATACTGAGAGCTTGAACACATCAATATAAAATAACAAACATGAACTGTTCAACAAACAGTTAAACAATAATTATAAATAATCGTGAATAATATGCTTGCTATAAGGCTATATGAACGGATATTACATTGTCAAAATCTCTCTATTTCCGGTGCATTATTCAAAGTGTTGGTGCCTAGTTCAGCAATTAAGTGTAGCCACTGGCACGATGATGTGCCTTCGGTGCAAACTGAAAAAAGCATTTTTTCGGAAAAAGGTCAGTTTTTCGTAATGCCTACGACATTATTGTTGAAGTCAATTCATGTGAAATATCAGTGAAATTGTATATTTTGCTGGTGTTGTTATTGGTTCGTTTTGTACAGTCAAAAAAGATAAAATTTAAAAAGTCGAAATGATACATCTGGATATAGTACCATTTTTTATCAGTTGGCATGTTGTTTGTAATAAACAAAATTTTCTCATTTTAATTCATACTTTCTTATCCTCCAAAGATTATTTTTTATTTTTATTTCAGCGTTGCGGGTGTGTGGTTTAGCCAATGTTAGGAGAAGTGAATGTTAGCTTGCAATTAACACTACCGTTCATTGACAAGCTCAATCAAACCGAGCCTGAAACAGTTTCAATTTCGACGTATTGGGCTTTCATTTAATTCATTAATGATAATTTTGTTTCCCGTTTCTCTAGGTTTTTTTTTGTTTGTTTTTCTTTGGGGGGGAGGGGGGGTTGTTGCTGTTGTTGTCGTTTTTTATGCAGGCAGGATTTGATAATTTCCCAATTAACAATAATACATATTCTAGTGCTTTGGCAATTGCATCAGTAAACATACTTTTTGTTATCCTTCATTCTGTAACGTTTACAATATACTAATCACATGGCATTTTAATTTACTGACAAAATGCTTGCAAATAGAAGGATTTTTATCATGATCTGTTTACGCATTTCTACCTTACTTTTACGCAAATTTAAATTGCAAATATGTCATGGAAGACATGGATTTTTTGTTCTTTTGGTTTTTGTTGTTGCTGCTGCTGTTGTTGTTGTAATTTAACGTCTTTTTATTCGAGACGACGTTTTATTTAATATGTTTGATTTTGCACCAATTATATTTCAGAAGTTGATGTTGTAACAATTGAAACGATAAGAATACAATGTATAAACATAGTTCAATGATAATTTACATAGAACTTGATCAAATAGTTCAAGCTCAAGATCAAGTATTCGTCTATTCTGAAAATATATAATAAAGACACCATTTTGATGTTTGCAAACCGTCAAAATACTAAACGGCTACAACTTATACTAATATTTAGTGTATATTATATGTAAAAAGGTTCACTTGTTCGAGACAAAAATTAAAACATTATAAAATTATCCTTTCTTGTAAATATTTGAAAATCTTCTATATTACAAATTTGCATGTGGAGACACGAGTCTTTCCAATAAATTCAATTGTGTATGCAAATATCTTTAAATATCTAACATTCATTAAGTTTGGTGACATTTTAATACTTACTGAAAGGTCGTTTTTGATCATGATGAATAGACTAATTACATTCTTTCGTATTTAAATACTACTGGAAACCTATAGAAAATGTGTGTATTTAAATAAATTCCTCATTCAATATAATTATATGTTGTATATGTTTAAAGATAATTAAAACACAAACTTAAGTAAACTTTTCGCAATAAATATATTTCATGACAAAGATACACATAACAGAAACATTTACAGCAGCGTATTTTTTGAAAATCTGAATTGAATAATAAAAAACACGTAGTAAAGGTCTATGTCGTGTTTTTATAGTTCAGTTTTGTATTTACCTCGTGCTCTACAATTACGTAAACTGCTATGCTTATGGCTCAACATTTGAATTATGACAAACAAAATTCATCAAGAATAGATTTATGTTATATACTTATTAAAAACTAAAATCTAGCTTGTGTTAAGAAAATATTATTTGTCTAAAGATAATAAATTCGAAACTTATGTTGGCTTTGTTCAATGGCTAAAGTTATTTGACAATTAAAAACCAATAAAAAGGCTCGCTTAGAAACTATCAATATTTTTTATTGCATAATGATATTTTCAGGACATTCATAAAGCTGTTTTCAGGCCAATGTTACTATTAATTTAAATTGTATATAAACCTTATTACATTATCGATCCACAGGCAATATGTAGGTCTTCAAAATAATTTATAAAGTAAAAACAAAACATTGTCATATTCTTAGATTTCTTTAACGTTTGAATTTATATTAATTTTCTCCTTTGAACGTACATAACAAAGTTGAACAAATCAAAAGTAAATTCGTTTGGCTTGTGTGCATAAATATCCTTCTCATATTAAAATCAAATCTTTAACCTGGGCGAATATGTATTATATGATAACTTTTACTTTTGAAGAAATTAATTGATTTTATCAGTTTTGTAATTTTCGATAAAAGCAATTGCCAGCTATACGATTAACAATGGCGTTTAGATTAGTTTATCTAAGTTGTTCGATGTTTCGCTTGGATAATCGTGATTGTTTATTTAGGCTGTACCCGCGATGCGCTATGGCACGATGGTACGATGGTGAAAACACAATGGTACGATGATAAGGACGCCATGGTACGATGGCGAAAGCGCGATGGTACGATGGTGAAAAGGCGATAGTACGGTGGTGAAAACAAGATGGCGCGATGGTTTGATGGTGAAAACGCGATCGAAAGATGAAAAAAACGCGATATAACATCAAGGTACCAAGACAAATGTTATTCTTCCCTCTCATTTCGATCATAAAACCATCAAAAAATTAACAAGCTGATAGGTGATCTGATGTGTATAAAATTGTGACCTATCACAAATGTTCCAAAAATGTTCCGATAATAAAATTTAGACATAAAAACACGAAGTTTAGTACGGAATCCTATTTTTTGTGCACATGTCTGTCTTTGCAACATTTCTAATTAAGTTAAAAGCATTTCCAACAGCAATATTCTGCGTTCGATAAAAGAGAACAATTTTGACATCTTAGAAATGTTTTTATTCTTGAAAGCATTGTAAAAAGATTTCATGTCTTCGACAGCTTTTTCTTCCTCATTACGTGAAATGTTTTCAATCACATCACATGATTTATTGAATTCTCATTCTAACTTGCATAAGATGGAAACACTAAATTTGGCCTTTTACTTTTTTTTTGACTGTTTACTTACAAACTGGGTTCATGCTTTCATATTAAATCTTGATTAAAGTTACTATTTTGTTATTCTTCTGAATTATTTAGTACACACTATTGATCAATTTTGTATATGTTACACTGGTATTCTAAATGTATAAATCAAACAGCAGGTTCTGACCATTTTTTGAGCTTATATAAAAACATAGTTGCAGTATCTTACTTAGTATCTAGACATAAATGACGTCATAATTTGTTTATATCAAGTTTCAGTTAACTGCACTTTTTATTATCTACATTATTAGGTTTAGAATATTATCCAGGAAATGTATACAGACATAGCAAGAAAAGAAACACATAAGTTTGCCTTAGCATGTTTCTACTAAAACATATAACATATAAATTGAAGAAAATTTGTATTTCTAAAATTAGCATTGTAAGCAAATTCTGATTTAATGATTCAAGCAAAAAATGCCATGTTACAGGAAATTAAGTATTAAAAGACAAAACTTAAACGAACTGTTGCTTGCCACAGTTATATGTTATATATGAGTTATATGATCTCGAAAATAGCCTTATGTTGTTAGCACTTTTTAAAGTTAAAGGGAAAGTTGTTTTTATTGTTTGGAGGAAACGTTTAATTCAATATCCTAACACTTATATGAAATCCGACTTTATAATTGCTAAATCATTTGAAGACATAAAAGTCACGAAATGGATGTGTCAGCGGGGCTTCAGTCAAATATGTCTACAATTGGTGTAATTAACCCTGTTCCTGCAAAATATTATGCAACTAGTATGAACTAGACAGTGATAGATTAGAACGTAAAGAACGTATTAGAACAAAACCTAAGCTTAATATATCGACGCATTTTGTCTGAGAAAGATAATTTTTATATTTCCATTTCTGAAAAGATTGGCATGTTCTTTGTTGTTGTTAATTTATAAAAAAGAAAATTAAATATGAGCACAAAGTTATACAAACACATAAATATAATATGCATAATCTTATCTTACTGGCTAATATCTAAATATATAAATAATATTTTTACTTATGTCTTACTTTGATTGTTTTTCCATTCTTCGATAAATGATGGTTTGTTATCTGAATCATCATATTGTTATTACTGTACCTGAAGATAAAAAATTTTAAATGAGGTGATAAAATAAACAAAAGAAATTATTATCCCGTCTTTTAGTTCAAGTAGAAAGGCATATTCTAGGACTGTTAAATTTGTTCTTTCGTTCTTTGTTTATTCCGTCTCAATCCTTGTTGGCTTTTTCATATCAGACTGGGTTTTCCGTTATTTAAAATTATACCGGAAGTTTTATCTGGCATTGGAATGCCAAATGAGTCACGACCTCATAAATGGCGTCATTTTAGCGCATTTGATAAATGAGGCACTTTCAAATTTTGACTTTTCGGCGTACTTACGAATGAAAGGTGACAAAGATGTAATTTTGTCGTTATAATAATGTTGTAAATTCATACGCCATTGTAAGAAATAGTTAAGGATGTTATTATAAAAATTCTCATGAGAAACATAATTTATTTAAGTAAGCATGTAAAATATGATAAGATATGGTAGAATATGCAAGAAAAATATCTTATATGTGTTTGCGGCTCAGATCGAAATATTTGCATTGAGTACCTGCCAATAGTCTGCAACTCGTTACGTATGACAGATTATATTAATTTGGATTAAATTGATCCATAAAATTTGTAGCACAATGTAAATGATGGATAAAACTTTGTGTAAACTGGAATTGGTGTCAATTTACTCTGCCGTTTACTTACATGAATTTCGGTACTTCCTGACAAAACTTTCTATCAGTTTTTAGATTTGTTTTGAATCTTTTTTCCAATCTTTTTACGTTATGCTCTACTTTCTTTAGTTGTAAAACATCTGAAAAGTTATACATACATTTTTAAAACATTATTAAACACATGTTTGACATTTTTCACAATAAAGAGATATCGACTTCTGAGGCATTATGTGCCTTTAACAATTTTAGTTGACCGTCCTTTTTTACATACTAATTAAATGAGATTTCATCTGACAAGAAAGCCTTGCCTCGTTCAAAAACGACCTTTGTTATAGTAAATTATAGCCGAAATGTCAAAGAAAACCACTTTGAATTCCACTTGGAATCTCTTAATTTATTATTTGTTTTCATAGTGTTTCCATTGGTCAACATCTGCGTCGAACAAATGATATATGCTCGTATATTATTGCCCTATACATCTTGTGTAAAGTCATAATACACCATCTGTGGAGTCTTTAGAAATATGGAATGATATTGAGGTAAAAATTACACACTGCCTGCTTACTGTTACAATTTACTCATTGACACTGCTATTGCGCTTATTTATACAGTCACTTTGCATGCTTCCATTTTATTTAGTTCCGCCCATTGTTTTCTCGTTAAGGGCACACGCTTTTTATTACTTGGGGACCATACGCCGCTTTTCATGGAATGGCACGGAAGTGTCACATTGAAGGTTCCATGATAACCGCCGTATGAACACATCTGCGTATATTTCTAAATCCAAAATTTTACCATTTCATGTTTAAATGTTGAATTCTGCTTAAGCCGGTGGTAGGGGCGTGGACGGTAACTTGCACTTTCCAGTACCGTCCATGGGCGGGCTCAGTCAAACCGAGCCTGCACATTTTCAATTTTGCCGTGTTGGGCTTTCTTAAGGGATTCTATTGTTATCTATTTTATGATCACATCCGTGTTATTTGTGCCGTGTGGCGGCTGTTAAAAGTCTCCCCGTACATTTAATCAATGATGTTATATTTTCGATCCTTGAGGATCGTTCAGCACGACATTATTGTTGTGCTTGTGGTATTTTTAGTTTCAATTTTTCGACATTTTCTAGTTGGGTGGTTCCAATTTTCCTACTTGAACAATGTTGAATCACCCTTAGGATATGTTGCCTGCTTTTTAAATTTGTCTTTGGCCGTCTTATCTGTGATACGCAGGCTTCATAACCTCAGATTCCCTTTCAAAATTCCATTTTATTTAGTTCAGCCCATTGTTTTCTCGTTTAGGGCACACGCTTTTTATTACTTGGGGACCATACGCCGCTTTTCATGGAATGGCACGGAAGTGTCAGATTGAAGGTTCCATGATAACCGCCATATGAACACATCTGCGTATGTTTCTAAATTCAAAATTTTACCATTTCATGTTTAAATGTTGAATTCTGCTTAAGCCGGTGCTAGGGGGCGTGGACGGTAACTTGCACTTTCCAGTACCGTCCATGGGCGGGCTCAGTCAAACCGAGCCTACAACATTTTAAATTTTGCCGTGTTGGGCTTTCTTTAGGGATTCATTTTTTATCTATTGTACTTGCATCACGCTTGTTGACAATTACACACTGCCTGCTTACTCTTACAATTTACTCATTAACACTGTTATTGTGCTTATTGATAAAATCATTATACATGCTTGCATTTTCATCCGCTTGTTGACAATATCATGCTTGGAAGTTACAACTTGTTTGGTATTCAGTCCCTGATGCCTTTTATATATTTTCATTTGAGTGAATGACAGCGCAATCTATCGTAAATGTTTATTTCATCATGCTGTGCCAGTGGTTATCTTGGTTATTTTGTAATGCATTCAATAACAAAATACACGAAGTGATCAACCAGTATGGAAAATGTTATCAGGCACTAGGCAAAATTTAACTAAGCATAATGTCATTTCAAAATTTACGTAGCATTGACTATATATGCTGTATGCATGCCATAACGTATAAACAATAAACATTGACTCATTGCTCAAAATTTTGACTATAAGTATTATGCCAACAGGAATGTGACCAGTAATGATGACGGTACATCTAATTTAGTAATTTGATTTGATTTAGGGGCCAGATTAAATTTAAGCTCGCCTTCTACATCTCATTTGCTTAAATCAAATTGTTTTTCTTAGAAATGGAGGACTTGCGGTTTGACATTCCTCAAATTAAGGTGGGTGGAATCCCGGGATCCGGGATTGTATTAGATATAGACGGAAAACTAATAAACTTTATTTGTGTAATGATTATTGTCGTAATGAAAGGCGGTTTTAAAAACGTTTAATTTTATTTTTTATTGTATGTAATGAACGGTAAATTAATTTGACTTAGGATATAAATATATTTAGAGCTATTTATTAACAAACTTAAAATGCGGAAATCACAATACTTATAATTATATGCCTAATTAATTGGAGAAATTAAAGACTATATTCTTGAGTTGGTCAAATCCCGGGATCCTTTAATGTTTAAATACGATCCCATTTTTTCTGAAAACTATATCCTTGATCTGGTCAATTCCCGGGATCCCTATATGTTTTAATACGATCCCGGCTTATCTCTTAGACTGGTCAATTTCCGGGATCCCTATATTTATTAATACGATCCCGCTTTTCTGGCTGAATTGGTTTACTTTTTCTTATTGCATATTAGCACTATTGATGCATAATATACAACGACTTCCATTGCCATTACATGTAATTACAATATTGAATGCATAATTCACATTATGCTTACTTTCAACTTGCTTAGTGGCTAATTGCATCTTTCATCTTGTGCGGTCACATCGTGTGTTTTGTTCTAGGAGCATTATAACCGTGCAATGTTGAAATATCAAAGCCTATATACAGTCCCGGTATGTTGAAATATTTACGCTACATTGCACTTTCATTTAGTCATATAGACATCAGGGACTGATCACCAAACAAGTTGTAACTTCCAGCAAGCATGGTATCATTGTCAACAAGCGTGAAAAAAGTGCAAGCATGCATAATGACTGTACCAATAAGCACAATAACAGTGTCAATGAGTAATTTGTAACAGTAAGCAGGCAGTGTGTAATTGTCAACAAGCGTGATGAAAGTGCAAGCAGGCATTGTGTAATTTTTACCTCAATATCATTCCATATAGAAATGATACTTAGTTCCAGGCATAATAGTAGTGAATACATTAATACAAACTGGTTGCACATTTTATACGTCAATTAATATTTAGAATACGGAGGTATAAAAAAAAACTTTCATTTTATTTGAACAATATAGAGTGTAACCAGTATAAGTGGTTTGTTCTGCGGTGTCTTTATTTCTGCGTTTTCTGCGGTCAGTTTCAGCACCGCAGAAATAAAAACCGCAGAATATTTCTCTACATTTTTTTAACGATATCTGTCCTACATTATGACCTGTTTCCAACGACTAACGGATTATAACGGTTAGCGGGTCATCGAATTATATAAAATTGCTTTCGGCTAAGTATGTAATATGTGCTTGTAAGGATGTATTTGTTATTATGCCAATTTATGAACAAAGAAATTTAAACATCATAGTGTTTATAAAAATAAAAGGTTTGTTTACCACTAAATCATTAAAACCATTTAAACCCTAATACTGCTAAATAGTCGTCGTATACATTAATTGGTGTCTGATTTACGATAAACTTCTATCAGTTTTATTAAATTAAAGATACTACCGGGGCATGTTTTTCACACGTCATGTCACGCTGATCAAAAGATGCAAACTGTCTATTATTGCACATTATATTTGTTTGCAAGCAAACACTATAATTGTTGTAATTACCATATAGTTTTGCGGTGACGACGGTAAACAAAATTTCAATGCGAATGTGTACATGCAAATAAAATAGGTAAAGTAATGTGACTTAGACTTTGATAGGATGAGTCGCAGAATTTAAATCACGTTTTTGTCCAAAGATTGTGCCGCAGAAATAAAGTCCGCAGAAATAAAAACATGCCAAAATTTGGAAAAACCGCAGAATTTGGAGCCCGCAGAAAAAAACCACTTATACGGTAAGATAAAATTTTAAAAGCCCCCAGCAGTACTGAGGCTGCAGACCGTTTCAAGCCGGCACCCCTCTGTGTTCCTCAGAAGCATGTTAAGTTTGTTTGTTGGGTTTTCTTCTTTTTTTCATACTATTATAACGGAAGATAACGTGACTTTGTATAGTTAAACAAAGAAGTAATGCCGACTTCTGAGCCTCGGTAACGTCAATATAATTTTATAAATTTAGGTGGGAAATGTTTCTTAATCCAAACTAGCCTATCATATGCACGGTTACTTTAAAAAATCAATACCAAGTGCATGGTCATATGTTTTATTGTTATCGCGAACATTGTTTGAAAATAAGTAATCCACACGACACGGTATAATTTTAACCAAAATGGATGTACTCGTATTAATAGACAACTATAACAATTATTAATACTATCATTTCTTATCGTAGAAGTCCATGTCCATATAAAATCTTGCTGAAAGATCTGTAGAGTAAAAATGTTTTAAACATATTAAACAACACAATGATTTCCCTAACACATATCTAAACTATTTAACCTCTACTGTAGAAATAGACTTCCGATCTTTTAACATAACACAAGCTTTTTTTCTTTTAATTTAATGCATTTTAAGGATTTTATATTTTGTCTGTTAAAATTTTTTCAACAAATTTTAGACTGAAATTTATTCCTATGTATAGAAAATATACGTGTCTGCAAATAACATTTATGTGACCATGTGCATTATTTGTGGTTTGTTTCTTTAAATGAACGATCGTTTATCATGGTTGTTTATCGCTCGTAAAAAGCTCGATCGTCATGTAGCTTCATTGTATCATACTCTGCATTATGAAGTGTTACATTTTCCTAATATAATCACGTACACAATTTTATCTTGACTTATTTATCATAATGCAGACTATGGTCTTGATGCACAATTTAGAATCTTTATTGTCATATTTATCAACAGATGGAAAATAGTTATTACTTACAATTAAATTTTCTGATTGAAAAAAACAATATGACTTCTGATATTATCTAAGTATGGCCGAAAAAAGAATTCTTTAAGGAAGGTTTCATTAGAGTAAATGATCAATTTTTAGGATGGCTAATTTTTAAAATTAATCACGATATTTTGAGAATTAGAATTTTTTTTTTTTAATATGATGTACGCATTTGCAACATGTCTGGCACGTATGTTATCATCAGTTAATTATTTATTCTATCCTAAAATCAGACAACATCGTGCATTAGGGAATTAAGTCATAGCGTGATAAATGTTATCACTGAAAGCCATTTCAAGTATTGTCTAAAAGGTATTCAAGTGGCTACGTCTGCCATAATTTTGCCAATTCAAGAAACCACGAGGGCGTTCGATATATTCGTATACTAATGTCCTCATTTATTTTATTTCTGATGTCCTTATTTTTTCATTTCAGAAGATATTTTGATTAGAATTTATCAATTGATAGCGTTGTTATTCCTTTTCAAAACAATGAAACTTCAAATTGATTATTACGAACCTTTAAGACTGCCAGCCATGTTCATAACCATGGTAATGCGCCAACGCCTTAGTCCGAATTTTCGTAATGAACTTATTATTAAGCGTGTAAACATAGAGTGGGTGGAGCAATGCTCGGCGTAAAAACACAATATTTTAGATTAAAACAAATAATTAGAGTCAACTTACCTTAATGTTATATGTTCATTTTCAAGACCGATGATATTGTTTCCATTAACCATTGTTTACATTTCGCTGATCACATAATGACGTATTTGGTGAGAGATAAATAAAGCCGGGATAAACAGGTGCGGTTAAAGTGAAATTTTACCAAAGCTCGGTGTACTGTACAAAGTGGTCTAGGTTTGATTTTCAAAATATTTATTTTCCAATGTGATGAAGATAACATATTTAATACATTGTAACAAGCAATTAAGTCAATAAATTTATTTTTACTTTATTTTTTGCGCATTTTACAACCCCTATATGCATTACTCATAAACTTTCAAATATTTTTTTTCTTTTCAGCCTTTGTTCGAAACATAACACGGACATTACACATATAACTAAGTTTGAACATATAGTATCAATATAACCAACAGTTCATTAAGATATATATGTATTTTCCAAATAAAACAATCAGTCTTATCAGAATCATGTCAGACTGTGTAAATCTGTTATCATATATATTCCTCTGTTTTTCGACAGGTATTACATAGCCACAAAGTTTCACAAACAAGACTTTTATCTACGTCTGTCTGTTCAGAGGAAGGAAGGCATTCATAGTTATACCAGGTATCACACCTATCCATTCAACCCAGTACAACTGTCTGCTGGTCATACAAATTACACAGACACCATCGTCGGACATTGGATCAGCCGACACTGCTGTACCAGAGACACACTCGGGCAAGGGAGATAAAGGAGTGGATTTTAACTGGCTTTCAGCAGATTTAACTTTCTTTAAATGACCTTCAGACTTTTTTGTATGTTTCGATTCAACAACCATTGCCTTATCATATGTGGTTCTGCGTTTTTTGGAAGGCTCTAGTGCTGGTGGTTCTAGAAAAACTTTAGCAAGACTTTCGGGTACCATCCCGATTTTAACAAGCATATTCGGAACATGGCCTAAAACTGATGCATCTTTTGACACATCAGTAGTGCTAGATGTGGACTGAACATTTTTTATTTTCTTTACAGGACCTGACAAAGCCTTAACAGAAGACTTGTTATAGGGGTATACTCCTGTGGGAGAAAAAGAAGCAGCAACAGTTGCAGGCGTAATCCTTTTCATAGCCTGGTGCAAAACCTTTGGAAACAGATGCCGAGGCAGAGATCTAGTGACAGCATAACCAAGGTCTGACAAATTTTACATCTTACCTTTGCCTTCAAAACATGAATATACCCCATATCTAAAGGTTTCAGTAAGTGGGGTGAATGGGAAGGGAAATACAGGAGATCAATACCATTCTCCATAGCTAGGTTTACTACCCTACCTGGCACATGGGATAAGTGGTTTTCCATGATTAGCAAACAAGGTCGTCTTTTTCCACAGAACTGGAGAAATATTTGCTCAAACCACAGGCAAAAGAGATCTGTGTTAATGAAACCAGAATATGTGGTCTCGAACAACCAGTTATCAGGTAACCCATCAGAGAAGGAGGCCCTGGGCAAATGATTAATGGTGGCAGTGTCTAGCCAGAAGCTGATACTGCAAAATTCACGGTGACATGACCAGACAAGGACAGCTGTACTTGAAAAGCATGTCTTACACCTTTCTTGGCTACAACAGACTTATCAGAACTTGAATAACTACCACTAAAACCCGTTTCATCACAATCAAAAATACGCGTGGGATCATTATAGACAGACAAACGTTTCAGGGTATTATCTAACAATTCAAAGTACTGTTTTAACCGTCCATTAGTGATAGAAGCTCTAGGTCTATCAAGGCTGTGAGCATTTCTAATTGAAAGTTCTGGGTGTCTTTTGAAGATTTTCCTCATCCATTTGTTTGAAGGTCCTTTCTGGGTGTTTATAACAGTATTTCGACCTGTGGCCATAATTACTTCTCTTGTGAGGTCTCGAACCATTTTCTTTGACAGAGGAAATCCTCTTTCAGACATGTAAAGTATATAGGACACAAGTGTTGCTTCCTCCTCTGATGTTATTATTGGTGTACGTCCAAAAGAAGTATCTAACCCTCTGTAACGCCCTCTGGTATAGTCCTTCAGTGTGGACTGAGGAATTCCATACAAGTGCAATGCCTTGTAGACAGATATCCCCCTCTTTACTGCGGCCACAGCTTTTGTCATCTGACCACTATCATGATTTTTTCTGTTGTTGTGGCATTTTTGAATCAAACAATCAGCAAGTTGAAAATAGGATTAAAATCATGATTTTGAATTCTTAATGGACACCACGATAATTAAGCAGAATAAAAAGGTGCGGTTTAGATATTTTTAGTTATTTTTTCTGTGAATTATTGTAAAATAGTCGGGTTTATCTTTTAAGAAATAAATTTGTTTTAAAACAAAAAAAGTCACAAATTCTCATTTCTAATGACTATCTACTGCTGAAGTACAAAAGAACAGGGTATACAATGTTGATATGCACTGTAGATGGAGGGGTCCGTATAAATCCATGCTGTTTGTTAAATTTCAACTGTGAATTTTTATAAGAAAACATGAAAATACATTGAAATTTGATTTCTCTTCCTTATTCATAAAAAAACTTAAAATCTTACCTGTTTAATGGCAGATATTGTATGTAAAACAAGACAACTCGAAATCTGTACTGAATTTATTCAGACCGTCGTCTGCTATACCGTGGTCACGTGACTTCGACGGAAGTGAACCGCACCAGGATAAAATCGCGATTAATGTAAATAAAAGAACCGGTGACCTAAATTGGGTATTCTGTTAAATGTTTTAGATATTCGTACAGAAGTACTATTTTACGCCGAGCATTGGTCCACCCACTCTACCTACTTTCTTAATAAGATAAACACTTAAAATAACGTTATGGCAACGTTACCTGAAAATATGACGTTATATCGACGTTGGAGTTTTAATAAACAACATTTTCGCCGTGAGAGCATCAACATTATGGACGTCAGAAAAGATGTCACAAGAAAAGCTGGAAACCAAGGCAGTATTTAAAGTTTGCCAGGATTTTGAAAACATTTGCAACTCAAGAAAAAAATGGATATCTGGCAAAACACTCCGCATTGATAACTTCAGGAAATTCGATTTCAGCAAATGTTTTAATGTGACAAATTAAAAAGGTAGTAAACAAATAAAAACACGAAATAAAAAGATTTCATTGCCAAATTTTAAAGTAAACAAATATGTTTTGTTTTTAAATTTTGCTTAAGCTGAATATATGAGACGTGGACGGTAGCTTGCATTTAACAGTTCCAATCAAGAACAGGCTCAATCAAACCTAACCTGCAACATTTTCATGTTTTGTCTGTCTGGGCGTTCTTTAGGGATTCAGTATTTTTGCAGAATATATAGCAATGGTTTTGTTGCAAACTTTTAGAGTACTTTTCCCGATTAAAGCAATATTATTTTAAAATTCTTAAAAAATCAGTCAATTTCAAATTAGACTTTTGCTTACAAAATTTTGGAATTCTAAAATATAAAGTTATTCATATTTCTCTCTTTACCGGCATGACATGTTTGCTCGAGGCACATATAACGCTTTTGTACTTTATAATGCAATGATTTGATGTGCTTAATTTATTTTATATTTTGTCAATATTTTTTTCTAAATTGCAAGTCATTGAGGATTTGCGTACTGTTTGAATCTAAAGGTCGTTTAAATCTTTGAAATATATAGGGAATGATTATTTGTTAGTTTAGAAATATTTCAAGGAAATAACGGCTTGACCCTGACGGTTTTTGAATAAACATCGCCTGCAAGACTGATTGTCCTACGCATTTACCACTGTCACGTCATATGCGAAGTACATTTCAAAGGGTAAGTAACACATGAGATGTTTCGACGAGTGAACTTTAATTTGAAATTGCATGATAAAAAAACTTTTCAATTTTATTTTAAATGTCTTGTCTTTTTTAAGTGGTGTTGTTGTTGTTTTGTTTGTTGCTATGTTTTTAACGTTTTGAAAATGTGTGTAAATATTCAAGTGCTTCCAAAGGAGTATATTTCTGATGAAACATTCATCCATTGATGATATTTTCCCGTCATCCTCATTCCAAAACAGTTCAACTAGACTTGAAATTACATTTGAAAAATCCAAGGTATATTTTTACTGACTGCTGAACATGTTATTAAGACGTGTTATAACATGGACCTGTACTATATAGTCGAAGCTTTCACATAAGAAACGGTTTAGAAACATGTTTGATTGATTGATTGATTGATTGATTGATTGATTGATTGCTTGATTGATCGATTTTTTTTTAATATTATTTTAGATCAATACTTTTTTCAACAACTGCACATAAAAAAATCAGATTTAACATAAGTAAATGGTTAAAAGGGCGTTTGTTAATGCTGCTATTATCGAACAAGTAACTGTAAACGTTAAGCGTAATTTTGTTTGTTGATAGAGGCAGAAATTCGCTTAATGTAAATAAACATTTCTCCACGCTTAAGTTTTGTAAAATTTGTAAAATCTTATTAGATATGTTGTTTCAAACTACTTAAATGTCCTCTAATAGAAAAGATTTTAAGAACATTTTTAATATAAAGCACGCTAACATTTCTCCATAGAAGGAGTTTTTGAATTCTTTAAACGAATACTCGATGCTAATGTAATTAAAAAATGAAAATCATAAGTCCATTGGAATAACACTATTCTAGAAATGAAGGATATAACTTATTTCAATTTATTCTTATCCGTTTATTGAAAATGTATTATTATGCCTTATAGATATAAAAGTATTCTGACAGGTATAAAACTGTTTAACATGGTGGTTAACACGTATTTTAAGATAATCGCCACAGATGACAGACAGCTACCTGTTTTTGCCAGAAACTTGCAAAAATAAACGATGTTACAGACAGAATAGATTTGAAGGTAAATGGCTCAATTATACCAAGCTAACATGGTGATTCACACGTAGTTTAATAATATAGCCACAAATGTCAAACAGCCCTACCTCTTTGTCAAGACGCTTTCAAAAAACGAACGATGTAACATACAGAATAAATATGCAAGTAAATGTCTCCATAATGTCACACTAACCGTGTGAGTAACTTAGTTTAGGGTTATCATACTGTCCTTCCTGTGTTTTTTTCCTGACACTTGAAACAAGAGGGCCATGATGGCCCTGAGGTCGCTCACCTGTATATAGGCCCCCATAGAGGGGCAAGTTTAAACACCAGGGCTTTTATTTGAACAAACTTGGTAGACACCTACAAGAAGATGTTTCATGCTAAACATGTAACCTCTAGCTCATTGGGTTTTTTAAAAGAAGATTTTTTAAGTGTTTACTATACACATATAGTTAAAAACAATGACACCTCTGGGGCGGGGCCAGTTTTGACCCCAGGGCTTTTATTTGAACAAACTTTGTAGAAACTCACAAGAAGATGTTTCATGCTTAATATCTAAACTCAAACTATTTGGGTTTTTTCAAAGAAGATTTTTAAGTTTTTGCCATACACATATAAGGAAAATCAATGACCCCCCGGGGTGGGGTCAATTTTGACCCCAGGGCTTTTACTTGAACAAACTTTGTAGACACCCATTAGAACATGTTTCATGCTAAATATCTTACCTCTGGCTCTTTGGGTTCTTAAAAAGAAAATTTTTTTAAGTTTTCACTATATGCATATAGGGAGAATCAATGAACCCTGGGGCGGGACCAATATTGACCCCAGGGCTTTTATTTTAACAAACTTGGTAGACACTCACTAGAAGATGTTTCATGCTCAATATCTTAGCTCTAGCTTTTTGGGTTTTTTAAAAGAAGTCTTTTAAGTTTTTACTATATGCATATAGGGAAAATCAATGACTCCCTGGGGCGGGGCCAATTTTGACCCCAGGGCTTTTATTTGAACAAACTTGGTAGACACTCACTAGAAGATGTTTCATGCCAAATATCTAAGCTGTAGCTCTTTGGTTTTTTTTAAAGAAGATATTTAAAGTTTTTTCTTTCGGTTGCCATGGCAAGCAGAGTTCTGCATGGAATTAAATTCTTTGAACAATTTTTAAAGGTGACCATCAAAGAAAAATTCCTTTGAAGTTTGGATGAAATAGGCTTAGTGGTTTATGAGGAGATGTCAATTAAAGTAAAAGTTTACGGACGGACGGACGAACGACGGTCGGACGCCGGATGAAAAGCGATCACAAAAGCTCAACCTGTCACTTTGTGACAGGTGAGCTAAAAATGAATTTACTATTATATGTATTATTCGATGTGTTGACATATTCAAAGTCTTATTCTAATTTCAAAAGATTTTAAATTCATTTACTATTATACTAGGGTGATTAAAAAGTAATAGGATTTACGTGTACAATTTTACGTGAAACACGTATCGGAATATATCCTCTACTTTATAACTACATATACCTCATACTCCTCTTATCTAAAAGCTTTGAAAATTAGAATAAGACTTTGAATACGTCAACACATCTCTTACATTTTAACATCTTGATCATAAAATGTATATTCATGAATCTAAACATTTTTATTGGGACAAAGCCGACAAAATGGGGTTAAATCAATTATGTCATGGCTTCAAACTTGAATTGGAAGAAAAGTTTTCATTTCTTTATGATGACTTGATTAGTTTACCTCAAAATTTACAAAATATTAACCTACGAGTATAATTATTAATTATTGTGTATTCTTGGAAGCAGTAAATGAATGAAAATAAAGAAGGTATCAAAGAAAATATAGGTAGTATCAAAGAAAATATAGGTAATTTAAACTAAAAACATAGTAATTGATGGTAGAAACAAGTAATATATTTTACATTATACGCAGAATATAGCAAATTTATTTCAAGTCAGTTGTTTAACAATCAAGTACCCGAACCGTTTTGTACGTTTTGTTGTTGTTGTTGTCTTTCCTTGTATTATTATTTATTAGTGAAAATTCAAATTTTTATGTTTTACCAGGCTGAGCTTAATTCATCAATTTGTACTTTTATTGTTGCAGGTTTCTATCCTTTTCTTAAGGAAATGATGTTTTTGTTGTGGAAAAATCTTAACTTGTAAATTATCCGCCATGATGAAATTCGTTTTCGCAATGTAATTATACACATTATTGCTTGATCAGGTTCAAATTTCCCTATAATTATATTTCCAGACAAACATTACTGTATATCATGAATGTTTACGCAATAACCCTATATATCTAATCAAAATCAGTCAAATGCAACGGTATTATAACAAAACTAGTCTAACTGAAGTAAAGTACAAACATACAGAACAAATAATGTTTACTTAGAGTTTTAAAGAAGATCTCTTGATAACTTCCTCACATATTGCCAAGGACGTCCCAGTGAGATAATGTTTACTTAAGTTAGTAAAATATATAAATAATCAACATAAGTATACAGTAGGTTTTTAACAAATAACAGTACTAAAAGATCTCTCTAAAAAATGTTCGCATTTTTTTTTTGCAATACTGAGTTGCTGCTCGGTCTGAAAAAGAATCTAAGATTTGGATTTATTCTATTTTGCAGACGTGAAGCTTTCCCGGAAATAACCTGTCATAATTTATTTAAAAAAGTGTAAGCTTAACAACTCAGATGCAGCTTCAGTGCCAGATTATCGGGATACAGTATTTCAGCCTGAGACAAATTAATATTTCTCATATAACATAAAGAACATTCGTGTGTCTAAATCTGAAATCCCGATAACGTAAAACGCTTTCATTTTTTCATATTAAAATTATAACCATGGTATAGAGAGAAAGAACTAATAAAGTATATTAATTGCTACGTCGTTCTATTTTACATTATTCAAAATGGATGTTTTAATTGTTTTGTTATCAGTTTATGTAAGAAATTAAATGAATTCCTCAAGTAATAATAATCAACAGTCTGGACTGGAAGACAGATGCATTAATCATAAGTTTCAATAAATTGTAATCACAGTTACGATGTATTTAGATTATACAAACGAGCATACAAATTCTTATTGCTTCGAAACTAATAATTCTGTAACGTCAAGAGAAGCATAATTTAACACAAAATAATTAAATAGTTTTATTTTACCAAATTGCTTTTTTACGAAAACTGTTTCTAGGTAAACCAAAGATAGAGCCACTGGTGAAGACAATTCCTTGATGTTTTATACTGTTTGCTCCAGCTTTTTAAGATCAGAAGAAAAGAAAGACATTGTACAATAGGGATTTTCATTGTTGCGTGAGCATCACCATAATTTAAACAAATCTCGATTTTTTTCAGAAATGCATATTTCTAAAATAATTAGCCAATTAAAGATATTCCATGGAAAATAAACAATTCATGAACTTGGTTTGACCAATTTGCACTTACACAGCTTGTTTTAAGAAAAAAAATCAATTTGTTTAGAATATTTGTATAGAGACTTGAATGTCATAATATATTTATACATATACATGTATATGCTATGATATCCCTTTCATGACGTCATTATTATTATTATTCTAACTTTTCTGAACTTAATGCATTAATCAACGTGAATGCAGTCTAAATTCTCTTGGCATCTTTGAAACATTTTTCACATTTTTTTTTCAGTTATTTAATTTCTTTTGTAAAAGGATTCAAAATTTTATCTTACATGTTGTTTTTATTTTTATTTAATAGAATGAATATTATGTTAATATTTGTCTAATATTATCAATTTTTGTAGCGTAAGACTCTAAAATATAGTTTAATATAAAAATTACACAAGATGTAATTTTTCTGTACTTCAATTATGTTTTCGCCTTTTCCGTTGGCTGTGCTTCTTGGTTTGCCTCTTGTAAACTTCATGACAGTTGTATAAAGTAAAATGAGCTCGACACATAAGCAGAAGTCCGGACATCTTCAAAATGACTTTGTTGGGCACTTGAACTTCGACTTTCCGAAGTTCTGTTTAATGTTATATCACTATATCATATCACTACCATTTTCGTGATCATCCGAATTCAAATGTGTTTGGTAACTTTATGGTGATATTTCTTACACTTATTCTACCATTGCCTGGTGCAGTTATCTAGTAAATAAAGAATATAAACGTAATAATATTATACATTTTATTCCCAGGGATAAGGCATTTGATTGTTTAAATAAAATAGTTTTGCATTAAAAGCTATTTATATATTGTCAGTTAAAATGATACATTTTCTATATTCATATCTCAAAAACAATATGAATGATAGTACTGTCAATATATCCTAATTTGGGGGTCAACCTAGAACTAATTGCAAAAGTTTTAAAAGTTTGTTTTCAAATTGCTGGAAATAATATGTATGTACATTTATCCATAAAAAGTCCCGAACTTTTGCTGTTGTAATTGCTGAGAATATGATGCCTGAATTACATGGTACCTTGGATTTCATGAATAATATACAGAATCAGGATGTCAGTTTACATATCAATATTTATTGTAGATTTTAAAATTGTATTAAGTATATCATTACAATATCAAATCATAAAAATCAAAATCATAGTTTCAATCAATAATAATACAAGTATCACATGATTACCAACTTTTTACTTAAACTGTAAAATAATATTACCCCACCCACTAATGAATTTTATAAAGGAATAACAAATGTATTCCAGGAATAATGCCTGATAACATCATTAAAGTAAATAAGATTTAAACATTCATTTCATCAAACAAAACACAATTTATCCATTTTAAGGTTCAAAGGAACGTTTATAATACTCAATAATGTAATAAAAACTATGAGCATCTGATGATGAGCGACTGCTGCCGTGCTGGGGCTAGCATAGCAACGTCTGACATTTATTTACTCATGATTACAGGTATTGTTGCAGAATATATTTTGTTTGGTTGGTTGGTTTTATGGCGCACAAACCCAAATTAGGCCATCTGCGCCGAAATAGGGAAGATGGTTTGGCTAACCTCGGGTGTTAAAACTTAAAGCAACACCAGATAACATCACCTGCTTGAGCTTTAAGAGATGTGCATAGACTCCAGCAATTCAAACTAATTTAGTCGTCCCTTACAATCTCGAAGAGATAAACATGGCCACTGCATGATAGTGTAATAGTAATTGATTAATTAATTAATTGAATCAGAATTATATTTTCTTTGTGGTTACCGTCTCACCGACACTATAAAGTAACATGGCGCCTTTTAAGATAACCATGTAAATGATGACCACAGGGACCTCGCCGTGTATTATTTCAGGCACAAACGGACGCCTGAGTAGTACAAGCTAGCTGAATAACTGAATAGTTAATTATTTGTGTTTATATATAGTTTATACAAATGAACGATTACATTATCATTGCTATACTAACAAACTTGCCAAGTTTAAAATTAAAATATATTTGCTCAACAATCTCAAATAAATATACACTAATAGTATAACAAGTATATTCACTGTCTATAAAAATGGGGGTAACTTTTTCCCTCCTTTACAAAATATCAAAAATACAAATAATTAAAGATAACAATTTTTCAAAAATGCAACTAAAGATAAAATGTACGTTTGATTTCATTTAAACAGTAGCAGTTTTAAATTTACACATGTCAATATTTATTTCTATTTAGTTGAGTAACAATGGCATACACATAGTATACTAACTTATTTGCCAAATTAATTTATTTCATGCAAGTCAAATTGAATTCACCAGAGCACAGCTCAGCCACGGCGCCATTCCTTTGCAGGATATAGAACAAGTTTATCAGTACTAAATGCCTTTACTTTCCTCCGTACATGCCAGAGAAGTGGTATAATGTAAATGACCGTAGAAAGATTTCATGATCAAACACAACAAAAGTGACCTGCACCAGGCTTGAATCGGCCGGTTTACAGGGCAACGACAATCTGACTGATGTTTTATTACCTTATTGATTTATACATGTAGATCTTATTGCCAGTAATTTTCAACTTTTTGCCGATTTGGATTTTCTGAGCAAACTTACAGATAATTATTTTTACGTCACCCATAAATTTATTTTGCCTTAGAAAAAAAATCATTAAGTATATAATTATTTAGAATATGATTTCTGCGAAACATTTGATCCTATAAATTTCAGTATCGACACTAAAAGGTGCCAGAGGGCATCGCCATTTTTGTTCAAATGTTATGTCTCGAAACCATGTCAATCGGATTACACGTGACTGGTTTCCAACGATTGCGACATCTTGTTGCAACCATAATCACAGTAACAAGCTCCTTGTAAGTTACGTTCTGCATTTGTTTATATTATAATTAATTTATTATATATAACTGTGATATTTAAAATTGCGTCGACACACGACATAAGATAATGGTGTCCATTATATTTTTTAACAATCAACATGATCCCACATTACAGTTAAGGTTGAAGGTTGTTTGTAAAAAACCTGCTGAAAAACTCAATAAACACAAGCAACAGATATTTCTTAGGTTTAACATTTTTTGCAGCATATACATAGATGAGTTAATTACTGTAAGACTTAACACATTGTAAGCTGAATTAAATGTTTACTTTTTCCTTTATGATTAAAACGGCTAAAGTGTTTGAGACTCGTAAGGATACTTTAATAATATTTGAAAAAATCACTTTAAAACGTCTAACATAAAGGCTATAATAATTTACACAACACATCAATCAAAGACGTTTTCAAGTTATTAATATTAATTGAGTTTTATTATGATATACCAAATTACCAAACAAACGTGTGGAGACAAAAATCTTTATCAAAATGCTCCGTAATACCCCGGTCACATATTTACGGAATTCGCCCACGGAAGAACCACGGATTAATTCCGGCATCGTCCGTAGCTATCCGTACTGGTCAGTAGCTCTCCGTATTGTAACCGTAATCAACCGTAGTAGTCCTTGTATATCCGTAGCGATCCTTGACAATTTTTGAACATGCACAAAAATTTGCTACGGAAGAATCAACCGTATCAATATTACATTCTTGTTTAAAACAGACATATAAATTTGCAGGAACTTTTAATAAATGATAATTGTCATTTACTGGCTCAGATTGTGGAGGCAGTGGTCGAGCTGCTTGATGACATGCATAGAAGTAAATTTATATTAATATCGTACTACAATTCATAAGAAATAGAATAACATTTAATGTTACAAATTTTACAAACATTGGATCGTGAAAATGGAGTAAATATGTACAAAAAACGAAGTGTCTCATAAGCCTCGGACACTGGCCCTTGAGTTATAATATGATTAATTAACAAGCTTTTTACATATTTTTAAAACATAAACATCACGATAATTAATGTAATTGAACAGCAAATCTTAAAATTTAGAGAGAAGCAGTATTGATCAACATTTTTCATTAGTGATTACTAGTCAATATCTAATCAGGTAAGAGAAGACAGACGAGATGGTGGACTAGAGATGGGCTTTTACGAAGACCGCTTCATGTTTAGTATGAGGCTTTCATGGCCGAACTTGTTGAGGATCCGGCGTCCTTCAAGAAATTCACTTTTAATTGGACCTGATATATCTCGGGGTTTGGACGCGATTAGGCTGAATCCTCTCCGCCAAAATCATTGAACGCTGCAATTCGTTTTCTATGTGTTCTTTTCTTTTGAGGCATTTTGAAAATGAGCAAGCAAGAGGTTGTAGACGGATGTTTTAGGTCCGTATAGATCCGTGGCAATTTGTTCTTCTCCGTATCAATACGTTTTTCGCCGTATCAGACCGTACTTATTCGTACTTACCCGTGCTTATACCGTAGCAGACCGTAGTGTATCCGTAGTGCGTCCGTCCTGATTCGTGTCGTTCCGTATCAAACCGTATAGGTCCGTAGCAATCCGTGTTTCTCCGGGGGCTTTTGGTGGTAAATCCGTCGGACTTCGTACTCATACCGTTGTGTGTCCGTACTGGAATCGTAGCGGAGTACGAAATTTCACATTTCCGTAGTAATCCATGAACGATTAGACAGTAGCTGTTCCGTGGCATTATCCGTGAATATGTGACCGGGGCATTAGTGTTATTGGTGTTCAAACTAATAAACTGAATAAACAAACTGCATTTGGGAAATCTATCCGTTTCATTTGCGTTGTTTTTGCAAATGGAACTTAAAAGAAGAAAAGCTTTCTTACAGGCTTACAAATTTTTGCCATCTTGTACAGAATGAAATGTTAAAGGGTATAAAGCTATATCTTATAAAATATTTTTTAAAAAGTTAAGGGAAATAGGACAAATAATTACCACTAACACCAAGACACATGACAATATATACAAACGAAGCAGCATTACGTGAAATGATGCCATGAACATAAATAAACTTACTTGTCTTAACAAAATGTTATTTTTGTATTGATGTTAAAAATGGCATACAGTTTGATTATCAAGACACTGTCATTGACAAACATGTGGTTTTGTATTTACATTCAATAATGCAGAAAACTAAATTTGTTTTCATATTTTGTTGTTTTGACATCCTTTTTTTCTGATGCCATATCATTTAGATACTGCAATGAGCAAACCGCAATGAAAGTACCAAACCCCATGTCGTCATCCTTGAAATCGAAGTTCGACAGCAGATACAAATTCATCTATCAAAACCTTGCGCGATGCTTGTTCAGAACATTAAAATCAGATCCCCCAATTCTGATTAAATCCACATTTTTTCTGCATTTTTATATTGCTTTTGTAAGAAACTGATTGAAATTTGTATTATATTTTGCAAACATGATACAATTATATCTATTGAATACTAATCTCAATAAGTGATATGTCAAAATAAGATTACAATTGATAGTTTACTTCATGATATTTTTAACTCGGACAAAAACATGATTGGAAATAATCTCTGACTAATGATTGCATAGTTTTTATTTCACATTGATTACGGTGAATTAGTTCATAAAATTTTAAAATACTTCTTTTTTAATCGGCATCAATGTATCACTCTGAATGAACAAGTTTCTTTATAATTTCTAAACTTACTTGCTATAACGTAATTGTCAGTCTGACGTATCATTATCAGCATTGGTATTGGACAGACAATAAATATGTCATAAATTCCTTATATGTTAAAAAAAAATTAGACAGATATTTCGTTCCAAAGTACAAATAAACAAGTCAACTTAATAAACTACGTTCATTCAAGAACACTGTTAAATAAACAACAACCATATACAGATAATTGCACAGTACAAGGCGGTTTAAAAAGAATAATGATTGTAAAAAGGAAGTACAAAAGCGAGAGAAGTCATTAAACGTAACTATAAAACGTAACGAAAAGATATTGAGTATTGCACCTTTCTTTGCTGACTCGTTTTGGGCAAAAAAGCTTTGTTCCATTTAATCAAAAAATCACATCAAATTGCATGATAAACCTTAGAGTAAAATGAACAATAATGATGCAAAACATTTGGTTGGTCTTTAATGATCACTAAAATATCTTTGTCAACTTAAGTTTTTAGTTGTTTTTTTTTTCGCAATCTTTTTCGGAAGAAAACATGCTAATGCCGGTTATTCAAGGATAATTTATATCTTTGTAATAAATAACCTATTTCCGAATTTAAAATAATGCTTTATTATCAGTTTACAGGTTATTTTTTCCAGAGAAAATGCTGTAATACAAAACAAAAGTCCCAATAACTAACTGTACAGGGTTTATCCCTTTGAGAACAAAGCAAACAAAAGTAAAATGGAAAATCAGTAGATTTACTTATGCTGAATGTTGCTCAGAACATATTTTGCAGGTGCAGACTTGTAACAAATAAGTCGCATATTGGATACGATGACGATTATTTATTGTGTTGATATTGTTGTACGTATTTTTTATAGTTGCATGATAAAAAATTGTAGCAGAAATGCGCTATAGGAAGAATGGGGAAAGTTTGATTTGTGGATTATGTCGGCGCTTGGCTAGAATTGATGAAATGGCTAGTTACAATATTAACTGGGAAGAACAAAACTTTTTAAGTATGCTTAAATGAAGACACTCGATTAAGTCATTTTAGAACGTTTCTCGCACTTTCTCGTATCACTGAAGAATTACAAATTCAATTTTTCGTATTGATTATTAAGATAATATTTTTTATTTTGACACATATAAAAAAGTTATGACAATTTTAATTGAATAATAAATAATACATTCAACGATGAATAATCAGTTTGTATATATGGATTTTTGAGGCAACGTTTTGCATTATCTTTGTTTTAAATTAACAGAACATAGAAAATTGTAAGTGAAAATGTCAGTTGTATTTTTGAAATAACAACTGAAATTTCTTTAAGTTATTGTTAAGTGTATTAAATATTTCTGTATGCATTATAGGACAACTTTATGCATCATTTATTAAATGAATTGTCTCTTATCATTTTGAAACTTAAAGCTTTTTCATTTCAAAGCATACTATGGCCAATAAAATCATTTTTATCATATAAACTTTCCTTCATTTTCAACAAATTAAGTGTTATATTTAAGATAATGTTGATGCAATTCTCAAAGACAAGCTGTGTGTTGCAAAACTATAACAATTGTCAATTTTGACTTACAAAGTTTTCAAATATTTCAACTTCTGTTGAGAGTAAGATAGTAAAAGCTGGTGTCTTTACAAGTCAAAGTCATTTCATTTTCTCTTCCTTGATATGTGATGAATTATCAAAAGATTGTTCATGTAAATGTCAAATTTCGTCTTAGAAAGTTTCCAGACTATCACGACAATTTGTCTAGAGATTTAAACAGTAAAATATTAAACACTGGTGTCTTGCCAAGTCAAGGTTGTTTCATTATCCTTTTCTTGATTTTTTTATGCTGAGTCATCAAATGTTTATCTAATGAAATCTGAATAGGATAGCAAAAAACGTCAGTCAATATCATTTTAAAAAATTAGGGATACAGAATAGTAATGAAAAGAATAATACATGAAATGTAAAGTTATTCAGATTCATCTTTTTGTTTTACATCTCAATTTTAATAATTCACTATCGCTTCAGTCGATTAAATACAACGGGTAAACAAATGTTTCTGCGTTTTAATACAGATCTGGTAAGGAGTTTGTCTCACAGATAATGCTTACCCAACAAAGACATGATTCGATTCATGTCAGGCTAGAGTTTGGAAAAATATTTAACTCATACGTTTTCGTCAATAGATCATGATATTTGACGTGCAAATGGTAACTTTTAAAGCTATTAAATACTTTAATATCTAGATCTCAATGCTGATAACCAAGATATAACCTTTCAGCTGCAAATGAATTTATATGTCTCATCAAATGGGGATCTGGAACTGATGAAGTATATTGCCTATATATCCGTTTTTATGGTGGAAAATGTCTTTGATTTATTTTATTTTTCATTCTTCTGATGATAAATGTTTTAATTGAGTCTTTTTTGTACCCTTCTATCAAGTGAAAATTCATTTGAACATATATTAAAAGACAGACGATAAAACTGCATTCACTAAGTATTACAATAAAAGAACGTTTAATTTGTATAATTGATAAATATGGAATTATTGACTTATACGTAAATTAGCATTGTGCGGACAAAAAATGAATATTTATTGACGTTTATTTTTGTAAAATAGTTCTTATAATCAATTTAAGATTATTCAAAATAACAAAGAAGAAACATAGAATATATAGTTTATATTTAAGTAACAATACATGGTTAATTTGATGATAGTTAGCTTTGTTAATGCATTGCGACTGAAAGGGTTTTAAACGTCTTATTGCCTCCAAACCAATAATTTTTCATATCATAAAAAACTGAAGTGTCAATTATATTGTATTTAATGAATTGCAAAAGAAGGTTGAATTTTAAAATAATTAAAATGTAAAAAGATTTATAACCAAATGACACCAAATGAAGCTATCTTTTTAGGAAATAAGGAAACAAATATCTATTAGTAATCAAAATGTGCAATTATGCATAAACTGAAGTCATTATTAGACATTGACATGTTTTGGATAAACTTGACATTACAATATACATATATTGAACTCCTGATGTTATTGTTCAAAGCATTACCAGCAACAGTTAAAACGGTTAATATATATTATTAAAGTAATGTAAAGACTTTGCGATGATAATGATGTCGAAATATTAATATTTAATACTTTTCATGTTTAATTGATGCAAACAACATTTAGACAAGTGTGTTTGTGTTTTAAATATATACATATCTAAACAAAATATAAGCGAAATACTTTTTGGGAAAATATTTGTTCACATACAACAACCACATATAGGATTTGATAAAACATGTAACTGCTTTATTAAAGGTTATATTGTTTACATACTTAGAATACAAAAGTTTCATAAAATTGTGTTAACATTACACATTTTGTGTTTTCAATACATGTAGACTATTGAATGAATAAACAGTTTAAACACAGTCCTGGATATTCATGAAGATAACAATACTGTTGTATAATAATGATATGGATAAATGAATTTATATATTTTCAATAACTTTATAAAATATGTTTGTTATACATTCGCACACGGAAGTCCCAATCTGTCTAAGGTTTTGGTTTTATTGGAAATAAATAAAACAAGGCCCCGTTGGGATTTTGCTAAATTATGTTTACAATCATACTTTACTTTATTTGTCCATGCTATATAACGTAAGAAATATAATGAATCATTGTCACATGTATAAACCTAAAATAATTTCAGATTTTATTATAACGAAATTAGAAATCAATAACAAAGTTTAAAATGATTAAGGGTAATATTACCACTGTCCCTTAAAGTGATTAATTAGGCTGTTAAGTGCAATTGGTTGTATACCATTACACACCTTTCTATTTTTCAGGTATTAGTAGTCGGGGATGTAGCTCAGTGGAAGAGCGCTCGCTTCGCATGTGAGAAGCCCCGGGTTCAATCCCCGGCATCTCCAAGTTTTGAAATAATTATTTCTTGAATATTTTTGTAGTTGATCAATTTAATTTACGCAATAGTGTTATTAATGTTAAGTATGCAACGAAACGTTTATAATAAAATAATACAAGCCAGAAACGTGTAAAGTTACAAAATGTTTAAATTTATTTAAAAAAAGAAAATAATATTGTTTAGCAAAATTTTGTCTTTATCTTTAAATAACTAGACATTCAAGTCCAGTTTTCTTATGCTTTATTGCTTATGTTGCATATATATTTTTTTGATTTCTTTGTCTACATTTTGGCGATATACATTATAAGGCAAATAAAAAAACATTAAGAAATTTTAAGTCTAAGATAAGTCCCAGAATTCGCGTTTCACAAATGAGTGTTGTATGTTACAGTAAGACAGTGGTAGATAATATTGTTGCACAAAAACGGGATTCCACTGAGATCTAAAAACCTTAGAATGATAAAATTTTATTTTCAACATAGATTTGCATAAGCTCTGTAAGCAAAAAGATATTCAAATGATAATTAGGAAATTTGATCTGACATAAATTGAAAATTTTATTTCCCGATTTGAGTGGACAGCGTTACAACGCATTTCAAATGGGGTCAATTTTATTAAGACACTAACAATTATTTTGGAAAAACGGATTGAGCGAGTTATCTGAAATATTTCAAAAATGTTATTGGTTCCGATCTTCATTGAATCTCGGACAAAATGATTTAAGTACCATCATGCCATGCCGGGAAACCTCAGTGTAGTCCCTTTAAATCAGAATTCAAAAGAACATCCCTAATTCTCTACTTGTCACACAAGTATTTACACATTCAAATTTATACTTAATATATTTTATGAACAGACATGTGAGGAATAACAAACTATTAAATTGTGTTTAATGGCCATACCATACTAATAGGTATAGCCTTTACTTATTATTTACAAAACAATATTTAAACATGTGCAAAGAATAGTACAAACATCAATATTATGCAAATTTAAATAATGGAGAAAAAAGACATGTAGAAATATTAATAAATCGAATTCTACTATAATAACAGAAAGAAATATCACTGAGGGTTTCGTAAGAAAAACGCCATAAAAGCTATATAAGTCTTAAACGGACGTTAAACATAGCCAGAACAATGACGTTGTTTACAGCTTTCAAGTCATATTTTAAATTTCTGCAATTTTGAACAAGTGTCCAAGAAATAATAATAAAAAACCTACATGGCAAGGTACAGAAATCTTTTACTAATTTGCATCTTACAAACAATGAATGCAAGTTTTGAGAGATAGACAAATTACTTTTTGTCTCAATGTTCGTCTGTACATAAAGAGAAAAGACGAGACAATGATTGATGTAACTAAAGAGGATTTCGAACTAGATTTGATATAACTTCATTTGCATGCATTGTAATGCATGAGATTTATTTGTATTGTACGCACTAGAAATTTATAGTTTGCTCAAAATGAAAAGAAAGATATATGTTTTAAAGTACATTACGCTCTATTGCAGTATATCTGAAAACAAAACTAGTTTATATCTTGTCATAAAGGTTTAAACTTACAAATTCTGGTGTTTTTAGCTCCTCATATACTTAGGATTTTCTGTCATTTGTCTAATTGATTATGACTATTTGAATAAGCCATTGCGTAGGAAGTTATTCTGCACACACAAAGAAAACGCCTAAAATTTAAATCAACTCCTTCAAACTTGAATGGGCTCCAAATTTCTATTATTTATTATTGGTCACTGAGCGCCATCATTGATTCCAATACAGTTATCTCCCCGAATGCTGATATCCTGCTTATAGAATATTTGTCTTATTTGTATCCGTTATTTATTTTCATCAGAATACTCAAAACAATGTTATCTCCCATGACATTTACTTCTGACACAATACATTAAGCAATTTACGAACTTATATAACTTTATCCCCTAAAGGCAGTTACATAGAAACGTTCAAATGTAATTAATTTATAACTATAAATGTCTGACCAATCAAAGGTCTTGCAAATATTTTTTCAAGCATATGATGTCATATTAATGTACCAGAAAAAAAAGCAGCATTGTGAACACAAAAGAAAAAAGGCATTACATATTTGCTTACATCTAATATCAAAGTGAGTTATAGTAGACATTTAACATAAAAATAAAGAAAGTATTTGCTCCTTTTATTTTTAAATTCTAAGTCTTCTAAATTGATGAAATTTTTTTCTGAAAAAAATCAGATGGAAATTCAAAGTCCCTTTATTTTTTGTCTGACTCTATTTAGGGTATCAAGGGCAGTTGTCAAGTTCCTAATCTCATGCATTTTACATTGTTTAATGAGTGGCGTTAAATAACATTATCAATAATAAAATATGTCAATTAGTTCTGTACTTTCTTAGTGTACTGCCTCAACATATAAAAGTCTCACCAAAATGCCACATATGTCAGAATTAATTGACATTACCATGCATTAAAACATCCGGCATTCGAATAATGCTCGAAGCAGCACCTGTTACAACATGTTTACCCCAGAAGAAGGCATATGGGTCTTTAGTTAATTATGTAAGATTGAAGACAGCGATAATTAGATTTGCGTAATACGTGAACAAAATATTATAGAAAATATTTTTAAATTGTATATGCAATTATACAGTAAGGAATCTATACATGGTCTAGACAGACAAATTGAATAATCATACAATAAAGAGTGTGTATATAATGTTAAGCAATATTTGTATCTGTTGACACTTCACATGGCTAAATAATGTAAACGATACGTCAATAATAAGTATTAGTGGAATGTTAAGGATTCGTTCTGGAGTATGTTTTCACTTCCAAATTTAAAAAAAAAACAACAAACAAACAAAGAAATAAACAAACAATACAAAAACAAATTCTATTCAGAAACAAAGTATCAACTTAACACTGGTTGTAAGTATTTTAAACACAAAAAAATCAGACCTTTGTTTTTAACATACTGAAAATAACATATATTTTATATCTTTGTCTGACTCTTATTTGCTGATGACACTTTCTTAATCCAACCTTTGTTTAGCTATTGACATTTAGTTAAATTATTAATAAAATATCTATATGTTCTACAAAGTGTGTATTGTTGATAATATTTTTCTATAGTGTTTTGCTTAATTATTGTTTCGTTTCAATCAAAAGTAGACATCGTTTTTTTGTAGTTATCATTAATTTTTAGATGAATCACATGCATTTGTCATCGCAAATTTGAACGAAAATATCAGAATGACATTTAGTTAAATTATTAATAAAATAACTATATGTTCTACAAAGTGTGTATTGTTGATAATATTTTTCTATAGTGTTTTGCTTAATTATTGTTTCGTTTCAATCAAAAGTAAAGACATCGTTTTTTTGTAGTTATCATGAATTTTTAGATGAATAACATGCATTTGTCATCGCAAATTTGAAAGAAAATATCAGAACAAAATGTCTGAATGGTAATTACATATTATACTGTATAATATGATGAACTTTACTTACATACACACTCCAAAACGAATGCTTATCATGCATGTAAGAGTAAATACGACTGATATTGATACCGATTTCCAGGAAAGTAAGTATATTATAGATTCATTGGTTTCTATCATTAGTTAAGATAAATTAAACAAATAAAGCCGAATCAAGATATTTTTTTGACAAAGCCCAATACTGTCCGCCGAATGATATGTTTCAATCACGCTGTAGAAAAAGAAATAGTCCGTTTCTTAAACACTTTTTATTTTACAATTTGTTAACTTTGGTTATCTTACTGAATAACTATATTGTAAGTAAACCGGTTATATGCAATGTAGTAATGACTGGAGAACATTTGACTTCATAAGGATAAACATTGTTCTTTCAAAGGTTTAATATGAACTAAGAAAATAGTATCAATTATTTATTATTGTTTAATGCAATCGTTTGTTTTCTTTGAAAATGAACAATTATATTACATAAACAAAGTAATAGAGTGTCTCTTCGGATTTCAGTCGTCGTACAACTATTTTATTTAGATACACTTTAAGTTCGTTTATATAGCAAACAATGACAATCGTGTTGTTAAAAAAACTTGAAATTTTTAATTGCTATTGTTATTTGAGCTTTAATGATAACCCGTATGTTTCATATCACTGAACAAACAATTGAACATAAATCAATCTACATTCAGTTCTGTTACAAGTAGCAATAGAGACACTTATCTGCGTCTTTCTTCAATTTTCATTTGCAGTCAGTGAAATGGATAACAAATCAATTTCATAAATGCAGTTTGTGCATTCACTGAATGATATATATCATAATTATGTTTAAATCTAAAAACAAATACTTCACAATTCTAAGATACAATATAAAGAAACGTTTTAATATAAGTATCAATTAATACTATTATTAAACGCTATACAGTGTTATTGAAAATATCCGTGAATTATTTATTATGTTAAAATACTTAATGGATAATAATTAAAATGGATTAATTGCAGATTTATAAAAATATTCTTAAAACAATTTACGTACACATGTGCGCGAAAGACAGGATTGATTATAAGTTTTTCAGTTCTCAAAGAATGTCACGAAAACCTTGCGGTGTTAATGTGTTACTCGTGAGAGGTATAAAGACTGTTTAAGTAGTAACGCCTTTCTAAGTAACATATCTCAAGTTAGCAACAGGGTAACCTAGAGCCTTCGTTTAGTTATATTACAAAGTGACATTGATTGAACCCGTTTCAATTTGCTTATTAAAGAGTATTTTGATTATATAAATCATTATTACATTATTATCATAAAAACTTGTCATATAATTATGTTAACGGTAATATTTCACATTCAATGATATATAAAAGAAAAATCTTGAATCAAGTTCGATACTTATTTGTTACAATGATATGAATAAATGCATTAACGTTAATGCAACATTAAGATTTTTTCACATGCTATTGGTTCGGTGATAGGTTTAGAGGTTATTCTTTACAACAGTACAAGACACTAAAGGTACAACGTTCAAGCCCAAGAGGAATGGTGTCAACAGGCCTGCATGTTTTATTTGTTTTTATAATCCGTTATTTGTTCTTTTTCTATATAAGTTAAAATACTTTGTGAAAAATCAGTAGTTTAATGTGTCAAACTTTCAAACACCGGTTGTCTGACTTTGCTGAGTAGCAATCACAAAAGTTTTGAGGTTCTTCCTTACAGCAATCCTACGGGATTTTAGGAATATTGCATAACGGAAAACATGATTAATTGATTTATTTTGATTTATTTGTTTGTTTGTTTGTTTTTTGGTGCATGTAAATTCTAATGGTCTGTCTTTACATATTGAAATTAAGAAAATGCATGTATATATAAAAGTACTGAAATAAAAAAAGACACCAGAAATAACAAAAAAAAATGAATTATCCAGTTCTAGTTACTAGTACTTACACTGTCAGGTGATGTAGTTCGTGGTAGAACGTTCGATTTGCATGTGAGAGGCCCCTGGTTCAATCGCCGACATCTCCAATTTTTATCTACAATTTACGTCAAATGTTACATTTATTAAAAGCAAAAAAAAACGAATAAAAACTGTGACGATTTATTTTAGATTGAAACAATGAAAACGTTCAAATGCCATTATTCTAATTTCAATAATTTCCGAAATGTTTATTATTAAACGGGAATTACAATATTTCTTAACAGAAATGTATACAGTTGCACAAAGACTATTGTTGAATGATAAAAAATAGTATTTCACTAATGTTGTCTTACTTGAAAATTGTCAGAGAAGTAAGACTCTAAATGATAGTTTTGTTAGCTAATGCTTTATTGCTTATGTCGCAGTTTCTCTAAAAGTGCAATTATTCTTTACCTTTTTATCATTTATTCAATCTTTATTACGAAGCAGAACAAAATATTATGTTTTTTGAAGAAAATAATTACCGGGAATCATCCATATGCAGATAGTCATATGTTTAAATGCATATGAAGTGTTCTGTTCTTTTATGGTAATTTTATTGTAGTTTCAGATGATAAATCTTAATACATGAAATTATAAAACAAACAAATATTCAAAATGACTGACATTGTGTTATAAATCAAGAATGTCATGACAATTTCATTTTCACATTCCGTACATATTTTGCATATTCATATTCGTCTTGCGTGTTAGGATTACGTGCGATGAACATGTATTTGTTTTTGCCAATAAAATATTTGACTTGACTTGACTTGCTAATACGATGTTTTTTGACAGTTATGTAAATTTGATAATGCAATTGCTGGGACCATCATTGTAGAATCAGATTTTTTCATGGCGCCCTGAATCACGCATAAAAAATAGAAAGTGTAACAGTGTGCATGCTTGCGTGGTTGTATCTCTTTACGCATCAGAGTGAAACATTGAGCCTATCTTTGTGAAGTTAAATTCTTAAAAAAGATAGTTTACCTACATGAAAGGTTTAAAATGATGATTATAAATCAAAAGCAGCATTTAACACTGGTATTTCAATAAAAATTTAAAGAATTGAATTTTGTATTTACTAAGTTAAATAATATAGAACTAAGAGAGTTTCAGAAACATTTTATCTGAAAAGTATCTAAACAGTATTTTCATGTTGTAAAAATATAACTTTTGATTTCTACTACAACACAGAAATCTGCAACGAAAATAAAACAATAATATTTCATTTTAAAGTGTAACCTTTTATAAAGGTACACAACAAATTGGAATACAGAAGTACTGCACGTATGTTGAGAAGACTTATCTTTTTCTCTATGTTCCTTTAGATAAGAAAAAAAGAAAAGAATTGTAAATTGATGAATGGTTTAACCATTTAAACGCAACATCAATTCGAAGTGATATACGACGGTTACGTTACTCCATTTCATTGCTGGTTAGAAGAATAAACGACCGGCTATTTACATTTAATAAGACTTGTACTGCAGTAATTAAGGTTATCTGTGTAAGCTAAATATAACTAGCCTTCGAGAGAACAATGCCCAGCATTTCTTAAGTTGCATATTCTCAACGGAAAGTGATTTAAATCATTAATGAATAATTGTAATCATGTATCATTTTTTAATTCTAACAAGGTAGATATATAACTTTTAGTAAAGAATAACTTACTCTAGCTTTCATAACTAGAAATGTTCACCTTATTTGTTTCTGTCTTTTCCTATATTTTTAAGTTTTGTTTTACTGTTGTCTTAACATTTTGTTAACATAATAAAATATAAACTATTTTCAAACAATCACTTCAAATGGTTTTCATTTTCACATTTATTGACAAATAATATCAATATCAATATTCAATTTAAATTCTGACACCAGTGACTATATTTGATTTCAAAAATAAATATAATAGTGGTACAAAATCCTTTAAATTTTTGATAAATGTAAATTCAGTATATAATAGATTCTTCTATCCCCAATTAATTAAAAATTTGGTTTTACGTTCATTTGCCTGAATTTTAGTAACATTCTTTTAAAAGGTAATTTGACACTACTAACGTATTGTACCATGTACAGATATAATTATAATAATGTTTGGTGCCTCGTACAATATACACAAAGAAAAAACGAAACGTAAAAAGTGCAGAAAATCAAACAGCTACTTTTTTCAATTTACCGGCTTAGATTTTTTCTATTTTCTATTTATTATTTATTATTTTTTATTTGTTTTGGGGGGAGAGGAATATAGACGTAAGGAAAGCAGAAAATATTTTAAAAAGTACACGCAAATGTTTACTTTCTTAATTTCCTTCCCCTTAAATTATATCAAAACGTTAACATGTTATCATACTTTTCAAACAAGGCATATAACACAGCATTTCTCTGGTGACCTGACTTTTAAGAAAGTGGCAAACTGAATCTCATACAAATTTCTCATTTTATTTGTAATATAATTTAATTTCATATTTGATTGCATCTATGGAAATGTTCAGTACCATCATGTATGACATATAATCACTTACTTTTATCTTAGAGCTGTTTGAACATTTGCACTAAACTTAATTTAGACAACACCTTCACCTTATTTGGTTCATCATAATTTGAAAGACTGTGTTATTGCGTGTACGTTCATGAGAAAGACAAATGTCTGTCTCGAAATTCAAGCAATTATGTACTGTAAACATAATAAAACATGAATTAAATATTGACAGACTTTTTTAACTATTAAACAGGTCTTAATAGTGAAGCAACTATTTTCCTGTGATTGCTCTTAAGAAACATAGATAGTGTGAAAATGAAAGATAAAATTAATAACACTTCTCGTTATACTACAAACGTGTTAGTTTGTGATATTTTAGGAACGATAGATATTAGGAAGTTAAAATTAATAATTACATCTATTAAGCATTGCATAAGCATCAATGGTTTAGATTTCTTTTGACCAGTGGAAAGCATTGAACACGCATGGATATGAACAATCATTATCATTTGATGGTTAAAGATTGATAAGAATCTTTTGATATCGTGTTTAATAAGTCATGTATCATCGCAAATATTATAACTATTTCAGTATTTAAACTGTTAAAATGTTTTCAGATAAAAAACAACCAGTAAAACATTTGAATAATTGGCCGTGTTTGCATAGAACAAATTCAAAACTGAGACAAAAGTCTTTCAGAACTATTGCTTAAGAATTTCTTCCAAGCGTTTTATTTTAATTGCAGTCATCGCTGCAAATATGTTTTTTCTAAATCACCATTAGATGCCTGAATGCATGTGGGCTGAACATGTATAATAACAAACAACTTGATATTTGAAGTGTGCAGTTGCAATATTGTTGCTTGGGTATATACGCTTTGTTTACTTATTTCATTTGTTTCTATTTTTTATTATTATTTATTTTTCTTCTTTTTCTTTTATTTTATATTTTGTTGAAACGTAAATAACAAAAGAAAGCAAATTATTTGAACTAGGCTATGGATTTCTATCATTTTTGTACTTATATATAGCATCATTTAATAAAAGTTAAATTTGAATTAAGTTATGACCCATTTGTCTCCTAATTTTGATTTAAAACATGGTTTCCTGTTGATAACTGTTTACGAGAAACATTAGATTTTTAAACATTTAGTATGCAGATGTAACGGAGCGAAAATGGTGAACTAACTAAAACGACATTCGAAATTAACTTCTTAACGAATTTGTCACATTATCAAGTACAGGTCAAGGGGCGTCCGTGTCCGAGTGGTAGAGGTCGTTGACTCCAAACCACTTGCCTCTCACCTCTGTGGGTTCGAATCCCGACAGGGACTTTGGATTCTTTCATGTGAGGAAGCTATCCAGCTAGCTTACACTTCCTTGTTCATTATATCGACTACAAACATGATGATTTGAAATATATAGTATGCATCAAATGGTTTTCATATTCTTGACTGACAAAACTAACCAATTTATTTACATTTACACTAAAATACAAAGTCTTTAGATTTACATCTCTTACGAAACTTTAAGTCTTCCTTCAATATGCAAACAATGTACCCAATGCCGTATTATATACCTCAATTTATCAAGCTAAGATCTGACCTGACTTGTTCTAAAAATGCCAACAAACTTGAATTTTGATTCAGTTTCAAGATATTTAAGCATACGAAATAAATACCAAACTAGGCTTAATGGTAAAGACTTGTGTCTCCACACGCACGTTTGCAGTGTAAATGATTAAAACAAAGAATAATGCTTTGTCATTACTTTAAATCGCTGATCAAAGTTAAGTTTGCATTTATTTGACTTCCATCGTGAAGATAGTATTTGAAATATTATCAGTTTGGAAATTATTCTTTTTATAATTTATATCAGTATTAATTAAATGTATATTAATAAATTAATAAATTACTTTGTCTCCATGAAAAAATGTTAAATTTGGAATATTAAACAAGATCTGTCAGAATCTTTGATTAAATTTTGTAAAGGATCGCCACTAAGCGCATGGATGACGCACAAAATGTTGACAAAAAGTTCATTTGAATTCGAACAAGTGTGAAATAAATGACTTAGTTGTATATTACTTTTTTTTCTCAGCAATTCTAATCCCAATGTACATTCATTAAATTAAACTTTTTGATTGCTTGGTTTGGTTTTACGGCGCACCTAAAGATGGTAAATGAGAGGGTTAAACGTTGGTTGCGATTATAATGCCTCAACCCGTAAAGGCAAGTCTTGAGCCGTAAGAGGGATTTTCATTACTGTACAAGTATATAATTGTACCAACTTTCATCAGCAATATCTTATGACCTCTATTACCATGCCAAATAAAAGGGAGAAAACATATGCATAAGCAATATACGAATCCAAACCAATTGCAGTTATATTATTTAAAACAAAATTTAAAGAAGACTTACCTAAAATATAGCATATATTTAACACTACACTTATACTCGAATGAAAAATGAAACACAAAGTTAGTTACGAGACTAAATAGAGGACTAAAAAGATTTTGATGAAATTGTTTACAGTCTGAAAGTAGAAAGACATGGAAATGATAAATTGATATAATCATATCCAATACTGTTTCAAGATATACTATGCTCATCTTTGAGTGTAATATTTTAATCAAATAAATGTATTTAAAACTGTGAAATTTTAACTGAATATGTCTAATTTGAAAAACGAATAAATAAACACTGTATTGGAAGCTGTGTTCTATATCACAGGTCAAGTAAAGTTGGTCTTGCCTGTAAACGAACTGCCAGTTCTTTTGTAATGACTCTGTTTATTCCTAGTGTCCCCACACCACCTGTATTGTGTAGAATTTTAAACTTAACATATCTACTTTGTGTTAAATCAAAACATGTTTATTTTACATTCGCAAACAAACTGCGAAACCCAGTGATTTTTTTCAGGTATTTTACAGCGGAATTAAGGTTATTTCCCCTAGCCAAAAATAGGTATAAAAAATGCTAATATTTTTCCCGAAAATACCCTGTGCATATTCGTCACTAGAACAATGACTTAACAGCAGCTGACTTATATCAGCTAGAATACAGAACACTATCCATAAAGATAGCTTCTGCTATGTACCATGCATGTTAAATTGAATCAAAATTCTCAGATGATGGAATTTGACTTTCCCTTTTTCTGATTTATGGCGCTATATTTTGCCCTTCAGAAGGCACATGTGTTTTGAAAATTGAAAACAAAAACTCACTGGTAACATTTATCAATATTTTCAAATATCAATTTTGACCATAGTTAATATTAAACACCGGATGGTAACATGATAAAAACGCGGGAAGTTCTTAAAATACGAATTTTTCAAACTTAAATAACTTCAAAAATTATACCGACACATGTTTGCTACATTATAATGATATATTTTGATATGCTCGTAAAATTGTTATGAAAAATATAATTATGTATTTAATTTAAATTTACAAGTTTCATACAATTAAAAGAATAATCAAAATGGCTACGACGTCACCGAGATAGATTTAACACGACTCGATATTAACAAAAGGAAAATCCCCAAAAGTTTAGATACTGTACATATAGTGCACTAAAACATATAGTGCTGACTATTCAAAAGAAACAGACGATAGTAATAAATCTAAATTTAGAAACACACCCCAAGGAATGGGTCAACAGATGAGAAACAACTACTGGCGAAAACAATTTTTTTAAGGACACAAGATTTCAAGCTTTTAGATGATATCGATGTTTCCTTCTGTAGCCTTAAGAGATTTCCTGCGAAGAATGCTTTTAGTCTCATAATGAAATTTTCAATCAAAGACTGGTATATAAAAAGTAGAATTTCCGTAAAGAACTTCCTGTGTTTATGTCTATATGACCGAGTTTTTTTCATTATAACAGCACTTTTATACAAAGGTCATGATTTGATTTTCATTCTCACATGAGTAAAGCTTACTTTTAGGAAAATCGGAGAAAATGGTACGATTTCTCTTTATTGATTGTTCGAAAATGTCATAAACATACATTAGAAAAAAGTAAAGTCATGTTTAAAAAAGAACAATAGTCTAATTTTAAAGAAACTAAAATAAATTATCATATCGATCTTGACATTTTGTAAATATTTATGATTGGTTGATCATTAAGGTTATTCGGGCGAGAATTTTAATCAAACTTGTTATTCGAGATTTTGTTTTGTAGCTGCTTAAATTGAACCCGCAAACCCAACCCATTTGTATTTTTTCTTGTGTGTGTGTGTGGGGGGGGGGGGGTATTTATTCTTGTAAATGTAAATTTTGTATCTCAGTTAAATGTTTGTCTCTCAAGGTTTCTGTAAGTTGCAATTTGGAAGCCAATTACTTCTTAACTTAGGTCGGTGAAATTTGAATGTAACTGTTTCCCTGTTTTAACTATTTATGCGGCTCCCATCGTCATAGTTTGCAGTCTCTGACTTTCAATATTTATGTTAGCCCTATTTTTCTCTATTATTGAAGTTCATCCAGGATGTCTTCTAGTACATGCGCATTTCATGTTTTGCCTGTTTGCTCATTGCTTGTATTAATTTATCTTTAAATTATCGTTTACTTGAAACTATTTGTTTATTTATATAAATTAATTGTAGTTCACATGAGCTAGATACTAAAATTGAACTAATCTTTGTGTTGTTTCATGTTAAAAGTTGACTAAGTTTTCTTTTCTAATGTTTAAGAGATAAGTCCATATCCACGCTGTTTTTTCTTCTGATTAGCAAGTAAAGAAAGTGGTCTTTCAAGAACGGTACACTGTACATTCAATTAGCCTATCGTCTTACATTACAGATAAAGTGCAGGTGTTAGATGTTTAGATGTGCTCTAATTGAAAACATTTCAATCCAACTTTCTTTATTACATTTTGTTATTTCTTTTTATCATTTTAGAATCATTATCAGCTATAGATAACAAATAACATGTTCGTGCTAGTAAGAAAAACAACTTACTTTTACATTTCCAATCAAAAGATGTGAATGATGTGTCTGAGTATTTACATTCAAAGAACTGAAATATCTGCAAGTGAAATACAGCAATATGAGATACACATTTTCGCCCGTTTGAAAACAATACTCGTAACTTTCATATTAGACATGCCTGTGTTTGTAAATTAAGTTACCAAACTAAAAGCAATATTGAATGTAGCCGTCATGTTGGGATATTGATGACATCATCTTAGAGAATCATTTACGTTCTTTTTTAAAATCTTTGTCATATTTGAATCCTCAATATAAGTTAAGCTGTTTCGTTAAGGGAATCTTGTGGGATGCTATAAGTAGTCATGGGTTTTAAGTGACGAGATTTGTTGGCAATTATCTTCTTGTATGGTTGATATATTACTAAGTAAACTTACCACAGAGTCAAATACAAAGTTAAATTTAGGTCAAATAGTGGATTATATACTTCATCAAATATATTATCTAAAGTTTCGGAGAATAGGTATTTGCTCATCCATAGCATTATTAATGTAACGATACACGTATTGAAATAGAAAATTTCTTTCAAAAATAGTATGAAAACTGTTGAACAATCTAATAAGAAAAAAAAATGGTGTGAATTGAGTACCAATTTTATAAGTTAACAGGGAAATTAGCAGTTGAAACCTTATATTGCTGCATGATCGAGTATATCATGTCGAATAATTTGAACCCGTTATTAAGCAGCGTTATAATGCATGGAACAATCGAGGATAACCCTAATTTCCTTATTTTAATTGTCTATTATTATGACATCCCGTCCAGTATTTTGCTCGTGTGCCTTTGTCCTGTTTGATGTCCTTCTAGGCTTCTTGACGGTGCTCTTGAGTTGATGATGTGTGCACTACATGCCGCTCTTTCTTGGTAATTATTTTTATATATTTCAATAAGCAGAGTTCAATATTGAAATAATATAAATGATGTAAATAAATTATATTGATATAGTACATTATTTTTACAAGGTATATTTTTATTCCATAATTTCGGGGTTTTAGACTTAGAGAAGAATATGTTGTTAAACATGAGGTTATTTATTGTCAAGTTAAATCTAAAAGAAAACAGTTACAATAGTCGGTGTAAAGAAATAAAAGCTATTTCAATACTCTTCTTGTGATCATAATTACGTTTTTTTATTCAAATTTTCTGTGCAGTCGCTTTATTGCTTAGTTTGATTTTAATGTTAATGTAATTTGAAATGAATACAAGTATTTTTATCTAATATTATAGACAATGATCAAAGAAAGAACTCCGGGATGCTTTATATAATATTGAAATAAAAATCAAACTTTAAAATCGTAAATCAGGTAACAATGCTCAAGATGTGATTTCCAGTAGTATTCCTTTTGTTTGTAATTATTTGTGTAAAATTTCAACGAGACCGACACAATCTGCCATTAACGTGGCCATTAACTATGATCACTTTTCTATTCCAATAAATTAAACCTTTAAAATTCATAACAAACAATGTACTTTGGGAGTACAGCAAGATAAGTGTTTCACAACATGTTTTGTTGTTGTTGTTGTTTTTGGTGTTTGTAATATATATATCTGTTTCATGCAACTTTACTGCATATATCTGCACTTACTGTAAATATAGATTAAAAAACTAAATGACTTAATTCAAAGGAACGAAAGTAGAAATAAAAGTTTATTTTGAAACAAAGTATTCGCAACACAGGCCGGTCTGTTGTCATTTATATTTATACTACATTCAATTCAATGGATATTTTACCTCAAGAAAAATAATTGAAAGCATATTGTTTTCAAAAGACGACAATGCAATACATTACAAAACACGAATACACAAAATAGCTTTTAAAATATACTACAGAATGAATTGCTATCAAAACAAGCATATTTGGTATGGTTTAAGTGGCTAGTGATGTTAAAAAATGGGCCCTTTTCTCGAAATTGATATTCTAAAAACATTATCTAAAATATGAACTCAAATGAAACTAGTAAAGGTCAAAACTAATATTAATTTTGAATAGTGTTTGTGGGTTTTTTTATATCATTTCCAGAAAGAATCTCAGGTTTATACATGCGCTTTATCATACCCTTTTGCTCTGTCATAAAATGTGATTATTTTGTCTTTTCAATTAAGTATAAACATACCTAGCATGTCTCTTAATTTCACTGACACATAGAGTTGGTAAGCTAAAAAGAAATATATGTTTATCCTTTAAATATACGACTGTGTAATGTTGTAAAATAAGCTTCTTGCGAATTTATCAAACCAGAGAGTCAATAGTATCTATCTGCCTTTTTTATTGCAGGGTATTTGTTACTGATGTTTTGAATAAAAATGTGTTGATGCCAGTGTAAGCATTATTATATCGGTACATGTACCATTATTATTCTAAACTCTAAAGAATGCTCAAGAATTGCATTTGCTTTAAAAAAAATCCAGAAAATATTTTTAACAGGCTTTTTGGTTTGCACTTTTTAATTGGAAGACATTGCCTATTATTCAATGTTTTTATATCTTCTAAGCTTAAAATTTATTTTATCGACATATCTATCTTGCTAAGGACATTAGGGGGGGGGGGCATACAATTTTAAAAGGTATTGTCCGTTATGTCCTTTTCAAGATAAAGTATTGTAATCTGCAGAATATACCATCAACACTAAACTTAAAAACTTCCAACAAATAAATGCATCTTGCATTTCAATGGTATCAATACATTAAAACTAGAACAGATGAACATGTGGATGATATAAGACATAATTACATCATAAGTTTGCATCTTTTTTTTAAATCACCGAGAGCATACACAAATAAGTTCGTAAACAAAAAAGATAGAGCTTTATTGATAGTTTTAAAGCATATTACTTACATTCCTAATATTCATTTGTACTTTAAAGTGTGATGATGTTTTAGATGTAGTATATTTTAACTGGTTCATGAAATATGTGACATAATTTTTCTGTCTATATGTCTTACTTTCCTCAATAAAAGAGTTATATAAATGGACTGCTATTTTTTTTTCTATCTCAAATCTAATGTGCCTGTCTAACTGTTACAGTACAAATCTATAAAATTGTATCATATTACAAATGAAAGTTATAAAAATGTCTAGACTGGGTTGTAATTAAGAATAAGTCTACGTTTCCGCACAGACAAGAGCGAGGACACGATTTTGTTAATTTACATTTGTATGACATTATAATTGTATTGGTTCAACTTTCCATGAGACCGATGCCGTTTACAGCTTACCGACAGAAATTATGCTCTTATATGAGGCAACATTCTTATAAATAGGGCAACAATTTTAATGAAATCCTTGCATTTGTACATTTATATGCTTTTTAATCAGTCATTTCATTTACCGGCGTATCCACATTAATTGTTATAATGATAAACTAAATACTTAATGTGCACTATGTTTTGATGTCAATGTTAATTTTAATTGTTTCAATATGAGTTATGTGATCAAAGTTTTATGAGAAAAATACTTTTTAATAAATTAAGTATGTCAGATATTCTTTTTAAAACATTTTAAATACTTGAATGAAATATAGCTGTTTAGATTTAACGAATTTTTCAACACTTAAAGGATGATGTTTTTTTTTGTTTTTTTTTCAGTTCAAAAATGAACACTTCAGAATTCCTCTTTAATTTTCAATGTTACACACATCCTTTTTAAAACAACATAATGACATTATTTTTTAGTATTCTGCGTTCGTGTTAAATGCATTTATCAATTGACAATTATTGCATTAAATTAACATAATTATACAATTCGTTTTGTAATGTAGATGTTGCATATAACTGGTTACATGTGTTTCGAATTTGATTTACTTCGAATGTGTTTGAAGCTATGAGCATATTGAAACATTCTCAAATCATTTTCTAGGAACAATCAGACTGTAAACTAAGCAACTATTGTATATTGTCTTGCTCCGGAAAACAATGGCTTTTCACTTAAAACTACGCGACAAGAAATACAAAGGCACTAAGTACGACCATATCTACTTGATCATGTCGATAAATAATCTTAGTCAGATGTTGCTTATATGTTTCATGTTAAAGTATTTGTTATAAATTGAGTCTTTAAAGGCCTTTGTTATGTCTAAAGAGTTATCTAATAAACAAATTGCATTAAAAATCAGCATGCATTATTCAAATTGTTAAAGGAAAAAGAACTTGTTTGCTATAAGGCAAATTAATAATATTAGATCAGATGACAGTATTAGTTTCTTTCAAAGTGACAAAAGGTTATTTACTTTGGATATAATGATCAAGTATTGATTTTTTTCAGACATATGTTTTATTATTATTATTATTATCATCATTATCAATAACATTATCATTATTATTATTATTATTATTATTATCATTATTATTATTATCGTCATCATCATTATCAATAACATTATTATTATTATTATTATTATTATTATTTTACTTTGTTCAATACATAAATTCTATTTTCTGTTGTTTTTTTTTATAAATCAAAATTAATATAAAATTGAGAAAAGAAGAATCCTTAAAGAAAGTCCAACGCAGCAAAAATGAAAATATTGCAGGCTTCGTTTGTTTGAGCCTGTTCATGGATTGTACTGGATAGTTAAAGTTATCGTTCACGCCCACTAGCACCGGCAGTAGTGTGTGTGGTAATAATATTATTTTAATGCCGAAAAATTAATCACAGAAATAAGTTATATCACTAAAACATTTGACGTGTACGCTCTGTTCAGACTAGAAGGATGTTGCATTTCAGTATCCATAAATATTTCAACTGATATATAAAAATATTTATGCTGGTCTTCATCTAGATATATTATCTTTCACCTTCAATAACATAAATATCTTTGCTTTTATATATTCTATATGCGGGTCTAAGGCTGCAAAGCGTTGAAGTGCACTGTCTGCATATCACAACGTTTCACTAAATGGAAAAGGTTTAGAAATTTTTATTACGTAATTTTGAATTGTTGTTTAAATTGCTTTTTTGTTTGTTTATATGTGGTTGTTTTTTATCTGTCTGTTTTCTTTGTGTTCATCTCAGCATTTTTAAACGATATCTATATTTCAGTCATGTCCGGTTATCTTGCGCGGCCGGTGATCTTGCGCAATCGGCAACGAAGTATGCCGGTGACCTTGCGCAATCGGCAACGGAAGTATATTTTCTTTCGTTTGGTTGTTAGTGAATGCTGTCGCCAGAAATTTTCAGCCAAAATGTGTGACTTGGACTTACTTTTGAACTACAACAAGGTAAACAGTTTTAAAAAAATATCTGTCAAACATGTGTGTTTACATTATTTCGTCATCCTTATTATTTATTCATAAACACGCCTACTGACTTATTTTCCCATTATATTCCTGCCTATTCATCTAGTTCGAAAATTTTACGTCCAGTAAGAATGGTAATCAATATCACACATTTTCAAACAGTATTGCACCTATAAAACGTTGTAAATTTCCTTTTTTTTCCCTTTGCAAATAAAGGTGTATTCAGTTGCTATCTTCTGCCGATTCCCGCCATCTTGTCAAATGGAAAGCCTCTCCGTGCATTTCAATTTTTATTCTACGGAAGCGTAAATGGGTCATTTTTTTACGAAATTTGAAACAAATGAACAAATGGAACAGAACAATGATTTTAATCATAGAAATAAAATTAAAAACGTAAGATGAGTCTCTTTTTATTTCTTTTCCAGAGTAATAGAATGGCATCTCTACAAGCAAACCTAAGTATAAGTACCTTATGCTGAAGGAGGCCTACCAAGATGTTAAAGAGAAAGGAATGGCAATTAGGAAGTGCAAGAGTACATGGCTTACCAGAATCTAATCTTCGTTGGCGACTAGCGAAAGGTAAATCTGTTGATGTGAAGCGAGGAGGTTTTTTTCACACCAGCTCAAGAGGAAATGTTGGCAGAACATTGTGTCACAATGGCTCATCTTGGTTATGGGTTTACCAGATGGCAAATAATCGATATAGCTAAAAACATGTGTGAAGCTGTTGGAAAGGACAATGAACCTACTAAACACTGGTTTTATGGTTTTCTGGGCAGGTTTCCTGATCTGAAATTGACTCATCCCAAAAAAGAGAAAAGGCAAGAGATGATGCAGGAGATATTGGCTGGATATTTTGATGAGCTTAGTGGAACACTGGACAAGTATGATATTAAAGATAAACCTAAATTCATTTGGAATGTGGATGAGACAGGTATTTCGGTTGATCACAATCCTCCAAAGATTCTAGCCATAGTAGGAAGTAACCCTCACTGTGTAACATCTAGTAAATCTGCAACACCTACTGCCATAGCTGCTGTAAATGCTCTAGGTATGACCATTCCACCTTATGTTATCTTCAAAGGTGAACGTTTATCATCATGATCATAGGAAGTCAGTTCGATGGTATTCCAGGTACAGTGTATAGGTCATCACCAACTGGATGGTCAAATTCAAAGCTTTTCCTAGATTTTTTCAAGAATCTCTTTATACAGCATGTAATAGCAAAGCCTTGTATACTTCTTTATGATGGACATTGCACCAATGTTACATATGATATTATTGATACAGCTAGGGAGGAGAACATACATTTGTTTGTTTACCCCCTCATAGCAGTCACTGTCTACAACCACTTGATGTTTCGGTATTCAGTCCATTTCAAAAGGTGTCTCAGCACAGAGTGCCTTAAGCTATTGCACAGTCATCCCAGCCGCGTGATAGTGAAGGAAGATTTGCCACAGATACTGCTTATCAATATTCTGTGACTGTAAGTACAATAAAGTCAGGTTATAGGAAGACTGATATATTTCCATTTAATCCATCTATCCTCTGTGTTACACCACCTATTATTATTAGAAAAAAAAACATAAAATGAAAGAAACAAGAAAAGAACGAAATGACAATAGGACAGTGAAAATACTTTTTCAAGAAAAATATGATGAATTCATTCAAAAGAAAGAAAATGTAAAACTTAAGAAAAAAAGGAGTTCTTTTTGTGCCACTATATGGAGCTGCAATTACAGAAGATAATTACTATGAGAAATAGAAAGCAATGGAAGAAGGGAAAAAAGAATGAGAAGAAAAATGAAAATACTGAGAAGGAAAAGCAATAGTTAGGCAAAAGGAAAAAGGTGTTCAATCCTTCATTTTCACAGAGTGACAAGAGTATGGATGAAAGTGTTCCAAATTCTATAACCAAGAGAGCCAAGTTCATGAACAGTGATGAAGGCAAAAGTGATACAGTTTAAAAAAAAGAAAAAAAAGGGAAAAGTCCAAACTTAAATTCAGAAGGAGGAAAAGGTCCAGCAAACAGAGCAACACAAAAGACAGTGATTGAAATAAATACATAATCTAGTGAAGATATTGATACAGAATGATGTTCAGTGTGTGGCAAATTCCAACCAGAGGCTTTAAATCTACACAATAGCAATCAATTTGTTAACTGGGGGTGTTGTTCTGTGTGTAGTCAAGGGGTGCATCTGAAATGTTGTACAGAAATTGAGACATTGACTGGTAGTGATGATTTCATGTGTCCCAGGTGTAGTTGTGAACAGTAAAATAACAAACCGTTGATGTAAATAAATTTGTGTAACAGTTTTGTTTGAACAGTTTGAACAGTTTAAATCAACTTTTCATTAATTGGACTCACAACATTTATATTGATATTACCTCCGGGACACCATACTTTAAAAACGAGCTACCGTGACGTCATTCATAACACATGCGCAAGATCACCGGACAATTGAATGTTGGGATTGAAAATGGTGGTAAGTGTTTACATTGTTGCACTCCTGCAGTTCAATGAGTTATTTCTAAAAACATGTTTGTGTCATTATATGTCTTTAAGATTTTTGAAGAAAGGAAAATAATTATGATTTTTTTGTATTTATTTGAATCATAGTGAATAAGCCGAAAAGTGCTTAGGTGCGCTAGATTACAGGACAGCATCGTATATTTTGATAGCATCTTTTGAATTTTAGTAAGAATTTAAAGACTTCTCTGATATGATTATCACGAAAATTGATAACAATAATCACTAAATGTTTACGATCCCAAAATATGTATGTTTTTGTTGGAAGAAAATCATATCACCACGGATATAAAAATAGACTTGTGTATTAATATTGCACAATTGCTTATCAAATGATAATAAGTTCAAAGTTTTATTAGGGACGGGGGTGGATGGAGGGGGCTAGATATCGCACTTTCACAGCAAAGGTCATATGGCTACTCTCTACTGGTTGAGGAATAACTTCTAAAGGGGCCCTCCGCACATTACTTTAAGCACAAACGGGACCTGAGTAAATCTGCCGTTAGCTATATAGCATTCACATATGAAAGAATTCAATGTTCATGAGGGGAATCGAGCCGACAGCACGGTGGGGCCAGTTGTTGGAAGTCAACAACCATTTCGACTAGGCCATGGGATTCCCTATTAACATTGTTAATTGATAACATAATCGAGTAATAACCAATAACACAACATGCATCAGTTTTATGTCTTCTTGTGAAATGTTCCTACCAGAATTATAACGGAAAATCAAAAATTAATCACAGCAAACAATGACTATGGAATAAAGAAATTTAATAACAACTTAAGTGCTGAACAATTAAAAAATAACTATTCTACATGTAAATTGACAATATTTTAAGATATGTCTTCATTCATAACCATTTTAGTTACATGTTAAAGTTTATATTTATATAAATTACTTTTTTATAATTTATTATAATTTAATGTCATAAAACGATGCATGATAAGTTTTCTAAGTTACTGTCAGGGATAGCACTATGTTTAGAAAAAAATCTAGGTCAGAAACAATCGTTTGGTGACACACTTTTTCTAGTTTGAATAAATTCATGATTAACCTATTGCATGTCTCGCATAGTGTTTTCAATATATTTTTAGATCCATCACAAAATTTAATTAAATAATCTGACAGATTTTGCTCTAAATACAGCATTTCATCATTTTCTATGAAAATAGATTGTTTTCTGTCTATTCAAATGGCATTGCGTCTGAAAGAGAGCAGATGATGTAGCTCTTTTGATCAGGCAATTTTAAAATGTTCCCATACAAAACTGCAAGAGCTACTATATTAAACATACGTAGAAGACCACTTATCAAAAAATAATATAAAAAATGTAACAATAGGATTGAAATAATACATATGATAAATAGATCGCAAAAGTAATAAAAAGTTTTCTTGTGCATTACTTAAGCCAATTTATCAAATATTTCCATTTCAGTAAAATGTTCTGAAACATGGAAAACTAGAACACAAAATACATGATCGTAAAGAAATTGTCAGTTTTTAAGAAGAGTAAACGACATTATTGATGTAGTTCATTCCGATGAAATGGCAGTTGTGTTGTATTATATGTTGTTGTTTCTTTTGTTATATTAACGGTTTTACTTGTACAAAAACAAAGTGGTTTTAAAATGGCGAAAAGTTTGCAATGATACAACTGAATAAAGTAACATTTTTGGATCAGTTAAAGCATTATTCATATATGGACGTCATCCCCTTTGAGGCCTCAAATTGTGAAAAGAAAGCCTAACCGAAACCGAAACACCTGTTTTTGATTAAGAAATTATGTTTAAAAAGTGACTACTTTTTTGGCGCCATCCCCTATCAAGTAGATACATCAAGGTGGGTGTCGGAGGGGGGTGTGCCCCCTTCTGCTTGGGGTTTTAAAGGGGGGTAAGCACACCCCCTCATCTCCAAACTTTTGGGCTTTTTAGGGCTAAAAAGGATCAGTCAAAATAAATAACTGTAAACCCAAACCCTTAAAAACATTGACTCTACTCAATCCATTAGAAGTTGTAGCACTTTAAACCCGTCTTTTTCGGAAAAAAAACAATCAATGTAGTGTTTTTTTCAATTTTTTAATATTCGCCGTTGCCATTGTAACATGAAATTTACGAAATGATTATGCCTCTTTAAAGACTATGGCTTAGTCAACATCTGTGCCAAATTTGAACAGTATTGAAGCAATTTTCTCTAGTTTAATAGCAATTTGAATTTGTAACACAATGCTTTTTAATGAAAACAGCCATATTTCACAAAATGCCCACACAATAATGGGTTAATATGTTGTATGTAATAAACATAACTTTTTTATTTTAGTTCGTGCTTTCTTTGCTTTCTTCCGTAGATTTATTATTATGTCCGTGTAAACTTATTTCCCTTGTAGGTTTTTGGTTTAGCTGTTGTTAGGGGGCGTAAAAGATAACTTGCAGTTAGCACCTCCGTCCATTGACAAGCATAATCAAACCGAGCCTGCAACATGTTTTCAGTTGTGACGTTTTGGGCTGTCCTAGGGATCTGTTTTTCTCTTTTATGATTGATATGCACACATTTTTATTGAAAACACATTTCATTAGCGTTTGTTTGACGAATACAAAAATTGTTTTCTGTAAACAATTAATGGTCCCTTTCTGCATGTACCGACATTTTTGTATTATTAATATTGATTCCATTCATAAGTAATTTGGCTTCTTTGTCTTTTGTTGTTTGCAGGTTGTCACAATTTAAATTGCTAATTTGTCATTGAAGAAAAGACATGTTGCTTTTGTTGTTGTTTGAAGTGTTTTTGTTGTTGTTGTTGTTGCAATTTTACTTTTAATTGATCCGAGATGGCATTTAATCCAGTACGGCGTAGATAAAATTTAATGTTTGATTGTGCACTTAGTACATTTCAAAAATCGATTTTGTAGGTTTAAGAATACAATTGATTTCAATATAAGCATTTTACAGATTTTATTCAAAAAAAATACATATAACAAGTACTGGTCTATTCTGAAAATATCTACAATCTCAATGCATGTATTCCGTAGATATTAACGTGAAATTGTGAACTCTTTGATATTGGCAGTGTTTGATTTTTTAGCTTTTTTTATGCTAATGTTCTTGTTACAAAGCCTTTGATAACCCCTGACAAATGCTAAACATCTACAATATCTGATGACATTTAATGTAAATTATATGTTAAAAAAAACTCAGTTGTTAGAGACAAAAAGTAAAACATTATCCTTTCTTGTAAACATTTGAGCATATTCTATATTACCAATTTGCGTGTGGAGACATGAATCTATCTTATAAATCCTATTTATATATCCGATTAAATATCCTTAAACTTCTTACATTCATTTAGTTTGATGACATTTAAGTAACGTCTTACTGAAAGGTCGTTATTGATCATGATGAATAGACATTGAGGTATATCATGCGATTTGAATAAATTTTCATTCGTATTTAAATCTCATTTGAAATATGTAGAAAATGTGTGTATTTTAGTAAATCCCTCACGCCAATTAAATCAAACTTAATTACAGGCTGTAGCTCTAAATTTGCAAAATAATTATCATAAATTTATACAATATATATGTTGTATGTGATTACACGGAGTAAACTTTTCGTAATAAATATATTTCATGACAAAGATACGCAGAACAGAAATATTTACAGAAGCGTATTTTTTGGATATTTAAATTGACTAATTTAAAACACGAAGTAAAGGTATATGCAGTGTTGTTATTGTTCAATTTTGTATTTACTTCGAACTCTACAATAACGTAAACTTCTATTCCTGAAATAGATCTTAAGATATCATAATCATGTTCCAAAAATTCAATAATAGCAAACAAATGTTCATCAAGACTAAATTTAATATATATTCTTAATTTAACTTAAATCTAGCTTTTGTGAAGAAAATACTTTTTGTCTAAAAAAAAATTCGTAATTTCTGTTTGCTTTGTTCAATGGTTAATGTAATTTTGACAATCAAAAATCATGGGTAAAAATGCAAGCTTAGAAACCGTAAATATTCTTTAATTGCTTTAAGATATTTTCAGGACAAACATGTTATTATCAATTCAAACTTGTTACATATTTGTTTATAAACCTGTTTTCATAACCGTTTCAAAAGAATTTTTTGTAATTTTTATTTCATTATAGTTTGCACATATCTGGTATCATATTTGCGATAACATTTGGCATTATTTAGCAAATAAATACATAATAATCATTAAATTACAATAAAACACGTTTGTATTTCCATTAGAGATCTGAGAGATACATAATTATGTTGAAAAGAAAATAAAGTTGCCCCGTCTTGGGTTTGAACCCACGCCCCTCAGTTTTAAAGCAATTGACAGTGATTCTAACCTATTCGAATACTCTTCAAGTGGAGGTAATGCATTAGAGGTGGTCTACCTAAAGTTAAAATTGTTTGTTTAATATGATATATGTTGTTTAAACATGTCTGGCACGTATTTTATTATCATGAAATTATTTCTTCTATCCTTAAACCAGAAAACATAGTGCAATGTGGCATTAAGTCATAGCGTGATAAACGTGATCTCTGAAAGCCATTTCGATGAATATTGTCTAAGAGTATTCAAGTGGGTACATCTGCAAAATATTTCAAGGAATAATACTTAAATTAAAAGAACATAAACATTGTCCTAACAAAAAAAGTACTGCATCTAAACATTTAATATGTTTATCAACGAAATAGTTTTATAAATATTAACATTATATTAAAAGTTGCAATATGATGTAAAATTAGAATTACATGTTGGTTTTTATTCTTCTACGTTATGTGACAATAAATTGAAAATTTTAGTATAAGTATAAGTCACTCAAGACAGATATAACTGGAAAAAAATGTTCTATCATTCGCATTATTAGCTAATTTAGTTGCAGCAATATGACAAAGAGTTAAGTAACATAAAATATATACCTATATTTTAATCAAATAAAGATGAATTCTATGCGACATTTTTTACAAATTAGTTATTGAAGACGATATAAAATAGCACAATAACACTTTAAGGACAAATAACTAATGTAATAGGATGTTCTGTTCATCAATTCGTTTACATTTTGAATTATTTATTTTCGATAAACATTTAGTGTTAGAAAGTATCTGCACTAGCTAAAACATTTGAGCCGTGTCACGACAAAACCACCGTAATGGGTTTGCGACCAACTCTATTACAAGTAAAGAAACTGATAGCGAACAGCATGGATCCTGATCAGACTGTGCGGATGCGCAGGCTGGTCTGGATCCATACTGGTCGCAAACCCATTATGTTGGTTTTGTCGTGACGCGGCTCATTTATTTTTTTCCTAATATATTAAACCGACATAAAGTGTCCTTCTTCAAAATATACATGTACTAATTGTTTCGTTGCAACTTTTGAATAACTTCAATAAAAAATAAAACAAAATCGTTTTCAAAAAATATTCATAAATCCGTTAATGTCAATTCAATCTTTTCATCTAATTTCCACAATCAGTCAAGTGGGAAAAGACTTCAATATGCATTAGGTTGCTTTCAGTGTAATCCTTTTCTTGTTTTGATTGTAAATATCATGTATGTAAATATGCTTATGTGAGAAAGAATAAAATATATTTAAACCAATCAGTCAAGTGCTGACAAAATTTACGATATCAGAAATAAAAATTAAGTCGTCTTTCTCGTTTTACTGGTATAACATGTTTGTTCAAGGCTAAATTGACAGGCATTTTTTGGACCATTACAATGCAATGCTTTCATGATGTGTTTCATTGATTTGCAAATTATCCTTTTGGTTTTGCGAATTGTTTGAATCTAAAGTCGTTTAAAATCCTTTAAATATATAGAGGATAATGATTTGTTTCTTTATGAGTGTGTGAGGACTTCTTGTTCAAGGGAATAACGAATTTACAAAAACACATCGCCTGCTTACGTATTGACCAATTTCGACGAGTTAGCTATAATTTGAACTTGCATGTTAAAGAAATAAATTTTCAATTTATTTCTGTTTTCTTTTTGGTTTAAGTATTGTTGTTGTCTGTGTTGTTTGTTTTAAAGGTTTTTACATTTTGAATATCTGTGTAAATATATACAAGATATTGATTTGTTAGTAAATGAGTTAGTGAGGTTTTCTTGTTCAAGGATATAACGACTTTGCCCTGACGGGGTTTAAATACACATCGCCTGCCTACGCATTGACCAGTTTCGACGAGTGAGCTATTATTTGAACAAAAGAAATAAGTTTTCAATTTATTTCCTGCTTTCTTGTTGGCTTAAAGTATTGTTGTTGTTTGTTGCTGTCGTTTTCTTTTAACATTTTGAAAATGTGTGTAAATATTCACGTGCTTCCGACCGAGTATATTTCTTATGAAACGTTCAGCCTTTAATGATATGCATCCGCATTCCAACAATCCAATACAATTCAACTAGACTGTGAAATTACATTAGAAGAATCCAAGGCATAATTTCACTGTCTGCTGAAAAGAATGTAATAAAGAAGTATTTTTATCTAGATTGTACTATATAGCCGGAGCTTTAACATACGACACAGTTACAAACATCTGTCAACATATTTGTTATTCACATGTGCAACATGTTTGAAGTGCGTTTTTTCAACAATGCTTTGATGACTTTATTAACGAAATCCTTACTTTATAAGTAAACTTATTAAATTGTTGAATTTTGATTGATTGATTGATCGATTGATTGATGGTTGATTGATTTATTGATTGTGTCATTTATTCATTGGCTCATTCATTCATTCATTCATTCATTCATTCATTCATTCAAACATTCATTCATCCATCCATCGAGTTTGACAATTTTTCATCATTTTTATATCATTTTATATCCATCAATAATACTTGTATAAACAGAATTCAACTAAAAGCCCTCAGACAACAAAAATAATGGTTAAGGGACCATTGTCTAGTGCTTGATGTTCTTTTGATGTGATAACCTAATTTGTAAAGTATTTGCATTATTGTAACAAAAAACCCTCTAAAATATAACATTATAAAAATAAGTGCATGCCTTTTCCAAGAATTGTTCGTAGGTTTGCAGCACAATGTGTTGACAGTTTAGTGTAAGTAAACGTTTCCTTGTTTAGGTTTCGCAAAATCTGAATCAATATATTGTTCCGAATCACTTAAATTTCCTCCAATAAAAAAGATTTTTAAAAAAATCGGTTTAACAGTTTTTTTTTTAATATTTTTAGAATATTCGCTGTTTATGTAATTATACAATAGATTTCAAGGTAAATGTCTCAAATTATATCAAGCTAACATGGTGATATACACGTAGTTTAAAATTATCGCCACAGATGTCTGACAGCCCTACCTGTTTATCCAGACACTTGCAAAAACAAACGATGTAATAGACAGAATAAATGCACGTAAATGTCTCAATTATATCAAGCTAACTTGTTGATTCACGTAATTTAGGATAATCATGGCAGATGTCATACGGCCTTTCCTGTCTGTTTTTTTTTTCCCTGACATTTGCAGAAATGAACGACATATAATAGTAAATTAAAGCGTTTTTTTTTTTTGTTTTTTTTTTTTATTTTTTGTTGTTGTTTTTTTTAATAAGAATAAGACTTTGAATACGTCAACACATTTCTTATATTATACAATATTGATCATATAATGTATATTCATGATTTTAGAAATTTTTTAGATTGAGGCAAAGGCCGACAAAATGGTTAAATCAATTAATTCATGGTTTCAACCTTATTTTAAATTGTAAGAAAAAGTGTCTATTCTTCCGTTGCCTTATTGTGTTTTCCTTTCGCTATGCCTTTGTTAAGCTTCTTGTAAACTTCACGACAGTTGTAAAAAGTAATTAGCCAGTCACATATGACAATTAAGCATTTTAAAGGGTTCAATAAAAGGCTCACCATTTCCTCTTCTACAATTTTACCATGATAGTATAATTTCTGTATATTTGGAAGGTCGGGAAGTGTAAACACATTGATAATTTCTTGAAGACTACAAATACCTTCATTTTTTATCATCATTGATCTAGCGGTTTCTTTACTTTGTTAACTCCGAAATTCCGACATCCAAAAGTTTTAAGTGTATTTGTTAGGCTCTTGAACTTTGACTTACATGTACGAAATTATGTTAAATTTCATATCAATGAACATTATCGCGAACATCCAAATTCAAATTTGTCTTGTAACTATATTAAGATTCATCATTTTACTTACAGTTATTCTTCTTTTGCTTGGTGCATATATGTTGTAAAACTTGCTTTATTTTCTGCATAAACGAAGATATGAAATGAGAGAAATAAAGAATCTCTAAAGAATGCACTGGTAATAAAATGTGCGAGTTACCATTCACATCCCCCCCCCCCTCCCTAGCAGCAGTTTAAGTTGTATTCAACATTTAACATTAACTGGTAAAATTTGGAATCTTGAAACATCCGCATATAAAGATAAAACATTTTATACCCGGGAATAATGCAGTCGACTGTTTATATATTAAAATATTGATTGCATTAAAAGCCATCTATATCGTGTTAGTAATAATATCTCAAGATTAATATATATAAATTGTATGTAAGATGTATATATTGCTTTGAATATGTTAGGATTTTGTCTCGTATTGGATGAATATTAAATGTTCGTGACATTTTGATGTAAAAGATAGAAATTTTTCTCATTTTTTTAAAACTAAACCAATGTTTCCTTTCAGACATTACATTGTACGTGTGAAATCGGTTAATATATCAAAATGCTGTTTTACCTCACCTACATTCCATAAAAGCATTTAATCCCTCAAGACTCGGTAGTAGATACATCAGAAAATTTATTCTCGTCTGTTTCGATGTTATTTTTTAAACCCATTAAACAGCAATGCACATGGGTTTTTTAATATATATTATTACATCATTATTGGAACATTCGAAGAAACACATCATTCTGTCATTTATAGAATTTGCTGTATATGCAAAGCAATTATACAATTATAGATTGTAAAGCATATATTTATCTAATTATAAAAACTTTTTTGTTGTTTTATAAACTCTTTTTGTTTCTTTTAATTTGAAGACAGTGTGTCTATGTTGATAACGATAAAATAAAGATATACAAATGTAATTAACCCTGAAATGTTCTGTTGGGAGCACGATTCAACAAGAATAAGGTTTAAAGTTAAATATGATAACAATGCGTTCAATGAACTCGTTTTTATTTAATCAGTTTCATTATAATGGTAAATGTATATATACATGAATATAGATTAACACAATGTACCGTTAATACTGTTTTCAATAGGATAATAATTCTTAATATGACGTATTTGACAAACAGATGTACTAACAAACAATTATAATGTCGTATTTATCATTTGACCGATGTAAGCTGGAAAATGTCTAGGCTTACGGTCCATGTAATAATAGGTCAACCTCGGTTGGCTCGAACTACCGATCTCTCGAACAAATTTGCACAGGCCCTTCGAATTCGAGGGAACGAAGTTCGACTGTAGTTTGTTGAATCAACAATCCGATACATTTCATATTTTATTCAAATAGTTTTGTCAGTCACAGATTGAAACATGTATATTTATTTCAAATGTTATAATATAGTCTTTAAAGCAGTTCATTTCAAACAAATGATTCGTGTATTCGGCGGAGAAAATAAATTTAACATATATGGATCTAGTCAAAACATGTTTGCATGAAAATTACAAAATAACTCAAAGCATTATCACTCAAACCCCTTAGAGAAAATGTTAACCGTGACAAAGACAAATGAGATTCTAAGCACAATACGGCAAACCCCCAAAGGAACTATATTTTGAGAATGTCTGATTTAAACATCTTGCTGCTGTCATAACCATAATAACAAATAAGGAAATTGTAAGTTTTGTAATGTATCTGTTCATATTTTTATACATTTTTTACATATTACCGTGCTATTTAAGCTTGTGTGGAAACACGGCAAAAGATAAAATAAATATTTCCAACAGGTTTTAAATAATTAAAAATTAAAATAATTATTTTAAATTTTCGGTGATCATACCATTTTGACATAAATTATAAAGCACGAATGGATGCAAAAGGTGTCCATTAAAACTGAATTTATTAGATAATTACAACCGAGCACCATCAAACCATTTATTCATTTTGAGGGTGTTTTAGCTGATGGACTCCGTTACAGAGAAACACTCCATAACAACAGATAATAACACCGTCAAAAACTCTATATTTTGTTTCATTATTTATGCAGCAGACAATAAATAATTAAATTACTGTGAGACAAAACACGTTAAAAGCAAAAATTTTCCTTTTCTTTTATATTAAAATGTCTGTTGCATCAAATGGATTCAAACGATAACTTAAGAAAAAAACCCTGACATTAAACCTATAATAATTTAGATATCACCAATCTATGCTTATTGATATTAAGTGTTTTTTTTTTATATTATGCACATCAAATAACAAACAAACGTGCAGAGACAAAACTCTTTATCAAAAGGCTCCATTAGTTTTATTGCTGTCTAATGATAAACTACATACAAACTGCATTGATTTTGCAAAATCAGATTTCTTGTCCGTCATTTTTGTAAATGAAACTCTGAAGGTAAAACAGAACACTTACTGGCTATCAAACTTTTTCCGTTTTGTACAGAATAAACTTAAGGATGTAAAGCCATATCTGTTAAAATATTTAAACCAAATGTATAGAATTTTGCAATAGTAACAAAAATATTGATTCCATAATCTAATGGTCGATTCTCGAAAAGGTAAGAACATAGAATATATCTGTTATTAACCCAAATGGATATTGTTCGTTGACATAATAAATTGCTGCGGACCAAAACATTATTCTGCTAATATATCCGTTACGTGATTTCGTGCATTTTCCATCTAATAATTATGCAAATGATTACCATTTTTATGTCATACAATTTTTTTGGAAATATTCTTTATTATAATTCCAACAACAATTTTTGTAGAAGATATATAGCTTTAAACACTTTAAACATCTGTGTTAAATGCCATCGAGCCACACAAGACGACGTAACTGAAACTTGGCAACCATGAAAAGGTGACAAAAAAAGCACAGGACCGCACCAAACCCGAAGAATATAAGTCAATTGGGAGGGTTGTGGAGAATAGGAAAAACTAAAATAGAGGAAAGGGAAATGGACTCAATAATCAACACCAGCGACAATAAGCATGACGATATATACAGACAAAACATCACCACATGCAAAGATGACGTGAACATGAATATATCAAAATGCTTAGTTTCGATCTTAAAGAAACATTTTGTTTGATTATCACGACACATTGGCTTCCATAAACATATTATCTTATATCTACATTTTTTTCAATAATGCAGAACACTGATTTTGTTAACGCTTTTTTTTAATGTTTTGATGTAATGAACATTTTTGGTAACACCAATATCATTTAGATAATGAAATGAGAAAACTGCAATGGAAGTAACAAACCACGTGTCGTCATCCTGGAAATTGAAGTTTGACAGCGATAAGAGTTCATCTATCAAAACTTTCCGCAATGCATTTTCAATTTAACTAATTCAGGCGCCGCGATTCTAAATAATCCATCTTTTTCCTGCATTTTTTATAAAACAAAATGTGAGAGAACATGATTGAAACTAGTATCATATGTTGCCAACATGAAACAATTATGATTGATTACTTATCTCGATATGTGAGATTTCAAAACAAAAATGCATTTTATAGTCCAATCTACAAAGGACATTAACTTGAGAAAACATTTTTTTGAACTGATATAACCTCGGGCTTAAAATTAAATAATTGCATAATTTGTATTTCAAATTGATTAAGTCGAATAAACTATAATATTTAAATACTTCTTTTTAAAAATCGGCAAGAATGTGTCACTCTTATTTTACATCTTTTTGTATTTTCTATATTAACTTGTTATGACGAATGACAAATGTCAGTCTGACGTATCAGGATATGTATAAGACAAAATATGAAATGTGTCATAAATTGCTTTCACGTTCAAAGAAGATATACGATCTTGTCTAAGAAAGAAAATTATGTTCAAAAGTGCAAATAAACAAGTCAACTTTTGTTCTTGTGGGTATTGAGTTCATTTAACACCGTCTTTCCTTGTTGATCTTGCTTATCATATTTAATTAACTAAGCATGAAATATTAATGCAAAATAAACAAGAACTTTGTAAATAAAACAGCGGACGGTACAAGACATTACAACAACAATCATTGTAAAAGATTTTATAACAAGATGAAGACATTAAATGAGACTGACGTCGAAACCAGAATTTTGATTAAAAATCTTAGACTAAAACATATGACTATGTGAATAATTGTTTAAGTATTTAAGTTTTTTTTGCCACAGTTTTATTTAATATATGTTTATTCTGTATTCCGTTATGAAAAAGATTTCTTATGTAGTAATATTTTATTCTAGGTAATTTACTATTTAGACAACGGCGAGGACAGATAAAAGTTTGTGAATATCAACACTGTGGTTGATTGACGCAGTTAAAGGCAATTATCATGTGTTTCATGTCCGTGACAAGGAAACATTATTTACGCCTCAGGCCAAGCGATTCCCGACAGATATGCAAAATCGAATAATGCAAGTAATGAGCATACATGTATAATAATTTATTCTAACTATATAGCTTTCTATGGTCCCAGATGTAACAATTTTACATGAATACATCATGTTTCGATCTGATAGCAATAATGAACGGCCATCTCGTACACATCAGATACCAGTTATTCCATTATGTTTATGATCTTCTTTGCTAATGCACTTTGAGTGCTAATGGATGCATTATTTCAAGCACAAGCGGGCACCTGAATAGAACCACCGACGTTCCGTAAGTCAGCTGGATAGATTTCTCACATCCAAATTCCCTTTCGGGATTCGAACCCACAGCCGTGAGGGGCAAGTGGTTTGAAGTCAACGATCTTCGGCCATTCGGCCACGGACGATCCGTGTTTTATTGTAGGTGCAACATCCCTAAAGCCAACTAGCACCTACTTAAACACAATCACTATTTAACATTTTATGTCTCTTTACAATATAAGCGTGTTTACTATTAAATCAACATCGTATTCTAAACGTTCACGTATTGCTACCCACTGTTTATGTAAGATACAATACACTAAGGGAAACAGCGAGATAAAATAAGGCTATTTGGGGGCAAATAATATTTGAAAAGGTAAAACGTTTTATATTCCCATTCTGTATTCTACACACATTAAAGGGTTTCTAATAATGACGTGAATGACTTGTAACGAGTATATTGTTGAATAGTATGAGATCATTTGTTTTATATTTGCCTGATATGAACGTTTATACAGAAAGGTGATCCAGGACGAACAGAGTAAAACTGAAAGCAAAAATCAACAACTTTTTTGTCAACGCTTGGCGAGAATTTATTACATAGCTTGTTCAAAAATTAACTGCAAAGAAGACAAAAAAAAATGTTCATGTATTCTTACGTGTATACACTCGTTCAAATATTCGGACATGTATCTTCACCTATCACTGTATGTTTTATTGTGGTATTGTACCAATTCAACGCCGTTATATATCGTATTGAAATGTCCGTTTAATTCTACGCTTAAAATAAACAATATTTTCATAAGAATATTGGTGTTTGTGAATTTTTAAGAATAAAACTATTTTATACCCAAACTGTAGCAACTGTCAAATTTTGTCTTTGAAGGTTTTCAAACATATCTAGACAATTAATTTGGTATGTTGACAGTTACATATTAAACACTGGTTCCTTGCCAAGTCAAGGTCAATTCATTTTCTTTTACTTGATTTAATGTGCAGAATCAACCAAGTTTTCTAATAAAGTCTGATATGTATTGCCATGCTGCCATACGTAAATTTATTGGAAAGAAAAAAAAAATATTCAAAGACTGTAGCGGACGGGTTTAAATCGGTAAAGAATTCTATTCACGAAGTGCCGGTGGTAGAAAGGAGTTAAAGTATAGAGTTTTACTTGTACGATTTGCATCAATATTTTGAAAGGTGCAGTTAAAGTCCAGTAAAATGTTCTGAAAGCTGTTAATTTGTTCCTTCGGAAAGGACTGATTCCAATCATTGAACACTATAATCACACACAATTAGTTTTTAAAAAAGGGATGAAATATTTGTATGCTTGTTATAATTTTAACAATGATACTAATATTGTTTTCTTAACGTGATTTACATTGATTTTCGTGCATTTTATTTCCCTCTGTACTAACAGATTTACATTAAGAATTAAAACGTTTTGTAACAATACTTGGATGCATATCCTCCTGTGTGAGGTTTAAAATGATCAGGTAATTTAAAACCATTATAACGAATGGAAAGTCATTATCTACATTATCTAATTGAGTGCATCGAATTCATTTTGTAGACAGTTAAAATTGTATTCAATACCAATATGGTTGTTATTTCCCCTAAACAAAGTTTGTCAAATACAGTAACAACTGAATTTATAGTTTTGCTCAAATACTTTTCCAACCTTTTTCGCAAAGTCTTATGTAAAATATAGTTTATAATATCATTTTTAACCTTTAATTGCGTTTACTTAAATTACCTATATTATATTAAAACAGATTGACTTTATTACTTGCATAGGTTTCAGTTAACAGGAAATTAGGTTATTACTTCTTCCTCGTATACATAATCACAACATTTGATAAGTCTAATAAATAAGCAAGCTAATGAACTGGTATTTAGAAAAACTTATATTTTTTCCTAATTATACTTAGTTTATGGTTTGCAGTAAGGATCAAACAATAATATTGATTTTGACAAAACATTAAATGCTTCATATTACGTTATTATTAAACGTCTACTTTAAATAATTGTAAAAAACAGATTAATAAGGTTGTAGGATATAGTCATTTCAAACTAATTTAATTTTAAACTAGGCTTTAAAAGCATTCCCATACATATGATCTTTATAATTGTACAGTATCATACATTCGACGATGCAAAATATCATTGCAACTTTTAATAGTTTTTGAGGTGTTGTTTCGAATGTTCTCTAACAAAAGCAAATGCGATTCTGATTCTGTGCTAAAATAACGTGAGTCTTACGACATTTGTATACCATCAATGTTTATTTTCCAGAATAAAATTCTTAATCGGTGTTTTGTTTTAAACATTTGTCTGACTAGATGTGAAACACAATACTAAGTGAATGTGAATTAAAGTAAAATGAAACAAGTGAATGTCCATCAGCTATGAAAAAAAACTTAAAATCAACAAAAAATGTAAAATGCCGATCACGAAACGCAGCATTCTCTGTCGTAAAGCAAGACCAATGAACAGCAACCGGGAATGGACAGAAGCTCACAAGGCCAAAGAAGAAAAAATGGGCACCAAAAACAACACAAATACTAGACGCGCAAGAACAATGAACATTACATTTGTTACAGAGAAGGGAGAGGAAGGGGAAAAGAAAAGTAAAGGAATTGGATCTCATAACTATTACCATTTATGACAATACACATGACGGCAATTGCAAGCGGAATCATTCACATATATGTACAACAATAAACTGAAAACTATGAAAAGAATATGGATGAACTTACTTTGCTTGCTTTATTTTGCTATTGTGTTTCAAAATTATAGCATTCAAATATTTTATATATCAAGGCCTTGACATTAGAAATTCGTCCTTTGCTTTTTCGATTTGTGTAAGAATGCAGACATCTAAAATCCTTCTCGCATTATTTGATGTTATTATAAAGGATTGTCATTCTAGACTCCCAGTTTGATTTATTTTTCTAATGTAAGTTATAATGTCAGCTATATGAGCAAACCACAGTTGAAGTACCAACCCCCGTGTCGTAATCCTTAAAATTGAAGTTTGATGGCAGATACCATTTTATCTATCAGAACATTACACAATACTATTTCAATACATCAAATTCAAGCGCAGCGATTCTGATTAAATCTTTTCCCCATTTTGTTATATTAGTTTTGTAAGAAAATGATTGAAAATAGTGCTATAGTTTGCAAACATGATACCATTATAACTGAGGGATGATATTTCAAAATAAAAATAGATTTTTTTAATACCGCACTTAAAATAAACATGTTTTCCATTATAATATTGGTGTTTGTGATTTTTTAAACGAGTTTGATACCCATACTGAAGCAATTGTCAAATTGCGTTTTTGTAAGTTTCAAAACATATCAGCACAATTTATTAGATGAGCTGACAGTAAAATATTAAACACCGGTGCCTTGTCAAGTCAAGGTTATTTCATTTTCTTTTACTTGCTTAAATGTGATGAATCATCAAAATGTTTCAACAAATTATCTAATAATGTCTGACATTTATTGCCATGCTGCCATACGTAAATTTATCTGAAAGAAAATTTCTTCCCGGGATAGCAAAAAAGCCAGCCAATATGCTTTAAGAAAGTGGGGATTAGAAATCTCAAGGATAGAAAAAAAATATTAAATGTAAAATTTTCAGGTTCAGTTTTTTTGTTTTATATCTCAATTGTACCCATTCACTATCGATTCAATCAAACAAATATAATGTGTAAACAAATGTTTCTGCGTTTTAATAAAGAACTAAGGAAGGCTATTTTCTCGCAATCAATGCAATCACAAGCAAGTGATAATTCGTTATTTTATCGGAATAATATCTCGAAAAATTATATATTTAATTAATAAACTTTCCACAAAAGCTCAATATGTAACTTGCAATCCGTGATACTATTAAAGCAGTTTAATATTTCATTATATAGATGTACATTTGATTTCATATTTTAAAGGAGGCGAGAGTCCGTCTTGAAATTAATTTGCCATTAAATTTAAGCTGCATTTGTATCTTCTTTTTTTGTCAAAATAAGTAATAATAACATATGTCAGAAATTCTGAACTTAACCCGTCGACTGTTACATACATATAATTGCGAGCTTCTCTTTAAAATGAATCACGAAAATTCAGGACATTAAATACACCACACAAACTTGTTAAATAAATTTTAATGGAATGCATGTTTGATTTTGAACTGAATTCAATTTACAAAAAATGTCTGATTTTCTTTTACAATGTCTAAAAGAACAAAGCACAAGCAACAGTAGGTATCTGGATTGAAATTACCATGATTTAAGTTATCATTTGTTCTCCTAGAAGTATTTGATTTTCAATTGTTTTGCTGTTAACCCTTTTGCTGCCAGAGGGTTATTGTTTTATTGATCACCTATTTGCCAGAGGGTTTTTCTAAGAAATTACTATATTAATAATTAATATAATTATCATTATTTGTTATTAGTATTATAATAATAATATATGTTTCAAAATCTAGATAGTATAATAATAATTATTGTCGATGGTATAATTTTCTTTATATTTATTATTATTAATAATTTATTATTATTTTAATTATATTATTATTATTATTATTATTATTATTATTATTATTATTATTATTATTTTTATTATTACTATTATTTTTATTATTATTATTATTATCATTATTATTATTATTATTTTTTTTTTTTTTTTTTTTTTTTTTATTATAGAAACGGCAAAAGCCTTCAATATGGCAAATACGCCGAAAATAACAGGGACGGCATAAGCCGTCCCTATGGTAGTGAAAGAGTTAATATTATAAATAGTTTTCTCTTATTTTAGATCATTCAGCATAGGTAAACTATTAAGATGTATAAAACCTAAAATGCAAGAAAGAAAACAAAATTCTTGTAAATATATTGATAGTGTTTCCTTAATTTTTCTTATATGGACAGTATATTCTAAATTCATGACATATTTTTTTCATATATATATATATATATATATATATATATAGTATAATGATAGAAAAATGTCGATGTCTTACAGTTATTTCAAACAACATGCTAAAAAGTTTAATTCCATTTATTCCATATTTATTCATTTATTTGTTATGACGTAACATCCATTATATTAAAACAAAACATGGGTCCCAAATGATTGAACACAATACATATGCAAATTATCTAATAAGAAGTGAAATTGAAATTGTCACGTATATTTCGAGCATGATGTCAGACACTGTATATGAATGTTTGTACTTCTCTTTCTGTGAATAATATAATGCGAATGCGTAAAGCTTTTGAAACAAGCACGGTTATATGAGTGTTTTAATAGTTTAACCATTAAAATGTTCTAGTTCAAATGTACTGAGAGTCTTCTTAAAGCCTTAAAGCGCTACATTTGTTCCTTTGGAAAGAACTGATACCATGATATTGATACAATGATCACAAAAGCATACAAAAGGGATGAGAAAATCTGTATCTTTGTAATAAGTTTAAACTTTAATTATATGGTTTACAAGATTTGCATATAATTTTCACCCTCTGTAATAAAAACATATTTGCTTTTAGAAATTACTTTCCTTTTGTAACAATACGTGGATAAATATCCTCTTAAAAATCGGGACTGTAGCTTATTGTACGGATTCGTATACTGCAGAAAAGAACTTTCCTCGGAAATGAGCTGTCATAATCTGAAGAAATAACAAAATCAAAACAATGGCCATGCAAGCTCTATTGCAGATAACTTGGATATTACCTTTCAGCTTCCAAAGAATTTATGTGTCGTATTTGACAAATGTGGGTCTAAATGTAGAACTGATTGCCTGTATATCCGTTTTGTGATGGAAAATATATTTGATTAATTTTGTTTTTATTATTTTGATTATGAATGTTTTAGTTACATGTATGTCTTTACAGTACTTATTATATAGTGCAAATACCTTTGAACGGATATTGAAAGAGGTTATACATGTAATTATTTTTCTAACTCATAATGTATTTGTTTATGCTCAGCATTAAAGCTTAGTTGCTTTTCATTTTTATAATATACAGATCCCATTAAATGAATGGTTTAGATAATCGTTTTATTTTTGTAATAATTTCATAAATGTTGTCGTAAATTAATGTAAGGATTGTCACGTTACAAAGCAGAAGTGTATAAATATAGTATATATTTAAGTATAAATACCTGATAAATGTAAAGATTTAGTAGTATGTTGAAATGAAAAGAGTTAAATGTCTTATCGCCTTCTAACCAATAATTTCTCATATCATGAAAAACAATTAAATTGCATTTTAGGAATTTCGAAGGAAGACTGAATTTTAAATAGAGGAACGTGTAATAAAATTATTAAATAAATGACAACAAATAGGAAAGAATTGTTCATAAATAAAACAAATTTGCCCTTATGCGTAAGCTGAACCGTTTATCATAAGTAATAAACAAAGGATGTCGTTAAATATCTTGATTTGAAATAACTGGACATTGCAATTTGTAAAATCAATGTTTCTATACCTTTCTTGATAACTCAGTGATGTTATTTAAAATATTAACAGCAATAGTTAAAAACGGTTCATAAATATTCATAAAATAATGTCAGGAGGATTTTGCGATGATAATTTTTAGAAATATTTAAAAGTAGTATTATAATACTTTTTATAAATGCATACACCATTTACATTTGCCTGTGTTTTAGAAATATAAATATCTGAACACATAATATATGAAATACTTTTCGGAAAAATATCTGTTCATAGGCAACTACCACATTCTGCCTAGTATAAAGATTTAATAGAACATTTAATCAAACTTGTAATCAAGCTTTTTATATGGCTTTGAATTTGCTAATGATCTAACTGCCTTTTATCGGATGCCTGCTAAATATTATTGATATGTTTCCTTTAAACTTGTGAAAGTTTCTTTTATTTTAAAGCTTAAACAATGTTCCCTTTTAAAGGCATTGCCTTGCTCGTGTAAATTTAATTACCGTATCTCACGTACAAACAATGAAAATGTTTTACTCTATCATGTTTGATAAAAACCATATACATTACATTTTTCCTTATCAGTTTTAACACTTTTGTCTTAAATCCTATCAATAACATACGCCAGTTATATCTGGTATGATATGCTTTCGTTGTTTAACATTTTAATCAAACAGTCTATCATCCTTGCTGAGTAATTGGTTGTGGTAAAATATCGTGACAAAACATCTTCAAAAATTATGTTATTTGAATCAATTATTATCCGCCTTGTTAATCAAAACAACTATTTAAAACAATTAACAATTAATTCAAATGTGTTTCTTCAGTCATATAAGTATAGAAAAATAAATTCATTACTAATGGTACACTACATGCACACTGTATATTATGTAACTATGTATATAAACGATATACAATAATGTTTATTGTTTCAAGACATACATTTTTTTCTTTAAAAATATATGTATGCCATTAACTTTCGTATTAAAATATTTTTTTCAAACGGACCATTATCCTTGCTGAGACATATAACTGTATTAAAACAATGTAATGTCTTGAAAGCAAATCACCTGGGAAATATAATACTTGACTTCAAAGAGTATGAGTGTAAAGTGCAACAAGAAATAATGAAATGGTTTAATTAAATGTCACAACAATGCATCTGTGCGGAAGTAAAGTATTTAAAACAATTAACACTTGATTCAAATGTGTATTGTCAGCCATAGATAGCAAAATAAATTTATTTCCACTAGTGTAGTTAGTCTTGCTCACTATTTATGATATAACTATGTATATGAACAACAGACAACACTATTATTGTTAATTATTTTATTTTTTCATGACATTTATTATAGAACTCTTTGTATACTATTGCCTTTCTTAATTTCGGAATGTGATGTTCAGGGATCAATGTCAACACCATTAGTACGTAAGAAAATAACCACATTGGAAAAATTGGAGATTTAGTTGTGTTTTCTTCTATTGTCATTTGTATGATGTAATAGGCGTGGCTTTATTTCTCATACATGTTATTGTTTTAACAAGTATATGATATGTTTTACCATGTTATTGTTTAATACTGACATAAATATCTATTTACCGAATACAGACTTATTTATCTTAAAAACATCAAACATACACAAAAATCTTTAAAAAAAAAAAGAACATTTGTATTCAAAACATGTTATATGCTAAAAGTGCATAGAAATTGTAAAATGATTACTAACATTTCCATTTGAAACCTTCAGAGAAAATGTAAAACGTGAAAAAGATATATAAGACACGACATTGCAAACACCCAGAGGAGTCATGTTTCGTGAATGCCGACTATAAACAAAACGGAACCTCATGTTGAGAATTATACAAAATAACAAATAGAATGAGATTTTGAATATTTAGTTATTTGTCCATATGATCTATGTATATATCTTGGCATGATTTTATGATCTCTTTTCTTAAATGAAACATATGTTAGTTAGTTAGTTAGTTAGTTAGTTAGTTAGTTAGTTAGTTAGTTAGTTAGTTAGTTAGTTAGTTAGTTAGTTAGTTAGTTAGTTAGTTAGTTAGTTAGTTAGTTAGTTAGTTAGTTAGTTAGTTAGTTAGTTAGTTATGGAAGACACAGTAATCTTTGATAGTTAACATATTAAAAACTGGGACAAGTATTCAGTTTCAATGATAAATTTATATACATTATTAAGTAACACATTGAATGATCAAATTTCATTTTCAAATCGTTGTTTGATATTAGATATATAGTGCAAATAGAAAACAGGTCATACACTTTGTCAGTAAACTGGTTTGTGTTCTATTAAGATGTTTTCTGTTTGGTTTGTAATAAATATGACACTGACGTTTTATGATAACAAGCACTATTACAGGCGGAAGATTTTTTATTACAAACGGAGACATATTTAAGGAAGCCAATAATGTCTAAGACCCTTAACATAATAGAGACTTCAACTTTGATTACGATTATAGTAATAAAAGTGTCTGGCATAAATTCGACCTCAGACAAAGAATTTCCAAGACTATTTGTCATGTAGGATCAGTAGTGCAGTGGTAGGACGCGCGATTAGGGATCGAGAGGTCCCGGGTTCGAACCCCAACAAGGGCACTGCTAATTTCCTTGAGCAAGTAATTTACCTGCGATTGCTTCACTTCACCCAGGTGTAAATGGGTACCTGCGAGGGTGGTATAATTCCGTTGCACCAAAGTGTCGGCTGCACTAAGCGGAGTTAAAAGACTCCCCAGGGAGATTGATAGATAGATACCAGTAGCCCGATGACCAGGGGTAATAGCTGTAAAGTCGGTGAACGTGCGTAAGCATGAAACTTAGACTATAAAATGCAATTACTTATATGGATATTAAGGTTTTTCAATTTGATAAAGTATTACGTCAAATTACAGACAATACTCAAGTGTTATGTGTATAAATTTTCCATTAGACGTGTCAAATGTATCTAAAATTCTAACTTAATACACAAACTGCATTTGCAAAATCGGATTTTCTGATTCACTTTCATGGTTGCAAATGTCTGAGGAAAATCATCCATTTTCATGGCTAATAAAATTTTATGTAAATGTCTATTGTTCCAACATTGTTCCAATATTATACATAATGGCATTTTATAACATTTACCATACATCTATAATTGTGATATGTAAAATAACAATAGAATGCATTATTACGGTACAATGATGATAAAAGATAGTTGCAACTGTTAATATTCACAGTTAAATCATTTGAAGGAAACGAGCTTATAACCTTCATAAATCCTTAAATCATTGAACAAAATTACATGAAGACCAAAGCATTGCTTTTTTCTTCTTTGTTTCTCTTTTTGTTGTTGTTGTTGTTGTTTTTGTTTTGATTTTGTTTTTGTTTTCTATATAAGAGACACAAATGGTAAACATTTCAAGGATACTGCCTGCTATTATTCTATCTCTAACCACGACCCTATTTAATATAAGGCAGTGTAAAAAGTTCATATAACACTCCCTTGTTATATTATGTATTGTTTTGTGCACTAATGACATCAAGAAATAACCACAATACAAATTATTTGCATGGTGACAATATGATTAGTTAGTAACATAAATTCAAAGTTGCTTAATGCTAAAATGGTTATATGTTTTCAAAAAACGCGTACAGAAATGTGACAAATTTTTTGTCATTTACACCAAACTGAGTAATTTTATAGTACGTTTACTACAGTTCTCATCATCAGGAATTAGCGATGGCGTAATTGTACAATTATCAATTTTATATAAACTAGATCTATATTATAATAAACAATAAAATATATTTTGACGATTGAACTATTGATCATAATTTATTCAGTTTACCGATAACAAAAATATGACGTGTGGGTAATTATAATTGCCTCATGATTTACGTGTAAAAGTATGATTAAAAGACAATGATGTATTGCTTCAGAAATGCTGATAATTCTATTATAAAATGACATAATTTTAATTTCAAACATTCCATTCCGCTTGGTATATTGTGTAGCTTGTTAAACTGGCATATTTTTACATGTTTCTTGAAAAGTTATCCTTTCTTTCATACTGTAGTTCCAAAGATTATGTTTCATTTAATGATGACTTTAATAGCTGCAATATCAATGACTGATTATATGTATAATTTAATATTTGTGAGATCAATTATGTTTATATTCAATCAACAGTGTTTTAGGTATAAAATGAAAATGTTATTTCAGCATGCTGCATCATTTCAGTTTTATTCAACACTTTTTCATTAATGTTATGCTTCCATGAATGAAAAAGTGCTTTCAGTCACGGCCGCTTATTTTGCAATATATAAATTAATGTACTTTTAAGAATTTACTGCGAACAGTTAATTTGCCAGTCCTAAATAGTACGTTCCTAATACAACCTTATATTTGCCTGGAGATAATGAACTATAATTTCAACTTAGTAAAGAGGCAACCATCTAAATTACCTACTTAATTGAAACTGAAACTTCGATAGCATTTATTTACAAAATAAAAGGGACACAATTATAGCTGTAAAATAGCTTCAGAAAATAGAAACTCTCGTAAAGAGTAAACTTTACAAGAGTTTCATTAATTACGAGTTTCTTCTAGAAGGTTTTTAAAGATAATGCTTATACTCTATAGTATTTTTATTTAGATTTAATGTTCAGACTTAACTGTCAATATTGCTACTGATATACCAGTATTCCTCACTTCTTATGGTATTTATCATGGTAATGTTAATGGATGCTGGCACAGTTGAAACACTTTTATGAATCAATAAAGCAATAGAAAAATTGTTTATTCTGAAATTTAGCCGTATACAATAAACTGGTCGCCTTTAGCATTATCAAAACACAACGCATCAATTATTGCTCCTGAAATGAAAGAATATGACCATAATTGCAGTAATAAAATATGACATTTGAAATTTCCCGAATGTTACTTTTGGATAGCTTAGGCTGTAAATGACAATTACATAATATGTTTTTTGAAACAATACAGACAAAAATAACAGACACTGTTTCAGTTAGATTGGTGATGAATGAGAACATGTGGTCAGTACAAGATCTGAAAAAAGGAATTAATATTTATTACTTCATAATTTGATGCTGTATATCTTACTTTGTAGCATTATCAGGCCCTGACATAATTAAGGCACACATTCCTGGCACAAACTATGTTTATTTATTCCCGTATATCTGTTTGAAGTTTAGCAAAATGGAATTATACCCATATGATAATTAATAGTTGTTATATCTGTAGTGAAAAAAAAAACATATTTCTTGTGATTATTTGTCAGATTTAAGAAGAGGTTTAAGGCGACAGAACATGAAATATTTAAATAATGTTTATAATTCCTATTCTTGAAATAGTTCCACTCTATCATGCAGTATCTATATAAGCTATAAATGCATCCAGATGTACAACTTGCAACAATAAAGTGTTAGATAAAATGTTGATCTCAATAGATTTACAAGATCTGTTCACTGGCTTAAAGGCACATTATGCCTCAGAAACGAATAATATTTTCTTCCTTACAAAGGGTAATTAGGAGTTTTATACGGTTTAAATAATGGTTTTAATGGAAGACGCTGATTACTGAAAGAACGTAGCGCTGAATATAAAATTATGTGTCAAAAAATGTAACAAATCGTACACAAATCCACTTAAACTGTTCTAATAGCAAAAAGCAACTGACGAAAATGTTGGTTCAAGTAGATAGAAAAAGAATATCTTTTAGGAAACTATAGCAGGGCACCAAAAATAATAAACGTTTGGAAAAAACATTATATAGCCTGAGGTATATATAGAGGATATTGAATGAGTGTAGGTTTAATACTAAATTTATTGAACGAGTTGAATAAAATCATATTATGCGAGCCTCTGGCGAGCATAATATTGTTTTATTCAACACGTTCAATAAATTTACTATTGAATCGACACGAATATAATATTCTATTTATCACATATATAAAATAAGAACGGTAAACTGTTCACAAGAGTCATTTTACTTTGACGCGCCTATAGTGTAACGCTAACATTAGTTTATTTTTATTTTATTTTATTTTATAAACAAAACTCATGGCCCTTAAGGGCATAAGAGTGAACAATCAACAAAACAAAAAATAATAATACAAACATGGCATGAAGTAAATAAGTAAATAAGGAAGATGACTTATTGAAATTTCAGCATTATAGCTTTGACAAAAATGGCTAGATTAAATAAAGTATTTCTGTTGTCGCTACACATAAGAGCCTGAAAATTTAAAATACTAGGAAACCTTGAATAATAGTTACTGATATACCTGTGTCTTTCATGATTAAAATAAGTACATTTAAAAATATAATGAAATTCATCACCTATTTCTTGCTGATTACAAAGTGAGCATGTTCTATTTTCTCTTTCAATACCAAAATAGCGACCTTTCTCTATAGGAATATTAGAATTGAGACATCTAAATTTACAGAGAGCAATTGCTAAATTTCTTGGTAAACATAGTAAATAATGTTCTAATTTAAATTGAGTTTTATATATTCTATAGTTTAAACACTTAGCAGAATCAAAAACATCACTATTCCATACTTGTAAAAACTGATCACGTAATCGTGATTTTATTACATATTTAAAATTATTAAAATTTGCAACATTCTGAGTTATCCAAAAATCAGAACAACCAAGATTATTCAAAGTAGATTTTACTTTCTCGATCCACTGACAATGTAAAATACCCTTTTCATGAAGATTATACATAGTGCGGTACAAAGAAGCACATATTTTATCATTTTTACCATTAACTAATTTACTCCAAAAATTTAACATTCTGCAAGTAATATCATTTTCAATAGGAAATGCACCTAGTTCTCCCAAGACCATAACCGAAGGAGTTGACATCTTAAGTTTAAGTATATATTTATAAAATTTCAATTGAAACTGAGAAATAATAGAATTATTTTCAGATCCCCACACCTCCGACCCATACAATAATATTGGCTTAACCATACTATCAAACAACTGTAACTGAATATCAATTGGCAAACACAATTTCTTAATTTTAGTTAAAATACTAAACATAGCCTTCCTCGCTTGATCTGTCAAGTGCTTTTTTGTTTTATTAAATTTACCATTAAAGTTGAATATCACACCTAAATAACTAAAATCATCTACAGCTTCTAGAGGTGCATTATTGAAATAAAATACAGGCTTATTTCTTAATTTACCACGAGAAAATACAACAACTTTTGTCTTATCGGTATTAACAGTCAAATGCCATAATTTACAATAATCAAGCATACAGTTTAGTGCTGTTTGAAGGCCAGTTTGACTTTCCGCGAAAACAACTGTATCATCAGCATAGAGTAATAAGTACAACTTCAAGAATACATCAACTTCATCATTACTTAACTGTTCATTTATCTGGTCTGATAAAAACTGCAACCCTTCACAATATGTAGACATATAAGAAACCAAATCATTAAGGAAAATTGAAAACAAAATTGGAGAAAGATTTTCTCCCTGACGGACACCTAAACAGCTTACAAATGTATCTGACAATGCATTATTCACTTTAACACAAGACTTAGCTTTGTCATAGATATTATGAATAACTTTAAGTATTTTCCCATCAATATTATGTGCTAACAATTTCCTCCAGAGAGCAGTACGGTTTATACTATCAAATGCTTTCTTGTAATCAATAAAAGAGCAGTACAATCTCTTTTTCTTCGATAAGTAAATATCAATCAACATTTTTAAGGAAAAAATATGATCCGTAGTTCCATAACCATTACGAAACCCTGCCTGCTCCTCAGTTAATAGGCCAGACTCTTCCAAAAAAATATTTATTCTAGAATTTAAAACTGATGTGAACAATTTACCAAGACAACTTAAAATGGTTATACCTCTATAATTATCAGCATTATTTTCGTCCTCTTTGTTTTTATAAATAGGTAAAATTATACCCGTACACCATGTATCTGGAACAATTCCTGTTTCAAGTACAAGATTAAATAAGCTGCAATACAATGGTAATAACAAATCTTTTGAGTATTTTATATACTCATTCAGTATATTATCTTTAGGTGAACATGCTTTGTTATTTTTTAAAGTTTTAATAACTTTGTCAATTTCTAAAGTAGTAAATGGGCGATTTAATATATCATTAAATTCTGAAACTGATTCAATATCAAATGCTGTAAATAAATCTTCAGAATCATCATCACTATTTATATTACGAAAATGATCATGAAATGCTTCTAACGAAACCTTGTTCATTACCTCTTTCCGTTCTCCCGAATATGTAAGAGGCAACGTGTGAGTGTAACGCTATGTTTATAGTGCAAATGACGTGACGTCAAAGTGTTATTACACTAGTGTAATATCGCCTAGTGTAATATCGTTTTTATTAAATGGCTTTATTACACTCCTGCGCCGCGGTTCATGTGATAACTGGGAATATTGAACCTTAAATAAGATGATACTCTTTTTCATTTGATTTGAAATTTTACGCTGGTCTTAAAAAGCTATGATTCTCGTAGGTTTATTATTTCATTAATAAATCCTTATTTATGTACTGTTCTGTTCGTTAATATTTTTGAAATATTTAAAGATCATATGTTTCATATTAATATGTAATTTTGCTGATAAAGAATTGAAACTTAAATTTATCACTTTTTCTTTTCCCGTGTCCATATTAAAAGCTTTGAAATAAAAGCCTCTTTTTAAAAAATAAATTGCTGAAACGGTTAATTAAACGGGCAGACAGAATTTAATTATCTTAAAGTACATTTGCTTTTTTATTTTCAAGCAATATTTCTTAATGTATTCAGTACGTGATCTTCTGCAGCAATAGCACTTTTAAAAACTTTCAAAAATAGATTTTTGTCCTCGTTTTAACTACAGGGCTGTCGTAAATTCTTACATTAAAGTGTAAAATGAACTTAAAGTATATATGTTCGTGTTGTAAATGTTTAGGTGTTATTGTTATAGTTGGCAAATACAATATTTGTGCAATCTACATCTTTAAAATTCCATTTTATAAACTATTTTAATTTTTTAAAGTATCAAGAAATACAATTTTGTTGACTTTAAGGAAGAATTTTTTAACAGTTGTCAGAATAACTCCATTTTTAGTGTAGCAGTTTCTACCTAGTAATAATGTGTGACTAACATACTGCTACAGTCAGAATATGTTGGATTGTAAGAGATATAATTTAGGCAGCCAATTATATCTGAGACCCCTACCATAACAGAAACATTATCTTTTATTATGAAATATTATTACATGCTTTTCGGTGGTTTATAGAAATGTATCAGTGATATAAAAACTGGTAATTTCACTGCTTGAAACAGTGAAATTACCACTTTGATAATTTCACTGTTTTGAATTAAGCCCCTTACGTTGTTTCAGTGAAATACCAGCGTGCACAGAACTAGGTACCATTTTAATGACGTGACGTCGTAAATGACGTCACGTTGTATTATTATTTGGCGCGCTTTTCATTCAGTATTAGGCTAAATGTCTTTTTAAAGCGTTTCTTTGCATATAATAAAAAGAAAATTTGTTTAGTTAAGTGTAATATCGAAATATATTTCACCTTGTGAACACCAAAGGTTCATATTTCACTCGTGGCTGCGCCACTCGTGAAATAAACCTTTTGGTGCTCACTCGGTGAAATATATTCCGATCTTACACTGAACTAAACAAATATCCTCTATGTAATAAGTAGAGGTTAATACATTGGGCAAGTGTGCCTTTAGTCCATATTGGCACACTTGGTGACTTATTTGCCCGAGGGCTTTAGCCCGAGAGCAAATTTGAACCAAGTGTGCCAATATCGACTAAAGGCAGACTTGCCCCATGTAATGACCTGTTTATTGCATATGTTCCGAAGGAATTTTTCAGACTGGAATAAAATCAAGCAATAACGTAATTGTTCTAATATATTTATTATTTGCTTGAAAATAGATATTGTTGTTCGTTTAGATTATCTAAATCCATCACGCGATTCGCCAAAGATTTCAACAGAACAGAACAGAACAGATAGTTTATTCAGATTTGTACATAGTACATCATCTTGTATATACATATCAATAATTATATATGTCAACGTGAGATACAATAAGAACAGAATTATTTTTGACAGTAATGGTAGTAATTTGAATACATATATATCAAAACAATTAATCATGTATTAGGAGAAAGAACATGTAATAGAGTTATCTTTCTACAGTTAATACTGAATTTCTTAAAGCAAGAGCGTTTTTCAACGTCCTCTCGACTACCATTTTTATCGATGCGGTAACGTGTATACGCGCGGACGTTCTGCAGTTACCAGACAACAGGTGCGTGACGACCGGAAATAGCCTCAATATGGGAATTTGGCACACTTGGCAAGTGCGCCAATATGGCTTATTGGCACACTTGCTCAAATACGGGATTTTCGCATGTCATATTCAGAAAAAAGAAACGCATTTCTATTACTATTTATAGTTACATATGCAATAAGAATAAATAAAAGTGTCAGGCATAATTTTGACCACAGTCAAAGATTTCCCCGGTCTAGGTATGGATATTAAGGTTTTGAATGTGATATATTATTAAGTCAAGTTAAAGGCAATACATAAGTTTTGTCCGTTCAATTGTTCCATTACAGTTTATTGTTTCTAAAAATGATAAACTTAAAATATAATCGGATTTTGTCATTCACTTTCTTGATTGCAAATTAATATCTGAGAAAAAAATTAACTCTTTTCATAGCTTAAGAAACTATTGTATATATCTATTATCTGTCCGTCTGTCCGTTCGAAGTTAACCTTAAACGGCAAGTTGGCATTTTGTTTAGTTCTACAGAAACCAGTGGCTTCATGCTTTACACACTTACTTATCATCACAAAATACACGATCTGAGCAAGTTACATAACTATGGCCTCCATTTTACCAAGTAAATGCCCTTTTCAGCACTTAGAAAATAAATTATAGGTTAACCTAAACCGGCAAGTTGGATATATCTTAAGTATTATCTTTACTAATAGCTTCATAATAACCACACTTATTTATCAATACAAAGTACATGATATTGCAAAGTTATATAACTGCGCCATCCATTTTTCCCAGTTATTTCCCTTTTTATCAAATCTTGTATTGTAACATGTAACCTATTCCGGCAAGTTTGATTTGTCTTAAATTTCCCCTAATTACTTTATGTGTTTAATTATAGCTTTCATATTTGGTAGATGGATACGTTAAATGGTCATTTCATTTTTTTATGCAGTTAGGGGTCGGTCTCTAGGGTCAAGTTAACTGATGTAAAAACAAATATAAACATTTTGACTCATACAGCCTTTATTTTCTTAAGTTGATGCCATTTATGTTAAATACAAACTGCTAAGGGAGTTCATCTTCCTTTGGATTCAGTTAAGGGTCATTTGGATCAAATTCAAGGTCATCAATGTCAAAAATAGATTTTACACGTTAACCTTATTTTATAGACAGATATCTCTTATATTTGGTAGGAACACAAAATTGGGGTATTTTACCTTCGGGTTGAATTAGGGCTCAGTTAGGTCAAGGTCACTAGTGCTAAAATATATCTTTACACTTGCCAATACAGGCAAATACAGATGTTTTTCATATTTGGTAGGAAGATAACTTACTTGATATTATTCCTTTTGATTGGGGTAGGAGTCAGTGGGTCAAGGTCAAGGATGCCAAAAATAGATTTCTACACACTGTACAGCCTTTATTTTCGGCTGTTTCGTAAAATTCTGTAGAAAAATAACTTTTTCTTTTGGAATGAGTCAGGTGTCAGTTGGGTCAAGGTCATCAGTGTTAAAGCCTAAAAATAGTCTTTTAACTTTTGCCCATATAGCCTTTATTTATGGACATATGTCTTTCATATTTGGTTGGAAGATATATTGCATGTTATTCCTCCTTTCAATTGAGTTAGGGGTCAGTGTGTCAAGGTAAGGCAGTCCCATAATAGATTTATGTACATTTGCTAAAAACAGTCTCTTTTTGACTGATATGTTTCATATTTGAAAGAATGATAACTTGCATCCTTGAATTGAGTTGGTGCTCAGGTGGGTCAAGGTTGCTAGTGCTAAAATAGATTTTTACATTTTTGCCCATATAGCCTTTATTTATTGACAGATATCTTTCATACTTGGTCGGAAGATATCTTGCATAGTATTGAGTTAGGGGTAAGTTGGTCAAAGTCAAAGGTGCAAAAAATAGATTTTTATATGTTGGCTTATTTATTCTTTATATAAAGACTAACGTTTTTCATATTTGAAAGGAATCAACCTTGGATGGTCCAGTGCGGGGATAAACAAAATCAATGTCACTTGATATATTTTTACCAATGTCTCATATTTTCCAGGGTCATACCTATGGTTGTCCTTTAAGTTCAGATGGAGTTTGGTGTCGCTGGGTTCAAGGTTAACTCATGCATCTAAATGTATATACCTGTATAATATATGATAATGTTATTCATTTTACAACTTCATCACAAATCATGGCAATGACTTGCTGACTTATATTTTATACAATTGCAAAACGCAATGACTCTGGCAAGTTATATAATTGTGTTTACAAATTTTTTTATCATTTCACAAAATGAAATAAAAAGAAAAGTATTGTGAAAAAAGACACAAGCGGTAATTATTTCAAGGATAATGTCTGATATTTATAAATTGTAAGGACTCAAACCATGCTCCGGTTACAAACATTCCGTTCAACAATTCATATAACACTCCCTCGTAATATTTGTATGGTTATGACATTAGAAAATAACTACATATTACCGGTATCATTGTATTATTTTTAGCCAGTATTGTCTATTTTCAGTTTACTGAATACTAAAAAAGTTATGTGTTTTTTATACACGATTACAGAAATGTGACAAAGTATTGTCAACACGTAGGATTATTATATTGCACTAAAACAATTATGTACGCTAAGTTGTTTACAACAATTCATTCTAGAAATAAGGAACTAGACTGAGTGTAAATATGCAATTATTGTCATAAAATATTTTTACATAATTGACGCAATTATTTATCATATGCAAAAAAATCAATTATATCCCAAGATTATTCATGGGAATGTCAGGTTTTTTTGAAAGCCAAGCACAATAAAGCTACATGTTCTGGTAACCTGTTCAAAATCATCTTTTAAGTATGTGGCGCCGTTATATGTCGCAACGCCGCTAAATGTCGCACTTACCGCTAAATGTCGCACCATTGCCGATAAATGTCGCAACCGCCGCTAAATGTCCGAAAATCATTTTCCGCTTAATGTCGCAATGTTAACGTTAAATGTTGTACGAATTTACACCACCGTTAAATGTCGCAACACTGCCGTTAAATGTCGCAAGATGTAAATTCATGTTTAAATCATGATTTAAAGTAGTACAATTTAACTTTTTAACGCTTTCATAGTTAATTTTTACTGTAATTGCCATTTAACAAAAAGTATCCTTGTTTTAATTGTTTTCTTTTATGAACCTAAATATCGAGGTTTTGAGCTGCTTTATAATGTAATCTTGACGCTAGAAAGCGTATTCTAGAAAGCTACAATTGAAATTCAAATTCTCAATAGATAAGTATGTTCCTTTTGTCTCCCTTTTTTCATAACCCTGATTGGCAACATCTTAAAGGTATTATGATATTGTCGCTATCAGAATTCAGTTTAAGTTATTTCATTGATTTGAAGACCTTTTTTATTGCTAGTGCTCAAAGTTATATAGTCATAAACGGCCGGTTTAGGCCCCATTTACACAGTCCCGGTTTGGTGTCTCGGTTTGCCACGGTTAAGTCAACCGGGATCAACCGTGGTTAACCGGCGTTGGGCCGTTGCGGTTCCGTGAAGTAAAGGGACAAACCATGGTGAACCGGAACAAACTGAGAGATCGCAACGGTTGTATTTAAATGTTTAATACAACTGAGGCTCAACGGCACTCACCGGGAGGAAGCCCAAAACCGTGTTCTATCGGCATGGAACAGGGAATTGCCGGGAAACCACCGCATCTATACCGCATCCATACCGTGACAAATCGTTGTAAACCGGGATGTGTGTCAATCAATGTCCAAACGGCAAAGCCTCGGTGTTGACACGATGTTGCCACGTTGAAACAGGCAGAGCTACGGTAGAGCCATTGTACATTGAGGTCATAGGCAACAACGCTCCGGTTGAAGCCGGTTATGTCCCGGATATTGCCGACAAGTATGGTTATACAACGGTGATGGACGGTGGTGTAACGACCTCTAGCCGATAACAGGAAATTTAAAGAACAGGAATATATAAACTTGAAGTGTATGGCATTGTAACACCGCAAAACGTCCGTACCGCAAAACGTAAGGATATGGACGTTTTGTGTCGCATATCGTACACATGTGGACGTTTTGGGGGATATATCGTACTTTGTATGTTTTGCGGCGAGACGCATATCGTCCATGTTTTCTTTATTAAAATATATTCATTATAAACGTTTCTTTTATAGGTTATGTCACTTTCATATTGTTTCAGGTAAATATATGACGAAATAAACATTAAAGTGCAATACTTGTCATGCTTGTGTGATCCTATATGATTCTGACTTTTTTATTTAAAAAAAAGAAATATGCTTAAGCCGAGGATGTTTATCGATTAGATTTTTATGGAATAGCACTAAGCAGCAGCAGTAGCAGCAGCAGCAGCAGAGATATAAAAACGATGATATTGACATAAATGTAATCCTATGTGCATACAGAAAAGGGCGGTTATACGGACATACTAACCGTGAATTGAACTAAGTGAATGACAAAAAATATTAAAATAAGCTTTGCTTTTGACAATAGCTTTTCATATAATTGCATCAAGAAGTGGGAATGATATTTTGTGTTCTTGTTGACTAAGCATGTTTGGTTCTACTGTTCATTTTTATGGGTGATGGATGGGGGCTTTTGACAGCGTAGTAATATTTGAGCGAGAGAGGTATATTGTCATGGAGATTGGGCCTTTAAGTCGCCTAGTCATAATTGAGCTTTTTCGCGGGGTAGGGGTGGGGCTGGGTGCTTTAACCGCCTAGTCATATTTGGGAGAGAGACAGAGCTTTTGTCGAGGGAGGGAGATTTTAGCCGCCTTGTCAGAGCTATTGTTGTGATTGGGGGGGGGCGGTAGCCGCCTAGTCATGTTTAACAAGAGTGCATCGTTAGAGGATAATATACCGTAATATACGGTTCTGTGGGTTGAGTCCCGTTATGGTTTCCTACAGAACCGTGTATCCCCGTATCGGGTCAGTAACTAGCCCTGTAACTTTTAATTTATTTTCTCAAAGATGAGATTGTAATTTTTAAACATCATCATTATGTGGGAAAAAAATGACGATAGTGCGCATTTCTGCTTGATGCGGCTAAAATATTTTGAACTACAAATCTAGTAAATGCAAGTTTGAAATTTTCATTATATGTAATTTTGAAAAAATGATTTAATCTATGGGTTAGTCGGAAAGTCCGTCCCTTTACTAAAACCGTATTATTTTATCGCATGAAGAACAAAACATTTCGCCTTAAAGTAACAAAGATAATGTGTAATAGAGTATATAATAACAAACATTATTCCGCATAAGAAATGATGAAAAAGAAGTTAAATGTGTTCTATTGATAAAAATAAAGCATATTTTAAAAAGTCGTAATGTAAGCGTTTTGTTTGAATGCCATAATGTAATTTTATAATTGAACAATGTAATTTTATAATTGAACGACATGGTGACCTTATATCGACCACCTGCCTATAAAGGCTCCACGTGACAAGGGTAGATAGCATTAAATATTACAAGTAAAAAGAAGGTACATGTCATGTCCTTGATCAGAATCTGGGTAACTGATATCAGTACTCAATTCTACGTCTGAAATTGTCATCTATATCCAAATATCTGTAAATGACAAAGATATGTTAATCTAAGCAAAATACAATAGTGACCTTGAGGTCAATGTCATTTCAAGGTCAATATTATAGTTGAACTAATCAAAATTTACGTCCTATCATAAATATATGAATGACATCTGATCATTGATAACAAAGAAATGCCAGTTTTATCACAAATAAATAATTTGATTTTAAAATATGTCTTTATTTTTATTATTCAAAGGCAAATAACTCGTTTTAGCTTATAAAAGATTTTGATCGAACCCTTATTGTTATACATAATTATTCTGTATAAAAAAAATCTTAAGAATGGAGAAGAAACGAAAGCACTAACAAGGTGAAATATAGTACGTTTTTGTTTTTTGTTTGTTTGTTTTTTGTTTTGTTTTTTTGTTTGTTTGTTTTTGTTTTTTGTTTTTTTGTTAGATTTAGCCTATAATCTAACTTTGTTGATATTTTATGGTCATAGATATTCTGTTGAAAATTGTCAAGATTGAAGAAGAAATAAAAGCGTTAGAGTGGTAACAATGTGCAATATAACCGATATTGTAATTCAAGGGCAGATAACTCTGGACAGGTTGCTTAGGGTATGTGGATGCTAGAGTGGTAACAAGCCTAAATTTTGAACAAACAGACTGAGAGGCATATACTCAGTGAGCAAAATTAAGACACAATAAACCTATAATAACTAGTAAAATTAACGAAAATTATAAAAAATTTAAAAAGTATGGACGTTATGGTGGCAGGACCAGCCTTTTTGCCGCAAAAATGTACTCAAAAAATGTGGACGATAGCCGCGCACAAAACGTCCATATACGTACGTTTTGCGGTACGGACGTTTTGCGGTGTTACATGGCATGAAAACGTTACAATATTCAATAAATTTGGCTTATATCCAATATTTATACTGTATAACACTAATTTTATATGCTTAACCATTATATTTATTCTATCCTACTAAAATTATTTGTTCATCCAAAAATATTTGTGTGCGATAATTTACTATATATATGTTCTATATTTGAAAATAAATATTGTATAATTTAGAATATTTATTGGAAACAGTACTGGAAACAGTACTGAAAAATATTTATTCGATAATTTGAATCATATGATAGATTACTTAGCATATTAAGCCCCGCCTATAAAGTAAGCACGAATGTCTGACAAAGCGTTATCATCCTGATTCACTATAGTGTAGTGGAAATGTTGTAAATAGTGCATATGCTTAATCCTCCTTATGAATATATATGTATGTCTAAAAATGGAAAAAAAAATATTTTAAAGTCTTCAGGACAAACGAGGGATGATCAAAAATAAACCGGACTGGGACAGTCAATTGAAGAATTTTCAAAATATTACTTATTGTTATATATCAAAATGAATAGGAAAACTATTTACCTACCGGTTCTTTTGTTAAAAGCGGTTTAGTAAATCACTTACAGATCGCTTAGCAGGTCTGCAAATATATATCGACCTGTTTTTGTTCTATGGTTCTCTATACAATAGAAAATATGTGAAGTCGAGAAACTCGTGCATTACACAATATTCACCGGGGCATGGCTGAAATGTGATGGGTCAGGTGGGAGCGTAAATTTTTAAAAAAAAAAAAGAAAAAAAGGAACGCTGAATTGTGCAAATTTCCTAAAGGGGGGGGGGAGTTAAAGTAAACTGCTGTATATATTTACTTTCAGTGAGAGTATAGTTCATATCTTTAAGTATCAAGACCGGTGTTTTAGCTCATTCCCCCCCCTCCTCTTCCCCAGTCTTTTTTTTGCATTACAATTTTTGTATTTTGTATACCAGTACTCGCTCTGTCCTTGGGAAAAAGAATACGATTTATTCTGATTCTAGACTGCGTGCTTACATGCGGGCTTATTAAACTTATGTAAAAAAAAAAATAAACGGATAATTGATAAAAATTGGCCCCCTTATGAAAGAAAAACCGCACCGAAAGAAAATTCTTTCAAAACATGGATTGAAATTCTTAGAATAATAAAATCAGCTCAAGCAATGAAAAAAACAAACCAACAGAAAAAACTAAATTACAGTAGGTATATCTACATGTATTACTAATATTTATTCATAGAACCCTGTCTTTGACTTTCCTTTGAAAAAATCGTATATTTAGTTATATTAGAAATAGCCGGATCATTTATTTATCATGAAATTTATTACATAAAAAGATAAAGTTTTCCGTTTTTAAGATTAGAACATTTTACGATTAGAAAACTTTTAGAAATTTTCCTCAATATAAATATATATTATCAATATGCTATGTATTCATATATATTAAAGGTGATCTTACCTTTGCCTTCTCGACAAGTTCTGTCAACTTAACAAGTACATTACCTGACCTTATTACATAATGAAACCCAAGAAAAACACGAGAACATTCAAATAGCACCTTATTTGTGAACGATAAATTACAAGAGCGTAGCGGATGGTATTTTTGCATGACTTTGAAATGCTTTCTTAAACATGATATAGTACATAGATTATATGTTTCTTGTTAGTAATACATTAATAAATACTGAGTTAAAAACTGATGTATGGATAGAAAAATAAAAGAGCATGTAGATAAGATAGTTACCGCACTCGGAATAGGTCTGCATAGTATTTGCAGACCCGTTGGCCTTTAAAAAAACCTCGATCGATACGCTCTCCCGGTATTCAAATCGCCACCGGGTCAGTAAATACTATGCAGACCTATTCCTCGAACGGTAACTATTACATACCATATCTAATTTGATAACGCTAATAGCTTGTACGTAACAGTGATTAAAAAAAAAAACATGGCAACGCACACCCAGCGCAGTATAAATTTGCGCTGACATTAGGCGCTTTATGAAGCGTATATTTTTACAATATGACACAATTAGATTTCAAAATACGCCGATACGTCATGAGCCATATTTGACGTTGTCAGAAAAATGACTTCAGTTATATCATTTTTATCTGTGCAATCATAATTAATATGTCACTTGTAAAAGAAAAACTCGCGTTAAAATTATGCCGTCACGAAATTCGATCAATAAGAAATTGTGTCAATAGTAAGTCGAGAAATTGTATAAAACATAAAAAGTGATAATGGAAAAAGGAAAAGGTTAAGGTAGCCATAGCACAGTTTTTTATTAGAATAACTGATTAAGAAAGGGTTATTGAGAAATCGAAAAATAAAAATAAGGCAGAGGCAGAAAGAAGAAATTTTCAAGGACGTTGGTGCCGTCAATCGCCGAGAGAGACGTCGAAAAGTGACAGGCGATTGACTGCGGACATTATAAACTATGTTCGACATTAGCTACGGGACTGTGTAATCAACACTTACTAAGGAATTTAAAAAATAAATATTAATGCAATTATTATCACACTGGTCATAGCTTTTGCAGAATCGGCTGCGATGGAGATTTCGTCGCAGAAGCGGTGGATAAAATATAGCCGTTTGCTGCTGTCATAGATGTATATGGTCTACGTAATAGTGTGGTCTCAAAGACTACTAATCAAGATTTAATTAGCCTAGAATATTTTTGGCATACTTTTATAGATAAAGCATAGTGTTTTATGTGACATAAATCAACTTTACTTAAAAGACAAAATGTTCTTAGTCACATTGAACACTTTGATTTTAACAATTTTAAAAAAAAGTTACAAAGACTGTTCTTTCTCCGAATATTTTCTTAGGTTTTTAAGCAAGGAAATATTAAAATACACAAATCTTTAACGATATTGAGGTGTTCTCCCGACACCACGTTTAGAAGTTTTTAAATGTTCAAAATCCGACAATAAATATAAAAATGCAATACTAAATCTTTTAATCTTCTTGTTGGTATTTTTAATTTCATAAAGGGGATATATTCCGATTTATGTTCCATGTATTTTTTATGTAAATGCATCTTACATGATATCGACACATAGGTTCATATCGTGGTGAAATTATAAGGCATATGAAAAATCATTATTATACGAAGACTTTAAAATCTATTTCCATTTTTATATATACATTTATAAGGAGGATTAAGCATATGCACTATTTACAAGGGACGCGGATCATTGCAACTACACTATAGTCTAGTTAAATCGTTCTTACTTTATAGCCAGGCTTTGTATGCTAAGTGTTCTATCCCAAGATTCAAATTAATAGATATTTTCGGTAGATGTATGCAATAAATAATTTAATTATACTATAAATATTTTCAAATATAGAACATACATATAGAAAATTATCGCACACAAATATTTTAAAGATGAATAAATATTATGGTATAGAATATAAAATTAAAGTTAAACAGTATAGATATTGGATATAGGACAAAAATTTAATTTATTGAATATTGCAACGTCACGTTAACAGAATAAAATGTTCCAGAACAAAATATTAGTTTGCTATTTCAAAGAAAGTTTTATTTCATACAAGCATTTTAGAAGTATTCTTTTTTTTTAAATCCAAACAATTCTTTTTCGCATTGGATATATAGCATTATACACGTTAAGGACCCGAATGATTTGGTGTATATCGAATATTTTTATGGTTTCGAAGCCCGACGATAACTACTAGTGTCCGTCGGTCCGACTTCACTGATCGTTGGCCTATCATTGGAGTATATGCTTTCAATTCTTTCATTTACGACAACATAAGACACATGCCCTGGGCTTAGAAACGCATATGCATTTTGTTTCACGAAAAAACAGGGATAGAACCACATATGTATCTCAAAAAATGAGCATCGGTAAAAAGTATGTGTGAATTTCCGATGCTCCAGATGTGAAGCTTAAACTTTATAAACACTTATATAAAATTCAATCATTTTGTTAAGAAAATCGAAATGTGATTCTACCCTCCTTATTCTCCTCTATATCACTCATTTTTGTTTTGATTTCTATGTAGTCTTCATCGAGATATTCTTTCCGTCGTGGGTTCTGGTGTGTCCAAAACATGCAATGTGTATCATTAAACGAACTAAAAAATCCAGAGATTTTACGAAATCTCACTCCTGATTTAAACATTGATTGAGATTTGGCTACAAACGAAGGAATTGTTGCTCAAAATTGCATTTGAGCTCAATATGTGTTGAGGAAATCCATATGCATATTTAAAAAATCGCAACATAATTACAGATCACTTTCAAAAAGTGTATTATCTTATAAATCTCATTGTGTAATAAAAGCTATCATCCAAAATAGACACATTTTCACGGACGATCTTGAATAACACAGTATCCTTATAGAAAGAGATAAAAGACATTCTACATATGAAATGCATTGAAAATAAGTAGATATGGCGGGAAGGATTTATTTATTTTGATATATTGACGTCGTGTGTACTGCATTCATTCCCTTTTACGCCGTCATGCATTAATTAATTAACTAATTATTCACTTGACCTGCACTGTCTGCTTAATAGGGGAGTAATGTGAAGCGTGTTGAAATTTGGTATGAAGCAGTAAGAAAGTTAGTGATAAAAGATCAAAGAAACTTTGCTTATTTTATTACCACATCAAGGCACGTCCCTTAGTATAATATCTATATGGTTCACTTCATGCCCATAGTCGCAATTATTGATCAATGACTATTTGACTTATTTTATGCCTGCTCTGTAACTCTTCGAATGGTTTTAAATATTTACCGCATTGAGCGGACATGCATCCTTTTTCCTCACTGCTATTTTGCGCTTGGAGGCACTGCCTCTAGTAATCTTTTCATGAGTAGCATAACTTGCAATAATATCCATTTCAAGTCCCCGAGAAAATAACAATAACCGATAATAATCGACTTATTGATAAAATTTTAAAAATCAATCTTTTGGCATGTCATGCTGATGAAATGGCGGTTAGCGTAATACTGGCGCGTCCAAAGTATTAACAGTGCCTTTGGTCATCCAAACTAATCAGAAACACCCAACATACTTCTGATTGGCTCATATGGTGTGGGGTATACAAGAACGGTCTTTGACACATTACATAAAAAGTAACTGAGGTTCCGATGGGGGAATTTAATTTATGAAGAGAAGCAAATTTTAAATTGAAATTTAATGTTTATTGAATTCTCATTTCTGTTTATCATGCGAAAAAAAAAACAGTTATAATGTATCGAACCTATTATGTAGAAAGATCATTTCCTGGGGCGGCATCTGGGGTTTTCCCTTCAAACAATGTTCTCGTCAAATATTCTGTTAAGAAAAACTATGGAGTGATATTGAGGTAAAAATTATACAATGCCTGCTTTCACTTTCATCACGCTTGTTGACAATTACACACTTCCTGCTTACTGTTACAATTTACTCATTGACACTGCTATTGTGCTTATTGGTACAGTCATTATACATGCTTGCACTTTCATCACGCTTGTTGACAATGATACCATGCTTGCTGGAAGTTACAACTTGCTTGGTGTTTAGTCCCTGATGTCTATATGGCTGAATGACAGTGCAATGTAGCGTAATGAAATATTTCAACATGCCGGGACTGTATATAAACTTTGATATTTTAACATTGCACAGTTATAATGCTCCTAGAACATTACACACGATGTGACCACACAAAATGAAGGATGCAATCAGCCACTAAGCAAGTTGAAAGTTGGCATAATGTGAATTGCAAATTTGCACATCACATTTTGATACCAGGTGGCGCACGTTCGTAGTTTTCGCGAAATATGCCGGACTTTAATTAGCTGTTTTGTCTAAACCGTTTCCCATCAGTTGTGTCCCTTTGTTTCAATTACGCCATTAATTAGGTAGGGTCGCCTATAGAAAAGCCGGGATCCGGGATCGTATTAAACATATAGTGATCCCGGGAACTGACCACCTACTCTCGGTGTATTATCATTATTATTATTATTATTATTATTATTATTGTCCCCCGCCTTTTCGAAGAAAAAAGGGGGATATAGTAATAGGCTCCGTCCGTCTGTCTGTCTGTCCGTCCGTCCGTCCGTCACACTTTCATGTCCGGTCCATAACTTTGTCATTTATCAAAGGAATCTGAAATAACTTGGCACAAATGTTTGTTATAATAAGAGGATGTGTCATGCGCAAAAACCAGACCCCTAACTCCAAGGTCAAGGTCGCACTTGCTCATTCAAAGTCAACATTGTCTATTTGATGGTATATGTCGTGTCCGGTCCATAACTTTCTTACCTTTGAAGGGATTTTGTAAATACTTGCCACAATTGTTCACAATAATGAGACGATGTGTCATGCTTAACAACCGGTCACCTACCTCCAAGGTCAAGGTCACACTTGGAGGTCAAAGATTAACATAGTCTATTACAGGGTATATTTTGTGTCCGGTCCATAACTTTTTCATTTATCAAAGGAATCTGAAATAACTTTGCACAAATGTTTGTTATAATAAGTCGATGTGTCATGCCCAACAACCAGACCACTACCTCCAGAGTCAAGGTCGCACTTGCTCATTCAAGGTCAACATTGTCTATTTGATGGTATATGTTGTGTCCGGTCCATAACTTTCTTATCTTTGAAGGGATTTTGTAAATACTTGCCATAATTGTTCACAATAATGAGAAGATGTGTCATGCACAACAACCGGTCACCTTACTCCAAGGTCAAGGTCACACTTGGAGGTCAAAGTTTAACATAGTCTGTCACAGGGTATATTTTGTGTCCAGTCCATAACTTTTCATAGATCAAGGGATTTTAAAAATACTTTGCACAAATAATCACAATAATTAGACAATGTGTCATGCGCAACATCTGCATCCCTACCTCCCAGGTTCAAGGTCACACTTAGAGGTCAAAATATAACATATTCTGTTTTAGGGTATATTTTGTACTTCTTCAGGATTTTGAAATAACTAGGCACAAATAGTCACAATAATAAGACAATATGTCAGGTACAACACCTGCACCCCTACCTCCAAGGTCAAGGTCACACTAAGAGGTCAAAGGTTAACAGAGTCTGTTATATGGTTTATTTTGACTCCCGTCTATAACTTCTTTATAGATCAAGGGATTTTGAAAATACTTGGCACAAATAGTCACAATGATAAGATGATATGTCATGCATAACACATGTGTCCCTACCTCCAAGGTCAAGGTCACACGTAGAGGTCAAACATTTACATACTCTGTAATAGGGTATATTTTGTGTCCAGTCCATGACCTGGGATTTTAAAAATACTTTGCACAAATAATCACAATAATAAGATGATATGTCAGGCGCAAAACATGGGTCCCTACCTCAAAGGTCACACTTAGAGGTCAAAGATTGACATACTAGTCTGTTATAGGGTATATTTTGTGTCCGATCTATAACTTCTACATAGTTCAAGGGATTTTGAAAATACTTGGCACAAGTACTTAATAGTAATATTAATTAGATGATATGTCATGCACAACACCTGCACCCCTACCTCCAAGGTCAAGGTCACACTTAAAGGTCAAAGGTTAACATGATAGAATTTTACATTCCGTGTTTCATTTTACTAGTATTTCTTTAATAAATTCATTGTTGCATTTGCAGATCTAGCATTGATTATAATTTTGGAATGAAAGTCCTGACATCCATACCTCAATCTTTTGAAATAGCACAATTTTATGCTTCATATAAAACTTCCCCGAGGCGGGGGACGTTGGTAACTCTGTTACAAATTCTTGTTATTATTATTATTGTTATCATTTGAATGTTTTTGTAGAGATTTCTAAATAAGTTTGATTTGTAGTAGTTATAAAAAAAATCTTAAAAAATAACGTATTTTTTCACAGACAAAAGCGTTAATTAATTGACCTCAGAATGTCACACACACAAAATCTTATTTAATATTGTAAGTGCATGTAAGTACATGTAATGGCAATGGAAGTCGTTGTGTATTGGGCATCAAGAGTGCTAAATTAAATATGCAATAAGCAAAGGTAAACACAAGTTGTCAATCAATTCAGCCAGAAAAAATATAGGGATCCCGGAAATTGACCAGTCTAAGAAGATATTTTTCAGATAAACCGGGATCGTATTAAAACATATAGGGATCCCGGGAATTGGCCAGTTCAACTATATACCCGTGACCAAGGGGTAATCACTTGAGTCTCCAGCAGGGTCAAGGTTAAAACACTCTTTTCTTCCTTTCTGTGTATGTAATATAAAAAAATACACTCTTACATTGAAAGTTTCTCTGTATATATTTAAAATACAAGACTTGATTGCCAGACATCCCATACAAAAAGCACTAAGTTCCTACAAATGCTAGTTAATTGACCAGTTCAAAAATATAGTTTTCAGAAAAGCCGGGATTGTATTAAAATATATAAAGATCCCGGGAATTGGCCAGTTCAAGAATATAGTTTTCAGAAAAGCTGGGATCGTATTAAAACATATAGGGATCCCGGGAATTGACCAATTCAAGAATATAGTCTTTAAATTTTCCAATTAATTAGGCATATAATTATAAGTATTGTGATTTCCGCATTTTAAGTTTGTTAATAAATAGCTCTAAATATATTTATATCCTAAGTTAAATTAATTTACCGTTCATTACATACAATAAAAAATAAAAACTTAACGTTTTTAAATCGCCTTTCATTACGACAATAATCATTATACAAATATAGTCTCTACATTTAATACGATCCCGGATCACGGGATCCCCCCACCCTTAATTTGTGGAATTTCAGGAATTTCAAACCGCAAGTCCTCCATTTCTAAGAAAAACAATTTAATTTAAGCAAATGAGATGTAGAAGGCGAGCTAAAATTTAATCTGGCCCCTAAATCAAAACAAATTACTTTAATTAGATGTACCATCATCATTACTGGTCACAGTCCTGTGACTAATTCCAGTCCAGTCAAAATTTTGAACAATGAGTCAATGTTAATTGTTATGGCCTATATTTGGACGTTATGGCATGCATACAGAATATATAGTCAATGCTACGGGTAAAAGAAGTGACCGACAGTCTATTTGTAATCTTTTTGCTAAATAAAGTTACGACAAATGGCAAATTGAAAAGAAGGGGAAGTAACTATTGATAGATCTGTCTATACATATTCGGATATCCACGATAATCTTTCCGGCAAATAATTATTCAAATTACGGAAAAACACGACTAGAACATAGCGCCCCCTGTTATCAAAATGTGACATAATTTTGAAATGACATTATGCTTAGTTATATTTTGCCTAGTGCCTGATAACATTTTCCATACTGGTTGATCACTTCGTGTATGCATTACAAATTAACCAAGATAACCACTGGCACAGCATGATGAAATAAACCTTTACGCTAGATTGCACTGTCATTCACTCAAATGAAAATATGAAAAAGGCATCAGGGACTAAACACCAAACAAGTTGTAACTTCCAGCAAGCATGGTATCATTGTCAACAAGCGTGATGAAAGTGCAAGCATGCATAACGACTGTATCAATAAGCACAATAGCAGTGTCAATGAGTAAATTGTAACAGTAAGCAGGCAGTGTGTAATTGTCAACAAGCGTGATGAAAGTACAAGCATGCATAGTGACTGTACCAATAAGCACAATAGCAGTGTCAATGAGTAAATTGTAACAGTAAGAAGGCATTGTGTAATTTTTACCTCAATATCATTCCATAAAAAACAGGCCATGATATTTCTTCATAACAGTCTCGTCGCTATAACTATAACTTGTGACAGGTAAGAGTGATTTCCCTTTGGTTTGTCACGCAATTTGCAATTTTTTAGAGGAGATTACTCTATCTGACTTCAAAATGAAAGGTAAGAGTTGTCTCCGTTTGATCTTAACGCCATTTATAATTGTCAGGAGTGGTAACTCTGACTGAAAGGTATGATAGATTCATCTTGGATTCTGACGCCATTTGAAAATTTCAGGGGAGGTCAGGCAATCTGACTGAATAATGAAAGGTAAGAGTGGCTTCCCTTCGGATCCCAACGCCATTTGTAATTTTCAGGGGATGATACTCTATCTGAATTAATTATGAAAGGTAAAAGTGATTTCCCTTTTGTTTCTTATGACATTTACAATTTTCATGGGAGGTTAATCTATCTGACTTAGTAATGAAAGATAAGAGTGATTTCCCTTCATTTTCCTGAGGGGAGGTTACTCTATATTGATTAAACATGGAAGGTAAGAATGGTTTCTTACGCCATTAGCAATTTTCAGGGGGAGGTTACTCTATCGGGATTAATAATTTATGGTAAGAGTGATTTCCCTTTCTTTCTACGGAAGAGATTACTCTTTCTGACTAAATAATGAAAAGTAAGAGTGATTTCCCTTTGTTTTATTCAGGGGAGGTTACTCTATCTGACTTAAAAATGAAAGGTCAGAGTGATTTCCCTTTGTTTATACAGGGGAGGTTACTTTCACCGACTTAATAATGGAAAGTAAGAGTGATTTCCCTTTGTTTTCTTCAGGGGAGGTTACTCTGACTTAATAATGAAAGGTTAGAGTGATTTCCCTTTGTTTTCGGGGGAGGTTACTCTATCTTGCTTAATAAATAAAAGAAAGATAAGAGTGAGTTCCCTTTATCTTCAGGGGAGGTTACTCTATCTGACTTAATATAAATGGTTAGAGTGATTTCCCTTTGTTTTATTCAGGGGAAGTTAGTCTTTCTGACTTAAAAATGAAAGGTGCGAGTGATTTCCCTTTGTTTATACAGGGGAGGTTACTCTTTCTGACTTAAAAATGAAAGGTTAGAGTGATTTCCCTTTGTTTATACAGGGGAGGTTACTCTGACTTAATAATGAAAGGTTAGAGTGATTTCCCTTTGTATCTTCAGGGGAGGTTACTCTATCTGACTTAATGATGAAAGAATAGAGTGATTTCCCTTTGTTTTCTTCAGGGGAGGTTACTCTAACTGACTTAATAAAGGAAAGATTAGAGTGATTTCCCTTTCTTTTCAAGGGTGGTTACTCTATCTGGCTTAATAAAGGAAAGATAAGAGTGATTTCCCTTTATCTTCAGGGGAGGTTTCTCTTTCTGACTTAATATGAAATGTTGGAGTGATTTCCCTTTATTTCTTCAGGGGAGGTTACTCTATCTTGCTTAATAAAAGAAAGATTCGAGTGATTTCCCTTTGTTTTCTTCAAGGGAGGTTACTCTAACTGACTTAATAAAGGAAAGATTAGAGTGATTTCCCTTTTTTTTCAGGGTTGGTTACTCTATCTGGCTTAATAAAGGAAAGATAAGAGTGATTTCCCTTTATCTTCAGGGGAGGTTACTCTATCTGACTTAATATGAAAGGTTAGAGTGATTTCCCTTTATTTCTTCAGGGGTGGCTACTCCATCTGGTTTAATAAAGATAGGTTAGAGTGATTTCCCTTTGTTTTCTTCAGGGGAGGTTACTCAATCTGACTTAAAAATGAAAGGTTAGAATGATTTCCCTTTGTTTTCTTCAGGGGAGGTTACTCTAACTGATTTAATAATGAAAAGTTAAAGTGATTTCCCTTTGTATCTTCAGGGGAGGTAACTCTATCTGGCTTAATAAAAGAAAGATAAGAGTGAGTTCCCTTTATCTTCAGGGGAGGTTACTCTATCTGACTTAATATAAAAGGTTAGAGTGATTACCCTTTGTTTTATTCAGGGGAAGTTACTCTAACTGACTTAATAAAGGAAAGATTAGAGTGATTTCCCTTTGTTTTCAGGGGTGGTTACTCTATCTGGCTTAAAAATGAAAGGTTAGAGTGATTTCCCTTTGTTTATACAAGGGAGGTTACTCTTTCTGACTTAAAAATGAATGGTTAGAGTGATTTCCCTTTGTTTATACAGGGGAGGTTACTCTGACTTAATAATGAAAGGTTAGAGTGATTTCCCTTTGTATCTTCAGGGGAGGTTACTCTATCTGACTTAATAATGAAAGATTAGAGTGATTTCCCTTTGTTTTCTTCAGGGGAGGTTACTCTAACTGACTTAATAAAGGAAAGATTAGAGTGATTTCCCTTTGTTTTCAGGGGTGGTTACTCTATCTGGCTTAATAAAGGAAAGATAAGAGTGATTTCCCTTTATCTTCAGGGGAGCTTACTCTATCTGACTTAATATGAAAGGTTAGAGTGATTTCCCTTTGTTTTCTTCAGGGGAGGTTACTCAATCTGACTTAAAAATGAAAGGTTAGAGTTATTTCCCTTTGTTTTCTCCAGGGGAAGTTACTCTTTCTGACTTAAAAATGAAAGGTTAGAGTGATTTCCCTTTGTTTATACAGGGGAGGTTACTCTGACATAATAATGAAAGGTTAGAGTGATTTCCCTTTGTATCTTCAGGGGGGGTTACTCTATCTGACTTAATAAAGAAAGGTTAGAGTGATTTCCCTTTGTTTTCTTCAGGGGAGGTTACTCTATCTGGCTTAATAAAAGAAAGATAAGAGTGAGTTCCCTTTATCTTCAGGGGAGGTTTCTCTATCTGACTTAATATGAAAGGTAAGAGTGATTTCCCTTTATTTCTTCAAGGGAGGCTACTCCATTTGGTTTAATAAAGAAAGGTTAGAGTGATTTCCCTTTGTTTTCAGGGGATGTTACTCTATCTGGCTTAATAAAAGAAAGATAAGAGTGAGTTCCCTTTATCTTCTGGGGAGGTTACTCTATCTGACTTAATATGAAAGGTAAGAGTGATTTCCCTTTATTTCTTCAGGGGAGGATACTCCATCTGGTTTAATAAAGAAAGGTTAGAGTGATTTCCCTTTGTTCTTTCCAGGGGAAGTTACTCTATCTGACTTAAAAATGAAATGTTAGAGTTATTTCCCTTTGTTTTCTTCAGGAGAAGTTACTCTATCTGACTTAAAAATGAAAGGTTAGAGTGATTTCCCTTTGTTTTCTTCAGGGGAAGTTACTCTTTCTGACTTAAAAATGAAAGGTTAGAGTGATTTCCCTTTGTTTTCTTCAGGGGAGGTTACTCTAACTGACTTAATAATGAAAGGTTAGAGTGATTTCCCTTTGTTTTCAGGGGAGGTTACTTTATTTACTTTAAATATTTATTTACCCTTTGTTTTCTTCAGGAGAGGTTTCTCTGACTTAATAAAGAAGGATGTGTGTTTACTGGTCTCTAACAAAATTTGATTTTTTCTGGGGAGGTTACTCTATCTGACAAATATTATATCATATAATATCTTATTAATAAAGATTGAGGAAAGATAACTTAACACGTTCAGAAAAATCCTTTTTTATTCCAGTACTTTTTTATCGTTTTTCAAAATAATTTGCATCCAAAAATACATGTAATTGTTTTTGTTTACAAAATCAAAAATATCAATCAACTGCATAAAAGACAAAACTGATGCATGATGAATTTTGCTTTTAGCATAGCATGTTTAAAGTACATGTAAACCAGAACTTTCTTGCACTTCATTAGTAAATGCAGGTATTCAAAACTCAAACTAAGTTAAGATGTTTCAAGTATTGTTCAAGACTCAAACTAAGTGATGATATTTCAACTATTCTTCAAGACTCAAACTAAGTAAAGATATTTCAAGTATTGTTCAAGACTCATTCTAAGTTATGATATTTTTAATAATAGTATTGTTCGAGACTCAAACTAAGCTATGATAATTTCAACTATTCCTCAAGACTCAAACTAAGTTAAAATATTTCAAGTATGGTTTCAAGACTCAAAACTAAGTTATGATATTATAATATTGTTCCAGACCCAAACTAAGATATTTAAATTATTGTTTAAAAGTCAAACTAAGTCAAGTTATGATATTTCAAGCATTCTTCAATACTCAAACTAAGTTAAGATGTTTCAAGTATTCTTGAAAGACTCAGACTTAGTTAATATATTTCTAGTGTTGTTGTGGACTCCAAATTAAAGTTTAGGATATTTCAATTATTTTTCCAAGACTCAAACTACAAACTAAATAGACTCAAATAAAGTAAAGATTTTTTCAAGTGTTGTTTCGAGACACAATTTGTAAAGTAAAAAAATTTCAAGTGTTGTTCCAGCTACTCAATTAAAATAAATTCAAGTATTGTTCAAGACTCAAGCTAGGTTAAGATAGTTCAAGTGGTTGGCCCAAGACTCAAACTAAGACTTAAGCTAATTTTAGATATTTCATTTATTGTTTTCAGACTCAAACTAAGTTAAAAACTCAAATTAAGTAAAGATATTTCAAGTGTTGTTCCAGACACAGCTAAATTAATAAATTTCGTTTGTTGTTCCAGTCTCAAACTCAGTTAAAATATTTCAAGTATTGTTGCAGACTCAAGCTTAGAAAAGATAGTTCAAGTTTTGTCCCAGACTCAGACTCAGTTAAGATATTTCAAGTTTATGTTTCAAAGCTCAAACCCAGTAAGATGTTTCAAATATTCTTCCAGACACAAGCTAAGTTAAGAAATTTCAAGTATTGTTCAAGACTCAAACTTAGTTAAGATATTTCATGTATTGTTCAAGGCTCAAACTAAATTAAAATAGATCAAGTGTTGTACCAGACAAAAGCTAATTTAAGATATTTCAAATATTTATTCAGACTCAAACTAAGTCAAGTATTGTCCCAGACTCAAACTCAGTTAAGATATTACAAGTGTTGTTCAAAGCTCAAAGTCAGTTAGGATGTTTCAAGTTTTCTTCAAGACTCAAACTTAGTATAGATATTTCAAGTATTGTTCAAGACTCAAACTAAGTTATATTTCAAGTGTTTTTCAAAACACAAGCTAAGTTAAATTAAATTAAATCATCCATTCAGACTCATACTAAGATGTTTCAAGTATTGTTCCAGACTCAAACTTAGTTAAGATATTTAAAATATTGTTCAAGACTCTAGCTTAGATAAGATATTTCAAGTATTGTTCTAGACACAAGCTAAGTTAAGATATTTCAAGTATTGTTCTAAGCTCAAACCCAGTTAAGATGCTTAAAATATTCTTCCAGACACAGCTTAGTAAAGAAATTCCAAGTGTTGTTTCAGTCTCAATCTCAGTTAACATGTTTCAAGTATTGTTCAAGACTCAAACTTAGTTAAGATATTTCAAGTGTTGTTTAAAACATAAGCTAAGTTAAAATATTTCAAATATTGATTCAGACTCAAACTAAGTCAAGATATTTCAAGTATTGTTCCAGACTCAAACTAAATTAAGATATTTAAAGTATTGTTCAAGACTCAAACTTAGATAAGATATTTCAAGTATTGTTCTGTTAAGAAATTTCAAGTGTGTCCCAGACTCAAACTCAGTTAAGATGTTTCAAGTATTCTTCAAGATTCAAACTAAGTTAAGATATTTCATGTATTGTTTCAGACTCAAACTAAGTTAAGATAGTTCAAGTATTGTTCCAGATTCAAACTAAGTTAAGATATTTGGAGATATGCTCCAGACTCAAACTCAGTTAAGTGTTTCAAGTGTTCTTCAAGATTCAAAATAAGTTTAGATATTTCATGTATTGTTTCAGACTCAAACTGAGTTAAGATAGTTAAAGTATTGTTCCAGACTCAAACTAAGTTAAGATATTTCAATAATTATTTCAGACTCAAACTAAGTAAAGATATTTTAAGTATTGTCCAAGACTCAAACTTTGTGAGGATATTTTTACTATTTTTCAAGACACAATTAAGTTAATATATTTCAATTATTCTTTATAACCCAACTTATAATAAGATATTTTAAGTTAAGTAAAGATATTTCAATTGATTTTCCAGACACAAGTTATATTATTTCATGAGTGGTCTAAGCTTTTTTTTTCATTTATGGACGTTTAGATAGTAAAGCAGTTCCCACGACACAAATTAATTTCAATTTTTTCCCCACATACATTGTATTAACAAATAAATTAATGTTTTAAACTATGAATGGACATCGTTAGAATTATTTAGAATTTTAAGAATGTTGAGATATTTTAAATATTCCAGAACTGAAATCGATTTTTAAAATTTGTTTTAAGAAATATTTACAAACGCAAAGAAGTTTCCAAGATTCAAGACAGATTTAAAATGTCAAAATGTGTTCTTTAAAATATTCCAGATATATATAAACTAGTATATACAAAAATGTTGATGGTTAACCCTCTGTTTACCCGTGACACAAATTATAGCCAGCTATTTAAAATAATACTTGAAAAAAAAAAAAACCTGCGATTCTTTAAGTAAATATACTAGGTCTATAGTATTTTCATATTTTTATATGTACTGAGTGAAAAGATTCTAATCAAAAGCAATTAATCATTAAATCTACCCTAAATTTGGTTGAAATATTTAAAAGTTTCTGTTTGCTTGTAAAAAAAGGAAAGTATCCAATTTTGACTTTAGTGTGTTCCTTTAAATTGTTTTTGATGTTAAATTTAATATTGCAGAAGAATTTGTAAAAAAGCAAGTATGACCAAAGGGAGACCATTTATAATTAAGTAACGGTGTAACCACCCCTGAAAAATTGGACCAAAAGGCAACTTCTTTCCCTATTGATAATTAAACATTATGCCTTTTGCGGCTAAATTTTCACAACCAAATGTTTATACTTTTGATTGATATTTGTTGGAAGTTTTACAGTAGCATTATGAAAGTCATTTTCCCCAAAAGTTAATGCTAGTGCCGAAGATGTGTGAGAGTTATCAAGTTAGAAAAAAATAACAAGTGGTAAATGGAGTGTAAACTGACGGGAAAACGACTTTTATACTTGTTTTAATGAAGAGAAGTCTCCTTTGGTCCGTTCTTATCATTTGAATTTTCAGGGGAGATCAATCTGTATTTTAAATCAAGTTGCCTCCCTTTTCGCTTGATATAATTTGCAAAACAATCAATAAATAAATAGATAAATAAAGGTAAGTAAGAAAGTAAGTAAATGAATAAAAAAAAATATTTAATTATTTAATTTATTTATTTATTTATTTATTTAAAAAATAAAAAAAATAAAACAGGTAAGTAAAGTTAAAAAATTGATAGATCAAAAGCGAACAAAAAAGCTAAATGATGCTAGCCCCCACCATCTTTTTTAACTTTTTGTCAGATCATATAAAAACTGAAAACAACAATAAAAAATCATCAACAAAAAAAAAAATACAAGCATAAAACGCATGGGCCCATCGTCGGATACTCACGGGTTGATTAACATGTAATCAAGATAGGCAGTGTTTATCAGTGGCTATCCGGCGATGAAAACGCACGACAGGATATGCTTGGAAATGAAAATGAATAAAGTAACCTTTTGTGACTTCTTATTTTAAAAGCATTTAAAAAAATAAAACTGAAACAAATGATACTTCAAAATATAAAGGAACCACATTATATCATGTATATGGTTTGAATAATATTATCGGAAGCCGATCTTTTGCTGCTTTCGTTTCTAAATACGGCTTCATTCTCAAATTTATGGAACTTGAATAAAGTCAAATTTGAAATTGGTCAGCCACGGTTTAGAGGCCTGTTCCAATCTGCACGTACAGGTTGGCCTGACTGCATACTGGTGGCAAAGGCTGGTCACTTTTAGGTCAAGCATGGTATAAGTAAACAACTAAATGCTCCTTGTGACAATAAATATTCTTTCATTCCATTTCTTGTTGCCTTATTTCAATTGTTTATATTTTCCAAAATTTATTTTTTGTTTGCTTTTATTTCATTGTTTTTTATTTTCTTTTCATTATTTTTTTTCCATTTTTTTATTTCTTTATTGTTCAAGTTCATTTCAATTTTAATTTTATTTTTATTTCACTCAATTTTTTTTTTCATTACTTTATTTTCATTATTGGTTTCTTCTGGGTCGTGAAATTACAATTATTTTAATAATTTATTTAATTTTGTCATCAATTGCATTTTTTTAAAATGATGTTTGAGTTTTCAAATTATTTTCATTATTTGTTTTTTTGTGGTAGTTTGGGAATAATTCTTGGGTGGTGTTTATTATTTATCTAAATCTAAAATTTCAAATGGGTGTTTTCTATCATGACGTTGTTAAATTACAACTTATTTCCTCATTGTAAAAAGCGCCTAACCTATTCTTTTATTAACTATTAAATGTTACTTTATACACCCTTATGAAATAAAATAATTGAAAAATGCGCATCATTCCATTTCTTGGCAATTTTAACTAAAATTGCCTATTAGTGTTAACGGTACAGTATGTTTTGCATATATATTAAATATATATATATAAAAAAATGTACATTCCTGATTTAAAAATTTTTTCTTATTATTTCCACTTTTAAATATTCATTGCAAAAAAAATGCATTAATTTATTGCCAAATTTTTTCTCATTTTGCCATTTTAATTTAAAAAGACCCGGGAAAAGTAAAGTTAAATATAAAATGAAAAAGGAAAAAAACAATTTAAAAATCCTTCTATTTTGGGCAGGGATTTAGAAGGGTTATTTTTTAAAAACTCATGTAAAAAAAATCCAAACGAAAACTAACACCTTTTATGGTTTTTTTTAAAATACGCCCCAAAAACTCAAAAATTACTTTTAAAAATTTCCAAAGAAATATTGCAGTTACAGGTTTTAAAAAATTTAAAAATTTTTTTAAACTTTGGGAAAAAAAAAAACACCAAAATTTAGAAATTTAAACATACATTTTCAGAAAAGATACTCAAATTGTACAAAGGTGTAAAAATCTCTTTGTCAATAAGTTGTAACCGCATGCCAAGTATTCAAAAAACCGTAAAGAAAGCATAAGTTATTTTTTTCCTGACTGTAAAGAGGGTGTTTTTTCTTCTTCATTCTTCACCTGCTTCAAAATTTGACATTGTTCCGTATTTCTGAAATGGTAAAGATCACCCGATAACAAACCGCATTGAAAATTATTTCATATTTTAGAATCAACCGTTTTTCCCTTTATAAGGCACAAGCATTATGCTTCAGACAATTAAATCATTTTTCCTAAATAAGGCAGTGCAAACATAAGTTTTATAACGTTCAAATAATGCTTTAAAGCATGTTAAATGTTTATTTGCAAAAAATAAAGTAGGTTGAATAGTGAAAACTTTTTTGTTTTAAAGGTCGCAAACTGTAAGAACACAAGTAGTATTTTTAACTTCCAACACAAAATATAAATCATTAAAAACTGTTTTTCAAAAAAGGCCCAAAAAAATTTATTGCAGATAAAATGACCAATGAATATTGTTTTGAGACTGTTTTGAGACTATAATAGGAAAGGTACAAAGGCTTGTTATTAAGATGTTTTATCCATAAAATAACAAGAGCTGTCACAGGAGACAGCGAAGCTCGACTAAATAAAACACTTTAATAGTTATTGAGATATGTAAAATTGCATGTAAACATTAACCAAGAGACTAAGTAGAAAAGGGGATATGAATCAGCCTTAATGCAAGATAGAGTTATGGAACTTGTCAGTGACATACAATTATGACCCTCCAATTATGACCCTAAGTGCATGTGTAAAGTTTCAAGTAAATATCTTTGAAGACCTTTAACCTTTCACCAAAATTTCTAAGTTTGAAAGGGGCAAATAATTCTGCAAATATTGCAGGCAGAGTTATGAAATTTTGCAAACTGATGTACATTGTTACTATAAAAAAGTATTTTAAATTTCAATTGAATATCTCAAGCAATAATTGAGATATTTGACTTTACAAAAAAACTTTAACCAAAATTTCTTATTTCCAAAGGGGCATAATTATGTCAATATTGTAGGCAGAGTTATCCAACTTGTCAATCTGATGTTCCTTGTTACTATAAATAAGTATTGTAAGTTTCAATTGAATATCTCATGCAATAATTGAGATATTTGACTTTACAAAAACTTTAACCAAAATTTCTAAGTTAAAAAGGGGCATAATTCTGTCAATATTGTAGGCAGAGTTATCCAACTTGCCAAATTGATGTACCTTGTTACTATAAATAAGTATTGTAAGTTTCAATTGAATATCTCAAGCAATATTTGAGATATTTGACTTTACAAAAAACTTTAACCAAAATTTCTAAGTTAAAAAGGGGCATAATTCTGTCAATATTGTAGACAGAGTTATCCAACTTGTCAATCTGATGTACCTTGTTACTATAAATAAGTATTGTAAGTTTCAATTGAATATCTCAAGTAATAATTGAGATATTTGACTTTACAAAAAACTTTAACCAACGCAGACGCCGACGCGGACGCTGACGCCGACGCCGACGCCGGGGCGACTACAATAGCTCTAATATTCTTCGAATAGTCGAGCTAAAAATAAAAACATTTTTTGGGGCATGATGGGCCTTTAAA